>NC_133655.1:39939592-40539592 GCF_009905375.1 Apium graveolens
AATAATTATGAAATATAACTTCTTTTAACTATTAATAAGAAATTTATCATGAAAACAATCTATTTTAAGCATACATATTTCGAATTTATAGATTTTTAAACATAACAACATGATTTCGAAAAGAGTAGCATGCAAAACATGGTTGATCATCATTTTAATGTCTTAAAACTAGCATGCAAGGCTAAACATAAATATATAATGAAATTTCAGTAGCATGCAAAGGATTTTAAAGCATGATATCTCCATAAAACACTTAGTTAGCACATATACATAATATATCTCATAGAGAGCTCTTGAATTCACAAGAATCAAGAGTTTCTCTTTGGAGATCACATAAGAACTACACATGCATCCATGGAACTTCAACTTTCAAGTCACAAAACACTTGGAAAGTATATAAGATGAATGTAAGTAGAAGATTTACACTTGGGAAGATGAAGAATGAATTGAAAAATGGAAGGGGGGTGGGGAAATAGGCCTTCGACCGAGAGCAATGGTGGGAGGGTGAGGAGAAAAATTTGTGGGGTGTTGGAGTGTGGAATGAGTGGAATGACTTCTCCCACTTAAACTTTTGTTTTATGCTTTTTGGTTGACAAATAATGAGTGGAAGTGAGAACTTACAAAAATATCCTTTAGCTAAAGTTAGGCCATTTTGCATGCAAGGCTAATGTAGTAATTTGGTAATAATCAAATGAGTTAGTGGGGTTGGAAAAGTCTTATTTGCCCTTTGAGAGAATAGAAGGGTGATTTGCATGCAAGGTCTCTTATGTAATTTGATAATTATAACCAATAAAATTTGTAAAGATTTATTTTTATAAAATAAAATACAAGTTCAAAAATTATAAAATTTATACCATAAAATAACTTGGATTTTTAGAAATTTTATAAAATCACTTTTGAAATTTGTGAATAAAATAACTTTTAAAAGAAAATTTCTCCAAGGTTTAGAATATTCCTTATAAATTAAAAATAAGGGAAATAAATAAACTCTCGCTTTGAAAAATCATATACTATATAAAGCAAATTTAAAATGCAGAATTTTTTTTATTCACACAAGGTACAACCATTAAGTATATTCACTTACGACTTTAATATCACACAAAATCCACAGATAATATTACATAAAAATTCCGGTCGTAACAAGAAAATTAAATTACGAAAACGCGAAGCCGTTCCAAATGACTATCGGAACATGGATCGGTTATATATGAGTACTCTATACGGAACCTGATTATGTGTTGTGATGAAATACTTTGCTAAAACCGATAACCCTAATTTCATAGAAGGACATATATACATATTTTATGAAAATGAACACCGAACCGATTTTTGAGAACATGAACCCTAATTGATATGTGTATTATAATATTGAGTATGTTGTGAGTCGGGTTTTGTTAACGTTCGGGTAGATTGTTAGCGAGGATATGTCAAGCATAATCGAATGTCTAAATTAGGGTATTTCTACTCTTTAGGTTCTAGTCGGAAGCCCCAAGAGTTGGCGTTGGTCTAATGATAGCCTAGTGGACAGTTGATGAGCTCAGTAAGGTTCTAATCGAAGGATCTGAGTGTTGAAGTCGAATCCAGGGTGATCTAGTGGTTAGGCGATAAAGCCTGAGCGTCCGTGTCGGCTCAAGGTCAATCGATAATATTTATAAAGCTCTGCAAGGCAAGTACCCCTGACCATTCTTTTATGGTTCAGTATATATGAATAGATAATGTTTAATAAAATAGAAACATTTTAAGTTACGTATTCCCCGTATTTTAATATGTTCTATTACCTGATATTTTAAGGAAAAGTAATTTCTGAAAGTACCTATCTCTAAATTTTGAATAAAATGAAAATGTTTTGGAAAGTGTGTTGTGATAGAATTGTTTTGAAAAGAGATAGGTAAGTGGCTTGAAAAACTGGATAAAATTGATCAGATAATTGGATGAGTGTGCGCAAGGGCCCGTAACGGCCAAGAAGATAGCGTAAGAGGCGAAGTGGTTGCACACCCTGTTAGATATATTTGAGATGTCATGTTTAATATGTTTCATGTTTAGTTTTCAGATCTTAAACAAAGGAAATATCAGGATTTACTGGAATCAGTACTTACTGGAAGTCATAAGATAGACATCAGAACTTAAGGTCATATCAGAACTTAAGTACGGGAGGACTTACAGTTAAGAAAGGAAGTTGATTTACAGGATAGAAGATCGAGACTAAAACAAAAGAAGATATGCATGGAAAGAGTTAGAAGATAAGAAGACTTGTATAAGATATCTGATTGATATATTTTAGGAGACATAAATATATTCCATATCAATTAGAAGTTATCTTGTAATTGTGTACTATATAAACACAGACATAGGTTTAAACTATATGTGTTATCATTATCGAGAAGATCATACATTGTAACCTAGCAGCTCTTAGTGATATTTGTTCATCACTGAGAGAGAACAGTTCCATTGTAACAGAGTTTATTATATTGAATATATCTGTTTATTGTTACTTGTGTTCGAAATTGATTTGATTGTAATAATACTGTATTCAACCCCCTGCTACAGTGTCGTGTGACCTATCAATTGGTATCAGAGCTTATCTGTAAACACACATACAGTAAAGATCTAAACAATCATGTCTGAAGAAGAACAAACTCCAACCAAGCCCACTAAAACTGAAGAAACTCAAGAGACTCAAACTCACAGTCGATATGAGACTATTAGGGTTCCCATACTGAGACCTTCTGAGTATCCCATATGGAAAGTAAAGATGACTATATTTCTAGAAGCTACAGATCCAGAATACCTTGACAGAATTAATGAAGGACCGTATAAGCCAACCAAGCTCTCTGTTGTAGTTGCAAATCAGCCAGCAAATACCATACTAAAGGAGAAAAGTGAGTATATAGCTGAAGATATCTCATCCATTGCCAAGGATGCAAATGTAAGGCATTTGCTGCATAGTGCCATTGATAAGGAATGTCAACAAGGCAAAGGCAACTAGGAAAAATAGGAATGGAAAGGAAGGTATGAATAAAAGCAATAATTATATGCATGTTCCTAATGCTCCTAAAAAGAAATGTTATAATTGTGGAAACTCTAACCATCTTGCTTCTTTTTGCAGGAAGAATAAGAATATAAACTCTTTATCTCCTAAGTCAGGAGTTAAAAGTCAGTATGTTAGGTTTAAGCCACAAAATCCTTGTTTTCATTGTGGTAGTTTATGACATTCCATTTATACTTGTAAGGAATATCATAGTTTGTACTATGATTATTATCAAGTAAAATCTTCTTTGAAGAAAGTTGCTTTAGTTCCTTCTAGTGTAAAGTCTGATGCAAAGTCTGATGTAAGTTCTGATAAACAACATGTTAGCATAAACTTTGATATTAAATCCGTTGCAAATGCTAACAAACTTAAAAAGGCCAAAGGATCCAAGCAAGTCTGGGTCCTTAAAACTAACCATTAGTGGTCTTTGTAATTACAGGGCAACAGGAATAACATCCTAGTACTGGATAGTGGATGTTCAGGACATATGACTGGAAATAAAGCCCTGCTCTCAGACTTTGTGGAGAAAGATGGCCCATAAGTTTCATATGGAGATGGCAACATGGGAAAAACTATGGGATATGCCAATATTAATCTTGGGAATGTCATCATTGAAATAGTAGCTCTTGTCTCAGGACTTAAACACAATCTGCTAAGTGTGAGTCAAATATGTGACAGAGGTTATCATGTGAATTTCTTTGAAGAACACTGTGAAGTTGTAAGTTTGACATCTTGAACCCCGGGGTCAGGAGTTAACGTCACTAACAACAATAAGAATAAACATTATATAATCCAAATTACTAATTATACATAACCACGACCCCTATGCCAAGACCTTTTCCAGGTTTAAGTATAAATTAGGCTACACTATTACAACACCAACTTACACCAACCGATAGGACACAACTAATTAACACAACAACCCAATAGACCATTATTGGTCGAACACATCCATCTCAGAGGAGCCTGATGCGAAAGGAACTAGAACTTTTCCCTGACTATCACGGAAGAATCCCCTAGGTATCTGCAATACATAAATAAAATATTCTGCAAGGGTGAGCAATATATTGCTCAGCAATACCACTATATGAATAACAAGTAAAACAATATATACAAAACAGTATAGGAACATATATCAAAACTGGTTTACGAAAATAGGTAAAATAGCTATAAACTGGATATCAAAACTAGCATGCTCTATAAAAACAATATCATCAGTAGTGTGCTGTGTCAAAATACCAGAGTCAAATTTTAGCATGTTATTTCCTTTCCAAAAACCACTGTCCATTGTTGGACCCATAAATCATCTGTCACGTTATGGGGACCATAAACTATTTGTTCCGTTACGGGAACCATTAAACCAAAGTCAGATATAAAAGTGGATGAATTCTAGAGATAGTTGATCAGTCTATCGCACCACAATTTATTCCGGAACTCAGAGACTAGCTAGGTCTCTGTTATGCTGGACTAAGCGGCCTACCAGTGCGCGCATCCGACTTAGCCTCTTATGCACCCATGCTGGGCCGTTACCTAAAAACGGGCCTCTTACGCCACTGACCATCCAATATCTGATTCATTTTTTTCCAGTTTTCAAAATCAATTACACCTATCTCTTTTCAAATTATTACAGAACACATTCTAAAAATACCTTTTTAATTTTAATCACAATCTAGAGATAAGCATTTTCAAAAGTTACTTTTTCCCCAAAACATCGTTTAGTAAAACATATTTAAAAATGGAGAATACATAACTTAAAACGTTCTTCCAGTACATAATTTAAATCAACAACTATTCATATAAACTAACCTGTAAAAGATTAGTTCAGGGGTACTTGCCTTGCAGAGCTTTACAACTATTACTGATCGACTCTAAGCCGACTCGGACGCTTAGGCTTTATCGTCTTATCACTAGATCACCTTGGATTCGACTTCAACACTTAGGTTCTTCGGTTGAGACCATATTGAGCTCGTCGATTTTCCACTAGGTTATCTTTAGTCCAACGTCCACTTTCGGTTTCCCGATTAGAACCTATAGGGTCGAAATACTCTATGTTAGACGTCTAGGTATGCCTGACATATCCTCGCTAACAATCTACCGATAAGATATCAAATTTTGACTCGTAATCATTCATATTATAATAACACACAACAATTAGGGTTCACGCTCTCGGAAATCGGTTCGGTGTTTGTTAGGTCCCAATGTGTTTGTAGAAGGGGGGTTGAATACAAACAATACCGAATAATCGAATTAAGTACAGAATAAAAATGTGAAACAATATTCAAGTTAAATAAGAATATTATTAAACTTGAAAGGTGTTACAACAACTGTATCGATTACAAGGAATTAATCTCAAATTAATTATCACAAATCTAGAATAAATTCGACATGAACTTTTTCTATTTTTGCAATAAAAAGATTCAAATGCTAAAAGCAATTTGAGATTAAGTTCTAGAGATTTTGATCCGCTAGAAAGTTACACAAGAACAAGATAAAGATTTCTAGTGGTTTGGATTTAACTTTACAAACTAGAAATGTGATCTTGAAATATGCAGATGAAAATGAAATATTTGTTACGGTTGCTGTGTTCTTGTTTGTTGACTTGTGTTCTGTGTATTGGATGATAATGAATGTATGCTGCTTATGTTCTTTTTAAATCAATCAACAGACTCTCATTGAACTGGCAAGACAATCCTGAGCTCAGCAAGACAATCGGTAGGACTATTGATTGTACTAGCAAGACAATCTGATTAAACTACAATGACTTTTGGTATGACAATCAGTTGAACTAGCAAGACAATCTCCTTCCCAGTAGAACTTTTGGTATGACTATTGAAATGACTTGGCATGACAATCGGTATGACAATCCAGATTGTCATGCTAGTTCATTTTCAATTGTCTTGCTGATTTAAGACTGTTTTTAATCCAATTAAACTTCTGAAAAATCATAATATTAATTCTGAATTAATTAATCAATTAATTTAATTAATAAATAAATTAATCTTTGCAGATATAATTTATTTTTTAATAAAATTATATGACTTAATTAATTAATAGAGAATTAATACTAATCTTGAGCAGCAACCATTCTTCTGAAAATCACTGAGAATTATGAATCAATTCCACCACTTCAATGTTGACACTCGACGTACTGTCTAGTTCATGAGTGACTAACTTCCATGACGTTTCTTCATGTCTTGACTTTGATAATTGATTTTCTTCAGATTAAATCCTTGTAATTAATGATACCCTGACGAGATCTCTGTCACTTGGTTAAATCCACAATCTTGATTTGCATCACTGAGGCTTGATCAATTTCTTGAGCTTCTTCCAGTGAATTAACTCCTCAAGTCTGTAGATGAACCTTGTTTCTGAATCCTCTGACAGATGTTACTTGGTGAGATCTCTTTGACGGTAGATCCACTATTTACTTATTACATTCTTATTTGAGTTGAGTTAAATCCTCGAATATACAAATAGGCTATGACATATGCCTTACAATCTCCCCCTATTTGCTTGTTAGACAATAACAACAAATACCTAGAGGATAACTCAACTAACAAATAAGAAAAAGATATAAACAGAAATGCAAAGTAAATAGCAGAAAAGTTCTGGATAACATTTTACATTTTCCAGATCCCAAATAGATGTTCCTCTAGACTGAACATATCTTCAAGTAGTTTCATCTTCTTTTGTACAACCACATTTCCTGTTGAGAAGCACATATCTCTCTTGCTTCTCCCCCTATGAGAATCAACTGATTTAAAGAAGATCACCTTCGTTTACCACATCTCCCGTACAATAGGATCCGCAGATAAAAACCAATGGTACTCCCCATTTAGAAAATAGCTTCTCCCCTTATAAGAAAATCACCTTGTGTTTACCACCTCTCCCGTATAATAGGACCCGTAGTTACAAATAACAATGGTATGGTGAGTGTACATTTGCTTGACCATTTTCTTACTCCCTGCGATTTCTCCCCCTTAGTTGAGGAATCCTCCAAACTATTACTTAAGCTTTTATCTCCACCTTAGAAAAGGAATGTATGCCGTCGTCTGAAGGAATTCTCGTGTTTCACTTGGTTGGAAAAGAAATAACAAGTAGTTTCTCTTTCTTCCTCACTGTGAGTGTGTGATTCTGTTTTAGTGTACCTCACATGTATTTCACTCTTCTCTCCACTCGTGTTTACACTCATTCTCACAAGTGTATCACTCCTCTCATAGCTCCAACATTCAGTTGTTCCTGTAAGGAAAATCACCTTAGCCATCCTTAAGGAGGTCACAGGTGGTGCAATGGGTTTTCGCAAATCCCCATCCTTGTTAAACTCGTCAGATGAATCTGAGTCATAATCTACAAGTTGCTAGTTTCCCTCTTAGGGTTCCAGATTTGAATTCTGGGAAGGTAAACAATGATCCGACAAATTTAGCATACAGATCAAAGTTCCCTTCTAGTGTCTGTGAAGACATTTCCTTGTGACTCATCAGGCAATATCTGAATCATTGTCAACAAGTTGTCAATCTACGCCTATGTCAGATCCACTATCCGCAAATACATCTAGGGGATTTAAGCCTGGGGAGGTAGACACTGACCACTGACATATGGCTTTTGGATCAGTATCCTCTCCTAACACCTGTAAAGGCAATTGGTCCATTAACGAACCTTGAACAATCGAATCTGACCTTAAAATGGTCGAAACTTTTATTTCCGTCAACTCGTCCTCTATGTGTGTAACCTTTCCTTGTGCATCAAGATTTTTTTATATTTGAGGTGGTGACACTACATCGGATACCCTGGCCGATAAGCAAATTTCAATAGACACCCCCTTTTGAGAGAATGAATCTAGTAACTGTTTTTGAGCCTTTTCAGCCATTACATCTTTTTGAGAAGATGTATGGGGGCTAGCAGTTGTCTCAGTTTAAATACTACTCATCTATATAGGAGACAGAGGTACTGGGTTGACTTCAGAACCTTCCTTATGTGGTGCACTAAGGCACTATCTCCCTCTTGCTCATTCATACTACATTTAGTGGTAAGAGAGTGTTAGTTGGTTTTGTTTTTGTGTTTGTCATTACAGTCTGGGATAGATGTTGTGGGTTTTCAACCTCATGACTGTCAATGAAAGAAAGCCATTGAAGACTGAAACTGTATCACAGAACATATGGCAATAGAGAGATAAAATGTACTTAAGATATATAATGAATGAAAATTATACATTTAATCTTTTGAGAGAGATGATGTATAATAGTGATTTCAAAGGATTTTACATGAAATAAGAAATCACTAATGTAGAAAGAAGTTTGATTTCAATGATAACATTACCAGCTTGCAAGCAGCCATATCCCTCGGATAAACCTTTGCTGTTATCTCCAAAGGTAACCAGGGGGCCAGCTTTCTCAATCCACATTTGATAGCAGGGCTCTATCTCCGGTCATATGTCTTGATGATCCACTATCAAGAATCCACACTACCGGTTCCACCTGTTTAATGCCCTGCACTATAAATGGATTAGACCTTCTTCGGAACCCAAACTTGGTTGGGCCCGACATACTTGTAGAATTGTCCTTTGCCAGGCAAAACAACATTTTTAACTTTAATGGTCTCAACTTTCTCAATGACTGAACATTTGACCTTATAAACAGCCTTAACAAATTTCTATTTAGGCTTAGGCACAAATGTCTCCTTTCTGGCCTTAGAAGGACTAGCAGTCTTAGACCTATCATGCTTCTTGTTATTCACATGTTAACGTGGAGTAGTCTTATCATTAGAAACATGCTTACCATTTAAATAAGCATACATCATATTAAAAGCACAAGACATACAATTAGCAAAACCACATGCTTTATGAGAGTGATTAACAGCAGGCAATTTATGCACGGTAGACATGGCATTTTTGATATCCAACTCATGTATGTCTGAGTTAGTCTCAGTTGCTTTCACAACTTTGACTGGAACTTTTGACACACTTGTCTTGGAAACAACCTTCTCATTAGCATGATCTTCAGCACGTATTTCTTCTTGAATAACAGAAGAGGTCGCATCAAATGGTTCAGCAATTGATGCTTTATAGAGGGGTTCATCAACACCCTTAAGCACATGTGGTACTTCCCTCCCTTTAGCACAGTCATGAGGAGGGGAGTTTATGCCTAATTCTCCAATAGCAACATTGTAATCATAACCTATTCCAGATGTTTGGTTAACAGCTTGCTTACTGTAGAACTCTTTAGCCTTCGAACAAGAATTGAAGTAGGCTCTAACCTTAATCTCAAGACCGGTGATCTTGTCTTTGAGAATAGTTTCGAGTTTTCTATAATAGTCAACTCTATTCTCTAGAAAAGATACTTGTTCTTTTAACTTGTCTTGATTAATATGCACAAGTCTTAATTCATTGACCTCTTTCTCAAGGTCTTTGATCTGTACACTTTACAGTTCATTATCACGACGAGCACAATCTAAGTTACCTCCTAGATGATAAACTAATTCAGCATCAGTATATTTTACCTCTTTTCTTGATGATGAAGCTTTTCCATCAATAGCCATAAGAGCAAGATTCCCTTCTTCTTCATCTTCACTATCATGATCATCGCAGCTTCTTCCCTTTGCTAGATAAGCCCTTTCAGAGTTACTCTTCTGATTTGAATCATAAGAGTTCTTCCTTACTTGCTTTGGCTTCCTACATTCTGTGGGAAAGTGTCCCAACTCATTGCAGTTATATCATCTAATGGTGCTCCGATCAACCATCCATGTTTTGTATCCACCACTACTGGTGTTAGAGGATGAAGATCCATCTTTCTGGAATTTGTTGTAGTTGGACTTGTACTTGAACTTGGGATTTCTCTTGAATCTGACATTGGAGAATCTCTTGACAATTTGGGCCATTGACTCATCTTCCAATTGCTCCAGCTCTTCCAAGGAATAAAAATCATCACTGGATTGATTTGTAGTAGGAGGATCATATCTGCTATTAACATATTTTCCTCAGCCTTGGAAAACTGTACCATTCTCTCTAACTATTGAGATTGTTGTTGTTGTTGACCTTCAGCTACAAGAGCAGTAGATGTGCTAACCATTCTATCTTTCCCGTAGACTTCCTTTTGCTGAATCTGCTCCAACTCATAGGTTTTTAACACACCATAGAATCTATCCAAAGAAATCTCACTCAGATCTCTAGCTTCCCTAATGGCAGTGATTCTATGTTCAAGATGAGTTGGCAGTGTTAATAGGAACTTTTTGTTGACCTCCCTGATTGAATAATATTTTCCATTTATGTTCAGGTTGTTGATCAACGCATTGTACCTCTCAAACACTTCAGTAATTCCTTCTCCTGGATTGGATTTAAATTGTTCATACTCAGAGGTTAGGATCTCCAACTTGTTCTCCCTAACTTCCTCTGTGCCTTCATTAATCACCTCAATAGTTTCCCACATGTGTTTGGAATTTTTACAGTTCATCACATGTCTGTTCATCAAGGGATCAAGGGAATCAATTAATATTAATTGAAGGCTGGCATCCAAGGAGGCTTCTTCTTTTTCAGCAGGAGAAAAATCCTCAGGCTCTTTTGGATAGGTTCTAGCTTTGGTAATCACAACATCATCTACTATCACCTCTGGTTCAATAACCATTGAAGTTGTTGGACCCTTCTTTAACAACCCTTCTTTAACAAGTTCAGATATTTGGGATTTGCAACTTGTAAAAACAAGAGCATCTTCTTCTTCCACATGATATAATTTTCTTTATCAAATAGTGGAATTTTAACGGTTCCAACTTTTTGTGAAGTCATTATGAATTTTTGAATAAATAAAAATTCAAGGAGTTGAAAAATCACAAAAGTCTAGGATCTTGATTTGTTCGTTAATTAGAAGGATCTGATACCAATTGTTAGGTCCCAATGTGTTTGTAGAAGGGGGGTTGAATACAAACACTACCGAATAATCGAATTAAATGCGGAATAAAAATGTGAAACAAAATTCAAGTTAAATAAGAATATTATTAAACTTGAAAGGTGTTACAACAACTGTATCGATTACAAGGAATTAATCTCAAATTAATTATCACATATCTAGAATAAATTCGACATGAACTTTTTCTATTTTTGCAATAAAAAGATTCAAATGCTAAACGCAATTTGATATTAAGTTCTAGGGATTTTGATCCGCTAGATAGTTACACAAGAACAAGATAAAGATTTCTAGTGGTTTGGATTTAACTTTACAAACTAGAAATGTGATCTTGAAATATGCAGATGAAAATGAAATATTTGCTGCGGCTGCTGTGTTCTTGTTTGTTGACTTGTATTCTGTGTATTGGATGATAATGAATGCATGCTGCTTCTATTCTTTTTAAATCAATCAACAGACTCTCATTGAACTGGCAAGACAATCATGAGCTCAGCAAGACAATCGGTAGGACTATTGATTGTACTAGCAAGACAATCTGATTGAACTACAATGACTTTCGGTATGACAATCAGTTGAACTAGCAAGACAATCTCCTTCCCAGTAGAACTTTCGGTATGACTATTGAAATGACTTGGCATGACAATCGGTATGACAATCCAGATTGTCATGCTAGTTCATTTTCAATTGTCTTGCTGATTTAAGACTGTTTTTAATCCAATTAAACTTCTAAAAATTCTTAATATTAATTTTGAATTAATTAATCAATTAATTTAATTAATAAATAAATTAATCTTTGCAGATATAATTTATTTTCTTAATTAAATTATATGACTTAATTAATTAATAGAGAATTAATACTAACCCTGAGCAGCAACCATTCTTCTGAAAATCTTCTGAAAATCACTGAAAATTATGAATCAATTCCACCACTTCAATGTTGACACTCGATGTACTGTCTGGTTCATGAGTGACTAACTTCCGTGACGTTTCTTCATGTCTTGACTTTGATAATTGATTTTCTTCAGATTAAATCCTTGTAATTAATGATACCCTGACGAGATCTCTGTCACTTGATTAAATCCACAATCTTGATTTGCATCACTGAGGCTTGATCAATTTCTTGAGCTTATTCCAGTGAATTAACTCCTCAAGTCTGTAGATGAACCTTGTTTCTGAATCCTCAGACAGATGTTACTTGGTGAGATCTCTTTTACGGTAGATCCACTATTTACTTATTACATTCTTATTTGAGTTGAGTTAAATCCTCGAATATACAAATAGGCTATGACATATGCCTTACAGTGTTCCTTTCCAGAAAATACGTATACTCGTAATTTACGAAATTAGGGTTATTGGTTTTGGAAAAATATTTCATCATATCTTACAATCAAGTTTCGTATAAAACACATATGTATTTATATAGCCACTTGACGTCCCGATAATCATAAGATACGCTACGTATTCCCGTAGGTCGATTTCCCGGAAATTGGGCAGCGTCTCCTTTGTTTATCGGACTACCCATCGAAGCAATTTGACGTCGAATCAACAACAACAACCAATCACAGCAACAATCCTATTATAATTCCCAACCATATCAATCAAATTTCAAATACAATCCAATAACCTTAAATAAAAATATTCAAATACTATTGCGCATCGAACTTACTACTAAAATTTATACATTTATTATTTATTTATTTTTAAACATTAGTACTCAGATAACGATCATCACAGTCCACCGTCCACTCGTAAAAAAGTCATCGCGGACGGCGGCAAAATTCCGCAGGTACCGGAGTAATTTCCGGGGTTTCCAACGCGAACTTTGCCGATTAATTAAATTAAATTCCCGCACAAAGTATTTAATATCACTAATTTTACTCAATTAATTACTGCAATAAAAAGGAATTATATCAGAAGTTTTATAACATTCAATCCAACAACACCAAAAAGGCCCAACACTGCCAAGCCCAAAGTAATAGGGCCGAAAATTAAGCCCAACAAATAACAGGAGGAAAAACCGAAGCAATACAGCCACAACCGCGGCCAAAACACGGCCACACCGCTACACACCAACGCACACACTCACACATACTTCACAAACACACACACAATCTTACACACACACAAATACTTATACATACACACCCATATACATATATATAAAATCAGAAATAGGGGAGAAATTAAGGGCTCGCCGGATATAAATGGCCGGAAAACTCACCGGTAAGCAAGAAACCAAGGAGGGTCGAAGAAGAACAGAGAAGGAGGAGGAAGAACAAGAGGATGAAATATAGAGAGAGAAAGAGAGGGGAGAGAGAGCCGAGAGCCGAGAGACAGAGAGGATGAGGCGAGAGAGGGATAAAAGTGATGTTAATCAGCCAAAGTACTACCCCCCCTTCTGCCCTGCCAGGTGTCCAATAAAAAGGGACACGTGGCTGTTTTCCAGACTCCAAGCCAAAATATAATACCAAATCGTAATAATAACGATATATATCACGCGCGGAAACTATCGAAATAATCTCAAAATAAATCTTAAAATGTTAAAAATAATTCATAGTAAATAAAGACATAGGTTTTGTAATTCTTAAATAAGTTTTAAAATACAATTTATACCTGGATTTACCAATATAACGAAACAACACGCGGTAAAAACTAATCCCGAAAATTACCAAAATAATTTTAAAATTCTCAAAATATTCTAAGCATAATAAAATATGAGTTTCATGATTTTTGAAGAATCATGGAATTAAATATGGATTTTACAATTAAACAAAATCAGAAAATCATTTAAGAATAAATAATTAACAGAATATTGATTTGTAAATTTTATAAAATCTCAAAAATACTCATTGAGATTATAAAATCATAAAAACAATTTTAGAGACAACCCAAATAATTTTGAAGATAAGATCGTCATCAAATTACTTTTAAAAGTAAAACAAATAATTAATCATAATAACACACCACGATGTCCAACAATCACATATAAATAATAATAAGAAAATGTAGATGTGACTGAAAGCAACCACACAGGTACAAAAGATGGCCAGTCTTAGTACCGCATAGCTTACAGCACATCATTCGGTGGCGTCCCACCAGACCCTTTTGTCACACAGACAAACGGTCAATTCATATGCATTGTTTTCCCCAATCAACCAAAAGAGTCACCAAGGAAAGGAACAATGTTTAAATAGAAAATTCACAAATAAGGAGGGAGAAATTCTGATTTATAATGGAATCAACAAAATCCTAAGTTGCTTATTCCGAGTTCTCAAATTTCTCACAGGAAAAGTAAGCAACTTATGGAATAGGAAACAATTACTTTGGAAACAAAATACGTCTCAAGAAAGAGGTATAAGGGTTCAAAGATACAAACCACGGTACTGATCCGTATTCACTATGAAACACGGCTGTCATAGTAGCCACGAACTGTTATCATACTATCCGAACTCACCGAGGTCACACACTTGGTCCAGTAACATTTCTTTAACATAGGAAATGTGATATTTAGAAATAACAGTTGCGTCTCTTCAACTGACACACCAAGGGCCCGCTCAAACGCTGAATTCTCACAATCAGACTCGTTTTCTCGAGAAAAAAGCTAGAAATATCTATCGGACCTTACCAATAATACATATACAAAGGAAACGTACTCTAACTAGGGTAGTTCCATCCAGTCCTCAACAGACGTCAGGGTTATGCCTCCGAAACCCTTGACTGAACTAAAAGACTCGCTCCTCTAATTGAATTGCTGACTCACACCTTTATATGAACCTTTCTACACTCTTCTGACTCTACTCTTAACCTAAATCAGGGATTCAAACCTGTAGCTCTGATACCAACTGTGACAGCCTCAACCCCAGGGTCAGGAGTTGACGTCACTAACAACAATAAGAATAAACATAATATAATCCAAATTACTAATTATACATAACCACGACCCCTATGCCAAGACCTTTTCCAGGTTTAAGTATGAATTAGGCTACACTATTACAACACCAACTTACACCAACCGATATGACACAACTCATTAACACAGCAACTCAATAAACCATCTTTGGTCCAACACATCCATCTCAGAGGAGCCTGACGCGAAAGGAACTGGAACTTTGCCCTGACTATCACGGAAGAATCCCCTAGGCATCTGCAATACATATATAAAATATTCTGCAAGGGTGAGCAATATATTGCTCAGCAGTACCACTATATGAATAACAAGTAAAACAGTATATATAAAACGGTATAGGAACAGACATCAAAACTGGTTTACGAAAACAGGTAAAACAGCTATAAACTGGATATCAAAACTAGCATGCTCTATAAAAACAATATCATCTGTAGTGTGCTGTGTCAAAATACCAGAGTCAAATTTTAGCATGCTATTTCCTTTCCAAAAACCATTGTCCATTGCTATACCCATAAATCATATGTCCCGTTACGGGGACCATAAACTATTTGTTCCGTTATGGGAACCATTAAACCAAAGTCAGATATAAAAGTGGATGAATTCTAGGGATAGTTGATCAGTCTATCCCACCACAATTTGTTCCGGAACTCAGAGACTAGCTAGCTCTCTGTTATTCTGGACTAAGCGGCCTACCAGTGCGCGCATCCGATTTAGCCTCTTATGCACCCATGCTGGGCCATTACCTAATAACGGGCCTCTTACGCCACTGACCATCCAATATCTGATTCATTTTTATCCATTTTTCAAAATCAATTACACCTATCTATTTTCAAATGATTATAACACACATTCTAAAAATCCCTTTTTAATTTTAATCACAATCTAGAGATATGCATTTTCAAAAGTTACTTTTTCCCCAAAACATCGTTTAGTAAAACATATTTAAATACGGGGAATACGTAACTTAAAATGTTCTGTTCCAGTTGATAATTAAATCAACAACTATTCATATATACTGAACTGTAAAAGATTAGTTCAGGGGTACTTGCCTTGCAGAGCTTTACAACTATTACTGATCGACTCTAAGCCGACTCGGATGCTTAGGCTTTATCGTCTTATTACTAAATCACCTTGGATTCGACTTCAACACTTAGGTTCTTCGGTTGAGACCATATTGAGCTCGTCGACTGTCCACTAGGTTATCTTTACTCCAACGTCCACTTTCGGTTTCCCGATTAGAACCTATAGGGTCGAAATACTCTATGTTAGATGTCTAGGTATGCCTGACATATCCTCGCTAACAATCTACCCATATGATATCAAATTCTGACTCGTAATCATTCATATTATAATAACACACAACAATTAGGGTTCAGTCTCTCGGAAATCAGTTCAGTGTTCGTTTCCAGAACATACGTATACTCTAATTTATGAAATAAGGGTTATTGGTTTTGGCAAAATATTTCATCACATCTTCCAATCAAGTTTCGTATAAAACACATATGTATTTATATAGCCACTTGACGTCCCGATAATCATCAGATACGCTACGTATTCCCGTAGTTTAATTTCCCGGAAATCGGGTAGCCCCTCCTTTGTTTATCGGACTACACGTCGAAGCAATTTGACGTCGAATCAACAACAACAACCAATCACAGCAATAATCCAATTATAATTCCCAACCATATCAATCAAATTTCAAGCACAATTAAATAACCTCGAATAAAAATATTCAAATACTATTTTGCATCGAACTTACTACTAAAATTTATACATTTATTATTTATTTATTTTTTACTATTAGGACTCAGATAACGATCATCACCGTCCACCTCCACTCGTAAAAAAGTCATCGCGGATGACGGCAAAATTCCACGGGTATGTTACGACCGGCATTTTATGTAATATTATTGTGAATAATATTAAGTTAAATAAAAATATATTCAATGCTTGTACGTTTGTGTGAGTGAAAATTTATGCATTATAAATTTGCTTTGGGTAGTATATGATTTTTCAAAGCAAGAATTTATTTAATTTCTTTATTTTTGATTTATAAGGAATATTCTAAGCTTTGGAAAAATTTTCTTTTAAAAGACATTTTGTACACAAATTGTGAAAATGATTTTATAAAGTCTCTAAAAATACAAGTTAATTTATGGTAGAAATTTTATAATTTTTGAACTTGTATTTTATTTTATAAAAATAAATCATTATAAATTTTAGTTGTCATAATTATTAAATTACATGAATAACCTTGCATGCAAACTCTCTTCTATTTAACCAAAGGGCAAAGAAGACATTCTCCACCCCACTAACTCACATTTTGCTAGCCAAATTACCTCCTTGACCTTGCATGCAAACTTGCCTAACTTTAGCTAGAGGGTTACTCTTGTCATTTCCTAAATCCACTCACATTTAGCCTAGTCAAAGACATAAAAACAAAACTAAAGTGATGATCACTCCATTTTCACTCCACCCTCCCCTTTTCTCCTCCCTCCCTCTCGGCTCAACCCTCACTCTCGGCCATCCCATAGCCGAGGCCCTCCATCCCCTTCATTTCTTCATTCTTTCACCCAAACAATCATCTTATATTCAAGTAATTTTACTCCCTATATGTTATTCTTATATATTTCAAAAGTTTAGAGTGAAAAACCTATGTTTTGACCTTGCATGGTGATGTTTTGGTTAAACTCAAAGTGAACCTCCTTGATTCTTGTGAATCTAAGGCTTTCACCATGAGTTATAGTATTATAGGGTCAAGAATGGCTAGACATAAGAGTGTTACACTTATGCGAATGCTGTTTTTACCCTAATCCATTCGGCCATGACTTGATAGGAGCCGAATGGATGGTGTTTTGTTGCCTTGTTAACATTTTTGTGTATTTTGTGATGATAACATGAATTTTGTAGTAAAATCTTGATAAAATCCTTTTGCATGCTAGTTGATCATTTAGTTGTAATCCATGTTAGGCTTGCATGTTGAATTATGATAAAAATTTATTTGGAAATCATGTTGTTTTGGTTTGAAAAACCCGAAGGCATGCATGCATGTGGAATTCTCTTAGTTTGTTGTGAAATTTTGATTATTTGGAAAGATTTTGTTAGTGAGCCTTAATTTCAGTAGGAATAATATGATAATATTGATTTATGCTTCTTGTTGCATGGTAATAATTTGTGGTTATCTTTTATAAAAATATATATCTTGTTGTTTCAAAGGCATGAAGATTTGCGATTTGTTAAGAGTAGTCTCTTTTGTTTTGCCATAGTTGCACCTTAGGTAAGGATGATCTCACCAAGGGTATTTTAAGAAAAAGGGAGTTAGTTCAGTAGAATACCAAGTATAGGTCTTGGTTTAAGTATTTAGTTGTTGTTAGTTGGGTTTGTCAAGTTAAAACCTTGGAAAATGAGAGTTATAGTTTCTGCAGAAAAATCAGTTTAGTACCCTGAGGTTTAGAGTGAGTTTTGACCATGTCATTGATGTGCACTTTGAGGCCCAAGCCACCAGAAGTTAGTATGGGGAGTATATAATAGGTTTTAGGAGTTGGTTGGAGGTTTGCATGTCATTTGGTTAGGTGCACAAGTAGAATAACAAAATCTGTCCAGCAGGGGACAGTTTTGTTGCAACTTAGAAATAGGGAGATTTGGCCATGTCATGGGTAGGCCCTCATTAGGCCCAATTGGGCCTTAGTTAGAGGGTATGTCAGAGAAGTTTTTCCAACCATAGTTCATAGGATATGATCTAGAACCATGTGTCACAAGTTAATTCAAGTCAGGGCATTTTCTGCCCAGAAAAACAGGGGAACCTTGGACTTTTAGCTTAGGCCCAAGAAGGCCCAAGCCAGGCCTTTGAGCCACATCAAGCTTGTGAGATGCCCTTAGGTCAGGAGAGTCTTGTGTAAAAATTTTGAAGAAAAACTTGTAGTTTAAGAGTGTCTAATGCACTCAAGAAACCTTAGTTACCATTCTGAAATTTGCACCAGTGAGCACTTTCACTTATCACATAGTTTTAGGACACTTAGAAGTGAGTATTAGGTCGACCACCATAGTTGTAAGATAGTATAAGGTCAGTAGAACAAAAGGCACAAGTGAGGGTCAATAGGTTTTGGATAATTTAGGAAAGGCGCATTGAGTTAGGAAGCCCAAATTCGAAGACTTCGTTTAGTTAGCGACCAAGTAATTTAAGTGGTGAGTCGAGATCATCCAAGCCTAGTGTGGCATTATGGTGTATATGATGTTATTTGGTATTAATATACGATATGTGATTATGTGGCTACGTGTGTACATTTGAAAATATAAATGGTGGATATGAATTAAGTGTGTATAGGCCTAAGTGCCATCCATGTTTAATTTCGGGTTGTAAATAGGTTAAGATGGAAAGAATATATTATAATGAGGATTATTATTATTTATGTAGGATCTCGAGACGAGGGAAAACTTGCCATAAAAGTCGAGTGAAGCTCCAGTTGTTGCTCCTACCAGTCAGACCAGACCAGTCTATCTCAAGGCAAGTGATTCAACTTGACCTTCGTATTTACTGTAAACAGTTCATATATATATCGATGCAATTATCCTGAGTCATTTTGATATATTTAAATCAAGAGTTTCTTTTGTTTATCTTTGAGTTACATAGAGATGCCATGAACCCTCGAGTACGTATTGCAAGTAGTTCAAAAGTCTTTCATGATAGTTTAATGCCATGATAAAATAGAGATTTGTTATAATACCTTATTGATCCTTTTGATTATCATGCTATTGATCCCTGAGAAATCTTGATATTGCACCCTGATGCTTTGATTCAACTCTTGAAATAACCTCGATAGAAACTTTATCTTGATACCTAAAAGCCAATCATTTCTTAAATTCATTCATGATTGTTTGATAACCCTATCCTTACCCTAAAAGCTTGATACCCTGTTATATCTTGAGCTGATGATCACTTTCTTTATATTTTAACACCTCTATCCTTTTGGAACCAGTGATGCTTATCTTCTTGATGTTCTAATACCTATACCTTGTCTACAACCATTGCTTTAAGCCTAGTTTGGCATTACTCTTTCATATTATCCAATAGCCTTGCTTAATTTCCTTGTCAAAATTCTTGTTTATGGAAATCTCTCGATTACCCTAATATAGTAAAGTCTAGTGGATCATGGCCCTGAGATTTAGTGTCATATTTCCAGTGTTTCAAGTTGACCTATAATCCCCTGATAAAAAAAATGATTTCAGTCAAAAGAGATTTTGTCATAAATCGGCATCAGTTTTCAAAATGAATAAAAGGTGGATTTTTCAGTCCCAAAGGGGGACAAATGTTTTCTTGAATGGTGGATCTGGACTGAGACGCGAGTCCTTTCCACACTTATATTAGGCTTAAAAGTTGCCTAGGGATTCCCAATAATGTTTTAGAACCCAGCGAGGTTCGGGATTACTTCGCGGCTGATCACCGGCTGTAATCCGTAGCGTCATAAAATGATTTTGATTAAGAATGATTTTTAAAAATTTGTTTTGATGCAAGCAAAATGATGCCAACTCACATAAGTATTATCTCTCGTTATCATTGATTATGTCTTTCCATTGTCATTCCTAAAGGTATATCTCGATTTATGTTTTGCGTTGTACTATTAGCACTTGTTGAGCTTTTGGCTCACTTCTTGCTTTACCCTTATATTACAGCTAGCAGCTATGGTTAGATTCAAGCAGACTGCCCGTAAGACCTGTGATGCTGATGCTTATGTTCGAGCTCAGGTAGAATAAGTAATAATAGTTGTGTGAGGACTCGGTATTTGTAATCAGATGTAATAGTTGGTAGTGTTGGGCTGTTCCAAACCCTAAACTGTAAGATCTTGGACTTTGGTTGTGTAATACTCATTAAAAAGATGTAATAGCTATATTTATTTCGCTATATAAGTTGGGGGTGTGACAGGTTTTGGTATCAGAGCTACGGTTTAGAGTCCCTGAACAGCCCAAATAGGTTATAGGACTCGTGAGTAGGTTATAGATATTATGCGAGAGAGTAGGTTAAGTAAATTATTATTAATACTCCTCTTATTGGTTGTCAGCAAAGGGCGCATTCCTCGTCATCCTCTGGGTCGGACGACACTATTGCTTTCTCCGTGTATGCTGAGTTGAGGCGCGAGTTCGACATGCTTCAGGGCAAGTACGACCGACTGATAGACCGACTGAAGAACGTGTATCCGGACAGCCGAAACTACGAAGGGAAGCCCAAGGAGCAGATGATTGCAAGACTTGAGACCTTGGTTCAGTACGTCAACACTAAGCTTGAGGAGATACCAGCACACCGAGACCGTACCAGCCAGTATGTCATTCAGATGGTGGCGGATGAGCTCCAGAGCATTGTGAAGACGCTTCGAGAGGAAAAGACTACCAAGCCCCGTTCAGATGGAGTGGAGCCTTAGTTCTTTCCATTTACCTTTCATGTTGTTGTACTATCAGACTCTATGGAATCCCCAGTTGTTTCCGTCTTTCCTTTAAATAAGCCTGTTATTTCTAGAATCAGACTATGTCCCAATCCTATGTACTGTGACCTTTAAAATTTCAATAATTATGTGCTATTGTTCCATCTGCTCTCAACTGTTATTTTATGTTTTGTCATCATATCTGGAAACTTGACCCCATATGTAAACAAGAATGCCATGCGATACCCTCGAATCATTTTATCATTCATATTTGTTATGACACAACTCTTATTTCAGGATCATGCCTCCCAAAAAGAAGAACCCAACAACCACCTTCACCACAGACCCAAATATTCTTCGACTACTGGAAACCTTGCAACAGCAAACCAATGCTATAGCTCAACAACAACTAACCCTTCAACAACGAATTGAAAACCAAGATAACCGTGAGCCACACCAACCACCTGAACCACCAGTACCACCTAGACAAATTGTCACTTTCAAGGCTTTTCAGAATGTGAATCCACCTGTATTTCATGATACCACTGATCCAGTGATAGCAAACACATGGATCAAGGAGATGGAAAGGGCTTTTGAGTTGGTACAGTTAGGGGACGATCAGAAAACGCTGTATGCCACTTACTTCTTGAAGGGAGAAGTCATTTATTGGTGGGAATCAGTAAAAGCTATGGAAGTCACTCAGCAGATTTCTTGGGAGAGATTTAAGAAGTTATTTCTGGACAAGTATTACCCTAAGTACATGCAGAATCAGATGGAGCTAAAATTTCTTGAGTTGAAGCAAGGGAACATGACTGTATTGGAGTATGAGAAGAAGTTCACTGAGTTGTCAAGGTTTGTGACAAAATATACCAGCACTGAGGAAGAAAAAGCAAAGAAATTTCAGCAAGGATTGGAGCCTTGGATCAGAGATAGGGTGGCTATGTTTGAGCTTGAAACTTATGCGGGAATAGTACAGAAAGCTGCTCTGATTGAGAATAATGGGATGCAGTCAAGGAAAGAGAGGGATAACAAGAAGAGGAAGGTTCCATTTTATGGAGAAAAGTCTGAAGCTGGAAATTCGCAAGATCGGAATGTAAAGAGGATTGGTTTCCAGAAGGGCGGAAATTTTCAAAGGAAAGGAAATTTGGGCAAAAGGCAAGAATCAAAAGGGAACAATCAGGCAGGCCAAGGGCAAGTTGGAGAAAACAGGTTCCAGAGGCCAGAATGCAAGCACTGTGGAAGAAGGCACCCCGGAGTATGCAATAAGCTGAGTATGACCTGTTATAGGTGCAATCAGAAGGGACATTTGGCAAATGAGTGCAAGATGCCGAAGCCAGGAGTTACGTGCTACAAATGTGGGAAGACTGGACACATGGCTAGGGAGTGTAAGGCAACAGGACCAGTCAGAGCTCTGATGAACGTGGCAAGTACCAGTGCAAGCGTGCCAGCTGAGGTATTGGCATTACCTCCACCACCCGCACCAACCCCGCAAGCAACAGCAAGGACATTTGATCTAAAGATGAAAGATGCTGTTCAGAATTCTGAGGTGATAGCAGGTACACTTTTACTCAATAATGTCAAAGCCAAAGTATTGATTGATTCGGGAGCCACAAGATCTTTCATATCAGAATCTTTTGTTGATAAGATCCAATGTGATAAAACGGTTATGAGTGAGATAGTAAATGTGGTAATTGCGAACCAAGAGAAGATTCCTGTGAATCAATTTTGTCCAAAATGTGAGATTGATATTTCGGGATATAAGTTCTCGGCCGACTTGATACTCTTCAAGCTGGGAGAGTTTGATATAATTTTAGGAATGGATTGGTTAGGAGAGAATAGCGCTCAGATAAATTGTAAGACCAAGAGAGTGTATTTAAAGACGAAGAGTGGAGAGAAGGTAGTATTTAAGGGACAGAGGCAAGAGCGACTATTTCTTACAATTATTCAGGCTAAGAAGTTACTTAGAAAAGGTTGTGAGTCGTTCCTAGCATATGTAGTGGATTCAGAGAGAGGCAGCCCCAGCATGGAAGATATTCCTGTAGTTAATGAGTTCCCCGATGTGTTTCCCGACGAACTACCAGGCTTACCACCAGATCGACAAATTGAGTTCGAGATCAACCTTGCTCCAGGCACGGAACCAGTTTCAAAGGCTCCGTATAGGATGGCACCAGCAGAAATGAAAGAGTTGGCGAGCCAGCTACAAGAATTATTGGATAAGGGAGTGATACGACCAAGTACGTCGCCATGGGGAGCACCTGTTCTCTTTGTAAAGAAGAAAGATGGGAGTATGCGTCTATGCATAGATTACCGGGAGTTGAATAAAGTAACGATCAAGAACCGCTACCCGCTACCAAGGATAGATGACCTTTTTGATCAGTTAAAGGGAGCAAAATGTTTTTCGAAGATTGACTTGAGATCGGGATACCATCAACTAAAGATCAAGGAAGAAGATATTCCCAAGACCGCATTTAGGACCAGATATGGGCATTATGAATTCCTAGTAATGCCGTTTGGATTGACCAACGCTCCGGCCGCATTCATGGATCTGATGAATCGAGTATTTAAGAAGTATTTGAATAAATTTGTCGTGGTATTTATTGATGACATCCTTATTTATTCTAAATCGGAAGAAGAACATATGCAGCATCTCTGGATAGCATTGGAGATACTCCGACAAGAGAAGTTGTATGCCAAGTTTACCAAATGTGAGTTTTGGTTAAAGGAAGTTCAATTTTTGGGGCATGTTATTGGAAATGATGGAATTAAAGTGGATCCGGCGAAGATTGAGGCAGTTATGAGTTGGGAGAGGCCAAGGACTCCTACGGAAGTGCGAAGTTTTCTAGGATTGGCCGGATACTATAGAAGATTCGTCAAGGATTTCTCGAAGATCGCCACACCATTGACCAAGTTAACCAGAAAGAATCAAAAGTTTGAATGGAGTGCAGAATGTGAAAATAGCTTTCAAGAGTTAAAACAGAAGTTGGTAACAGCTCCGGTGTTAGTACTTCCAGATGATCAAGGGAATTTTGTAATATTCAGCGACGCTTCACATAAGGGTTTGGGTTGTGTGTTGATGCAACACAGTAAGGTAATAGCATATGCGTCAAGACAGTTGAAGCCGCACGAGTTAAAGTATCCGACGCATGACTTGGAACTAGCCGCCATAGTGTTCGCACTCAAGATTTGGAGACACTATCTCTATGGAGAAAAGTGTGAAATCTACACGGATCACAAGAGTTTAAAGTACATTTTTACTCAGAAAGAGCTCAATATGAGGCAGAGGAGATGGCTGGAATTGATTAAGGACTATGACTGTTCGATAAATTACCATCCTGGAAAGGCGAACGTAGTGGCCGATGCGCTGAGTCGGAAGGAAAGATTGAATATAATGATAACATCAAAAGAGTTATCCGAAGAAATCGGAAAATTTGAATTGGAACTTTGTGCTTATGGGAAAGTCAAAGAAGTTTGTCATGCAATGACCTTTCAGCCAACACTACTGGAAAAGATAAAGAAGTATCAAGAGGAAGTAATGGAAAAAGAGAAAAATCAGTTATCTGGAGAAGAGATTAATACTAAAAGGGATGAGCAAGGAATACTAAGGTTTTCATCCAGAATATGGATTCCCCATGTATCTGAATTAAAGAATGAGATCCTCCATGAAGCCCACCATTCGAAATTTTCAATCCACCCGGGAAGCACCAAGATGTATCAAGACTTAAAGAAGAACTTTTGGTGGCCAAATATGAAAAGAGACGTGGCAGAATGGGTTGCGAAGTGCTATACCTGTCAGAAAGTAAAGGCAGAACATCAACGACCAAGCGGATTAATTCAGCCCCTGAAGATTCCAGAATGGAAATGGGAAAATATCGCTATGGACTTTATAGTAGGACTACCACGAACAAAGTCCGGACATGACGCAATATGGGTTATAATTGATCGTCTTACGAAGTCGGCGCATTTCCTTCCAATAAATGAGAAGTCGTCACTGGACAAGTTGGTTCATCTGTATGTGCACGAAATCGTATTAAGGCATGGAGTACCTGTATCAATAGTTTCAGACAGAGATCCCCGATTTAACTCAAGATTCTGGAAGCAATTCCAGGAATGTCTTGGCACGAAGTTGAATATGAGCACGGCGTATCACCCGCAGACTGATGGCCAGAGTGAAAGAACAATTCAAACAATTGAAGACATGTTGCGCAGTTGTGCAATCGATTTTGCTGGAAGTTGGGACGACCACCTGCCATTAATTGAATTTTCATATAACAACAGCTATCATTCCAGTATCGGCATGCCACCATATGAAGCTTTGTACGGGCGAAAATGTAGATCACCAACAAGTTGGGATGAAGTAGGAGAAGGAAGAATTCTCGGCTCAGAATTGGTACAACAGTTGCATGACTCAGTCAAGTTAATTCAGAAAAGGTTGCTTGCTGCTCAAGATAGACAGAGGAAGTATGCGGATCCAGCGCGTAAGGATGTTCAATTCCAAATTGGCGAAGCTGTGTTGCTAAAAGTGTCACCTAGGAAAGGGTTGATAAGATTTGGCAAGAAAGGAAAGTTAGCACCTAGATACGTAGGTCCTTTTGAGATTTTGAGTCAAGTAGGAAAGGTGGCCTACGAGTTGGCCTTACCACCTCAGTATCAGCATGTGCATAATGTGTTCCATGTGTCGTTGCTTAAGAAGTACAATCCTGACGCTAGCCATGTGATAGAATATGAACCTGTAGAAATTCAGGCAGACCTGTCATTTGTGGAGCAACCGGTTAAAGTACTCGACTGGCAAGTAAAGAGTCTTAGAAATAAATCAGTAAAGTTAGTGAAAGTACTTTGGAGGAACCCTAAGGTCGAAGAGTCGACTTGGGAGTTAGAGTCTGATATGCGTTCCCGGTATCCTCATCTGTTCTCTTAGATTCTGGGGACAGAATCCCTTAAGGGGGAGAGGATGTTACGACCGGCATTTTATGTAATATTATTGTGAATAATATTAAGTTAAATAAAAATATATTCAATGCTTGTACGTTTGTGTGAGTGAAAATTTATGCATTATAAATTTGCTTTGGGTAGTATATGATTTTTCAAAGCAAGAATTTATTTAATTTCTTTATTTTTGATTTATAAGGAATATTCTAAGCTTTGGAAAAATTTTCTTTTAAAAGACATTTTGTACACAAATTGTGAAAATGATTTTATAAAGTCTCTAAAAATACAAGTTAATTTATGGTAGAAATTTTATAATTTTTGAACTTGTATTTTATTTTATAAAAATAAATCATTATAAATTTTAGTTGTCATAATTATTAAATTACATGAATAACCTTGCATGCAAACTCTCTTCTATTTAACCAAAGGGCAAAGAAGACATTCTCCACCCCACTAACTCACATTTTGCTAGCCAAATTACCTCCTTGACCTTGCATGCAAACTTGCCTAACTTTAGCTAGAGGGTTACTCTTGTCATTTCCTAAATCCACTCACATTTAGCCTAGTCAAAGACATAAAAACAAAACTAAAGTGATGATCACTCCATTTTCACTCCACCCTCCCCTTTTCTCCTCCCTCCCTCTCGGCTCAACCCTCACTCTCGGCCATCCCATAGCCGAGGCCCTCCATCCCCTTCATTTCTTCATTCTTTCACCCAAACAATCATCTTATATTCAAGTAATTTTACTCCCTATATGTTATTCTTATATATTTCAAAAGTTTAGAGTGAAAAACCTATGTTTTGACCTTGCATGGTGATGTTTTGGTTAAACTCAAAGTGAACCTCCTTGATTCTTGTGAATCTAAGGCTTTCACCATGAGTTATAGTATCATAGGGTCAAGAATGGCTAGACATAAGAGTGTTACACTTATGCGAATGCTGTTTTTACCCTAATCCATTCGGCCATGACTTGATAGGAGCCGAATGGATGGTGTTTTGTTGCCTTGTTAACATTTTTGTGTATTTTGTGATGATAACATGAATTTTGTAGTAAAATCTTGATAAAATCCTTTTGCATGCTAGTTGATCATTTAGTTGTAATCCATGTTAGGCTTGCATGTTGAATTATGATAAAAATTTATTTGGAAATCATGTTGTTTTGGTTTGAAAAACCCGAAGGCATGCATGCATGTGGAATTCTCTTAGTTTGTTGTGAAATTTTGATTATTTGGAAAGATTTTGTTAGTGAGCCTTAATTTCAGTAGGAATAATATGATAATATTGATTTATGCTTCTTGTTGCATGGTAATAATTTGTGGTTATCTTTTATAAAAATATATATCTTGTTGTTTCAAAGGCATGAAGATTTGCGATTTGTTAAGAGTAGTCTCTTTTGTTTTGCCATAGTTGCACCTTAGGTAAGGATGATCTCACCAAGGGTATTTTAAGAAAAAGGGAGTTAGTTCAGTAGAATACCAAGTATAGGTCTTGGTTTAAGTATTTAGTTGTTGTTAGTTGGGTTTGTCAAGTTAAAACCTTGGAAAATGAGAGTTATAGTTTCTGCAGAAAAATCAGTTTAGTACCCTGAGGTTTAGAGTGAGTTTTGACCATGTCATTGATGTGCACTTTGAGGCCCAAGCCACCAGAAGTTAGTATGGGGAGTATATAATAGGTTTTAGGAGTTGGTTGGAGGTTTGCATGTCATTTGGTTAGGTGCACAAGTAGAATAACAAAATCTGTCCAGCAGGGGACAGTTTTGTTGCAACTTAGAAATAGGGAGATTTGGCCATGTCATGGGTAGGCCCTCATTAGGCCCAATTGGGCCTTAGTTAGAGGGTATGTCAGAGAAGTTTTTCCAACCATAGTTCATAGGATATGATCTAGAACCATGTGTCACAAGTTAATTCAAGTCAGGGCATTTTCTGCCCAGAAAAACAGGGGAACCTTGGACTTTTAGCTTAGGCCCAAGAAGGCCCAAGCCAGGCCTTTGAGCCACATCAAGCTTGTGAGATGCCCTTAGGTCAGGAGAGTCTTGTGTAAAAATTTTGAAGAAAAACTTGTAGTTTAAGAGTGTCTAATGCACTCAAGAAACCTTAGTTACCATTCTGAAATTTGCACCAGTGAGCACTTTCACTTATCACATAGTTTTAGGACACTTAGAAGTGAGTATTAGGTCGACCACCATAGTTGTAAGATAGTATAAGGTCAGTAGAACAAAAGGCACAAGTGAGGGTCAATAGGTTTTGGATAATTTAGGAAAGGCGCATTGAGTTAGGAAGCCCAAATTCGAAGACTTCGTTTAGTTAGCGACCAAGTAATTTAAGTGGTGAGTCGAGATCATCCAAGCCTAGTGTGGCATTATGGTGTATATGATGTTATTTGGTATTAATATACGATATGTGATTATGTGGCTACGTGTGTACATTTGAAAATATAAATGGTGGATATGAATTAAGTGTGTATAGGCCTAAGTGCCATCCATGTTTAATTTCGGGTTGTAAATAGGTTAAGATGGAAAGAATATATTATAATGAGGATTATTATTATTTATGTAGGATCTCGAGACGAGGGAAAACTTGCCATAAAAGTCGAGTGAAGCTCCAGTTGTTGCTCCTACCAGTCAGACCAGACCAGTCTATCTCAAGGCAAGTGATTCAACTTGACCTTCGTATTTACTGTAAACAGTTCATATATATATCGATGCAATTATCCTGAGTCATTTTGATATATTTAAATCAAGAGTTTCTTTTGTTTATCTTTGAGTTACATAGAGATGCCATGAACCCTCGAGTACGTATTGCAAGTAGTTCAAAAGTCTTTCATGATAGTTTAATGCCATGATAAAATAGAGATTTGTTATAATACCTTATTGATCCTTTTGATTATCATGCTATTGATCCCTGAGAAATCTTGATATTGCACCCTGATGCTTTGATTCAACTCTTGAAATAACCTCGATAGAAACTTTATCTTGATACCTAAAAGCCAATCATTTCTTAAATTCATTCATGATTGTTTGATAACCCTATCCTTACCCTAAAAGCTTGATACCCTGTTATATCTTGAGCTGATGATCACTTTCTTTATATTTTAACACCTCTATCCTTTTGGAACCAGTGATGCTTATCTTCTTGATGTTCTAATACCTATACCTTGTCTACAACCATTGCTTTAAGCCTAGTTTGGCATTACTCTTTCATATTATCCAATAGCCTTGCTTAATTTCCTTGTCAAAATTCTTGTTTATGGAAATCTCTCGATTACCCTAATATAGTAAAGTCTAGTGGATCATGGCCCTGAGATTTAGTGTCATATTTCCAGTGTTTCAAGTTGACCTATAATCCCCTGATAAAAAAAATGATTTCAGTCAAAAGAGATTTTGTCATAAATCGGCATCAGTTTTCAAAATGAATAAAAGGTGGATTTTTCAGTCCCAAAGGGGGACAAATGTTTTCTTGAATGGTGGATCTGGACTGAGACGCGAGTCCTTTCCACACTTATATTAGGCTTAAAAGTTGCCTAGGGATTCCCAATAATGTTTTAGAACCCAGCGAGGTTCGGGATTACTTCGCGGCTGATCACCGGCTGTAATCCGTAGCGTCATAAAATGATTTTGATTAAGAATGATTTTTAAAAATTTGTTTTGATGCAAGCAAAATGATGCCAACTCACATAAGTATTATCTCTCGTTATCATTGATTATGTCTTTCCATTGTCATTCCTAAAGGTATATCTCGATTTATGTTTTGCGTTGTACTATTAGCACTTGTTGAGCTTTTGGCTCACTTCTTGCTTTACCCTTATATTACAGCTAGCAGCTATGGTTAGATTCAAGCAGACTGCCCGTAAGACCTGTGATGCTGATGCTTATGTTCGAGCTCAGGTAGAATAAGTAATAATAGTTGTGTGAGGACTCGGTATTTGTAATCAGATGTAATAGTTGGTAGTGTTGGGCTGTTCCAAACCCTAAACTGTAAGATCTTGGATTTTGGTTGTGTAATACTCATTAAAAAGATGTAATAGCTATATTTATTTCGCTATATAAGTTGGGGGTGTGACAGGGTACCCGAGTAATTTCTCGGGTTTCCAACGCGAACTTCGCTGATTAATTAAATTAAATTCCCGCACAAAGTATTTAATATCACTAATTTTATTCAATTAATTCCTGCAATAAAAAGGAATTATATCAGAAGTTTTATAACATTCAATCCAACTACACCAAAAAGGCCCAACACTGCCAAGCCCATAGTAATAGGGCCGAAAATTCAGCCCAAGAAATAACAGGAGGAAAAACCGAAGCAATACAGCCACAACCGCGGCCAAAACACGGCCACACCACTACACACCAACGCACACACTCACACACACTTCACAAACACACACACAATCTTACACACACACAAATACATATATATACACACCCATATATATATTTATATATAAAATCTGAAATTGGGAAGAAATTAAGGGCTCGCCGTATATAACTGGCCGGAAAACTCACCGGAAGTCAAGAAACCAAGGAGGGTCGAAGAAGAACAGAGAAGGAGGAGGAAGAACAAAGGATGAAATATAGGGAGAGAAAGAGAACTGTGAGAGAAAGAGAGGGGAGAGAGAGCCGAGAGACAGAGAGGATGAGGCGAGAGAGAGACAAAAGTTATGTTAATCAGCCGAAGTACTACCTCCCCTTCTGCCCTACCGCGTGTCCAATAAAAAGGGACACGTGGCTGTTTTCCGGACTGCAAGCCAAAATATAATACCAAGTCGTAATAATAACGATATATATCACGCGCGGAAACTATCGTAATAATCTCAAAATAAATCTTAAAATGTTAAAAATAATTCAGAGTAAATAAAGACATAGGTTTCGTAATTCTTAAATAAGTTTTAAAATACAATTTATACCTGGATTTACCAATATAACGAAACAACATGCGGTAAAAACTAATCCCGAAAATTACCAAAATAATTTTAAAATTCTCAAAATATTGTAAACGTAATAAAATATGAGTTTCATGATTTTTGAAGGAACCTGGAATTAAATATGGATTTCATAATTAAATAAAATCAGAAAATCATTTAAGAATAAATTATTAACAGAATATTGATTTGTAAATTTTATAAAATCCCAAAAATAATCATTGAGATTATAAAATCATAAAAACAATTTTAGAGACAACCCAAATAATTTTGAAGATAAGATCGTCATAAAATTACTTTTAAAAGTAAAACAAAAATAATATGGTGCAATAATTAATCATAAAAACACACCACGCAGTCCACAATCACATATAAATAATAATAAGTAAAACATAGAGGCCATAATCAATATAAAATTCTTTATTTAATTACTTACGCAATAATTACATATTTAAATATTACAAAAAAGTATGAGTCGCTATAGTAAGCAATTCTACATGCAAAGTGGTTCTGAAAGGTGACAGGCATGGCAATATTTATGAAGGCAGACTTTTAACAAATATTGATGGTTCTGCAATCTGTCTATTGAGTAGAGCATCAATTGAAGAATGCTGGAATTGGCACAAAAGACTCTCTCATTTAATTTTCAACAACATAAATGAGCTTGTAAAGAAAGAACTTGTGAGAGGACTGCCAAAATCAGTATTTGCTCCTGATGGCCTATGTGATTCATGTCAAAAGGCAAAACAAAGAAAGTCTTCTTTCAAGAGCAAAACTGAGTCATCAATTCTTGAGCCTTATCACCTACTGCATGTTGATCTATTTGGTCCGGTCAATGTCATGTTTATTCCAAAAAAGAAATATGCTATGGTTATAGTGGATGAGTTCATAAGGTACACTTGGGTGTACTTCTTGCACAAGAAGAATGAAACTGCATCTACTCTAACTGATCATGTTAGACAGCTGGATAAGTTGGTTAAAGATTCTGTTAAAATTATAAGAAGTGATAATGGCACTGAGTTCAAGAATTCAATCATGGAAGAGTTCTGCAAAGAGCATGGAATCAAACAGGAATTTTATGCACCTGGAACTCCACGGCAAAATGGAGTTGTAGAAAGAAAGAACATGACTCTCATTAAAGTTGCACGAACTATGCTTGATGAAGCAAAGCTGCCAACCTACTTTTGAGATGAAGCTGTGCAGACTGCATGTTTTACACATAATGCTACACTCATAAACAAGCATGGAAAAACACCATATAAGATGGTGAAGAAAAAAAAGCCAAATCTGAAATACTTTCATGTATTTGGATGTAAGTGTTTTGTTCTTAAGACTCATCCTAAACAGCTGTCAAAATTTGATCTAAAAGTTGATGAAGGAATTTTTGTTGGATATCCACTTTCCACAAACGCCTTCAGAGTCTATAATTTAAAAAAAAAGGGTTGTCATGGAATCTATCAATGTATCTTTTGATGATAAGAAGATTACTGGACTTGAAGATTTCAATGATCATGATCAGCTAAGATTTGAGAATGAAGACTTAAATTCTAATTATATAAATGCTGATGACTTAAACTCTGATCCTGTAAGTTCTGACGGGTTAAGTTCTGATGTCATTGAAAATGTGATAACAACTCCAAAGGAAAATGCACCTGTCCAAGGGGAGCAAGCTGAAGATTCTACTACATCTCAAGACTCTCAAGAAGCATCATAACCTGTCACTGGCTCTTCAAGTTCTGATTTATCTAGTTCTGATGAGCCAAATTCTGATAATTCTGGAAACTTTGATACTTCAAATCCTGAAGGATCCAAGTCATATTCTGAATTCTCGGAGAGCATAACTACAGGGGGAGCATCAGAAAATGCTGATGGAGACATCATGGATCATGGGGGAGGATCCAGTTCAAGAAGTCAACTTCAATCTGCAAGGAAGTGGACCAAATCACATACACCTGAATTAATAATTGGAGATCCTGAAGCATGTGTCAAAACTAGAACTGCAACATCAAATAAATTTCTCTATCATTTTAATTTATCTCAGACTGAACCAAAGAAAGTTGATGAAGCTTTTCAAGATGCTGATTGGGTGCAAGTAATGCAGGAAGAGTTAAATAAATTTGAAAGAAATAAAGTCTAGACCCTAGTGCCAAGACCAAAGAATAGATCAGTTATTGGCACAAAGTGGTTATTCAGAAACAAAACTGACAGTGATGGCATAATTACAAGGAACAAAGCAAGGCTGGTTGCTAAAGGTTACTCTCAACAGGAGGGTATTGATTATGATGAAACATTTGCACCAATTGTTAGATTGGAAGCCATAAGAATCTTTTTGGCTTATGTTTCTCACAAAAAGTTTAAAGTCTTTTAAATGGATGTGAGAAGTGCTTTTCTCAATGGAGAATTGGAAGAAGAGGTGTATGTTGAACAACCTCCAGACTTTATAGATTCAAAATTTCCAAATCATGCATGCAGGCTTGACAAAGCACTTTATGGCCTTAAGCAAGCTCCTAGACCATGGTATGAGACTTTAGCTCAATTCCTTCTGGAAAGTGGATTTTACAGAGGTACAATTGATAAAACACTGTTCTACCTCAACCATGGAAATGACCTACTTTTGGTAAAGATATATGTTGATGATATCATATTTGGTTCTACAAATGCCAAACTCTGTGAAAGGTTTACAAAGCTAATGCAGTCAAGGTATCAAATGAGTATGATGGGAGAACTTTGTTATTTTCTGGGACTTCAAGTCAAGAAAAATGAAGAAGGTAGTTTTATCTGTCAATCCAAGTACACCAGAAATTTACTCAAGAAATTTGGAATGCAAGATTGTTCAACTACATCCACTCTCATGGCCACTGCAACCAAGTTAGATAAAGATACTGGTTCATCAATAGATATTACTAACTACAGAGGTATGATTGGCTCTTTACTCTATTTAACTGCAAGTAGACCTAATATCATGTATGCTACCTGTCTTTGGGCAAGATTTTAGGCTGATCCAAGAGAACCTCACTTAATAGCTGTGAAAAGAATTCTCAAGTACCTCAAGGGTACAGCTGATCTAGGATTGTGGTATCCTAGAGAATCATATTTTAAGCTAATAGGTTACTCAGATGCAGATTTTACAGGATGCAAAATAGACAGGAAAAGAACAAGTGGAAGCTGCCAATTTCTTGGAGGTAGATTGGTTTCTTGGTTTAACAAGAAACAGAAGTCAATTTTCACATCAACTGCAAAAGCAGAATATATTGCTGCAGGAAGCTGTTGTGCACAGATTCTTTGGATGAAGAATCGGTTACTGGATTATGGGTTAGGATTTTCTAAAATCCCTATTTACTATGATAATCAAAGTGCTATTGCTATGATAGGTAATCCAGTTCAACACTCAATGACAAAGCACATCAGCATTAGGTACCATTTCATAAGGGAACATGTGATGGAAGGTACAATGGAATTGTATTTTGTTCCAACAGATCAACAACTAGCAGATATCTTCACAAAACCACTATATGAAGCTACCTTTATAAGACTGGTAAATGAACTTGGAATGGTTTCAGGTTTTTTCTCCAAATCTACTTAGTTTTTGTTCTCATGCATCAGACTTTATGATCAGTGTTTACAGATTGTCTTATCTTTATGTAATTTGTGCTTAAATTAAAATTCATTAAATGTTTATTGTTATCTGATGTGGATCTATATACTCTGATAAATGTTTTCAATGTTCTGTGACAATTCAATCCAATGAGGATAATTGTGCCAGATGCTGACCTAGTAGTCTTTAACATACTAGAAATCCCATATTTGAATTAGTTGTTTATGTGGAAACTCATTAACACAAGAAAATTCTGATATTGAACTTAGTCAGGTTTACTTTGTGTATATTATTACTAAGTCACAAACTAGATTCTTGCTTCTTATCTGTCAAATTCTGATGTCAGTAAATCTTAAGGATGAACTAAATGCTGATAAGCCTCACTTATCAAAAGAAAAGAAAAGAAAAGTCAGGTACTCCTTTGAGATTTAGAGTAAATATATGAAAGAGAGGACCCAAGTGCAATTCTGGTATTAAGTAATATGCATTAGAAAAGCAAATACATTTTTCTTGGTAACTTTTCACATTCTCTGATTACTGGAGAAATACTCTGATAATAGCATAAATTCTGATAAGCAGTTGTGACTCACTTACACTGAGAAGCCACTGTAAAAAGGAATTTCAAAAGATGCATAAAATGAGCACAAACAGTTGAGGTGGACTCCAACATAAATTTGTTCTATAGTAGACTTCAAGCTTGATGACAGATTTTAAGCACTTTTCGTAGTTATGCCTTATTTCTAAGATGTACTGAAGTTTATCAGACTTTAATCTTTATCTGATATTCTGCTAAATGCACACACTTTCACTCCATATGAATGATGAAATTTACTGTGGTGATTAAGTTGTTTTTGACAAACATTTAAGTGTCATTTGCATAAATTCTGAGGACAACTTCTGATGGAAGTTCTGATGATTAAACTCTGAAGAAAACAAGTCAGTATTTGTATGAAGAATTACAGAAACAAATATTCACTTTTTGAGTACAGAAGCCATATTCTGATGACCATTACGTTCTGATAATAATCAAGTTCTGATCTAAATCCTGATTGAAACTCTGATGCTTATGTTGCATTATTCTTTACTTGACTTATTTGTGGTAAAAACTGAAATGGTCATATTTAATCAGAATATAATTAGGTGAGATAAAAATAGTCATAATCATTAAGGGTTAATGGTAAGCGTGTCTGTCCTGAAAAACTGCATGTGCACGGTAATTATTGCTTATTTCCCGTGCCCATTAACTCCTGCTTTAACTTTTTACTGACTGTTCACACATTTCCAGGTGTAAATTGTCTGCCATGCTTCAAAAATTAACTGTTATTCCATGGGCTGTATAAATAAGAGAGTTAAAAGATTTTCTAATCTTTTACCTACTTTTCTTATTCTCTCATCTCTCTTATTTTCTCTCACCCACTACTATTCTCTGAAGCAGTTTTTGTTAAAGGCCTTTTCACAAACACCTTTCAAGCAATCTATTTTCTCATTTAATTTCTTACAGAGATGGCACCAAAAGACTTGATTTTCAATGGAGCTAAGTTTGTTTCTAATAACTACTCGTCTATTCTTAGCAAGGCTGAAACTCTATCGGAACTTCACTTTATTCAGGATTTCCTTGCTAATTCTGATATTGGGTATGCTTTGACCCAACCTGAAGCAATCTCTGGAACTCAAGTACTGGAGCTTTGGAGAAGTGGCATATATGATGATGGTGGTGCTCAAGGGTCCCCAAGTATCATCTTTACAACAGGGGAGGATGAGCATGTCGTGACTTTGGCTACAGTTCGCCAAGAATTGCAACTACCTGAGAATTGCATTTATTCGACTGTTGAGGAGCCAGTTCTTCAACAGATAATGGCTAGTCTGGGGTATGAAAAGACATTGGCAAAGCTGGGTCAATTGAAGAGACCTTACATAAGGAGGGAATGGAGTTTCTTCTTCGACTACATTATAAAGGCTTTTGCAAACAAATGTTTAAATTTCGATGCAGTCCCTATACTCAGTCAACAAATCGGGTATGCTCTCATTAATCAAACTAATTTTGATTATGCAAGTGTTGTTTTAGGCTTTATTGGGGATATGATGATAGAAGATAGGAATACTGTCTATTTTGCTAGATTCTGTTAGCTTATTTATAGTTTTTGTTATACTGATAAGCCCTAATTAGCCAGTGAATTAATTCCACCATTTAGACTAGCTAAAAGAGCTTTTAATGACTTATTATCTACTGATAATAAGAAGGTTGTGTTAAGACCCCTCCAAATTCCTTTATTTGTCAAACAAGCCTTAATAACCTATGATCCAGTTACATACACTGCATATATCTTGATGTCCAACCATCTAAATGTGAACCATCAGCACCCACCACCACTACCCAAACACCTCACACTTTTCAACCAAAACCACAACCAACTATCAGAACATATTTCAAACTAACACAATCATCTCAACCATCAGAACACACCATCAGACCTTCATCTTCCAAACCTTCTAAGAGGGAAAAGTCTGTTCCTCAACCTCCATAAAAGAGAAGGAAGATGATTCTCAGAGATGAATCTGATAGTGAAAAGGAAGCACAGGTTCATGCTTCAGAACCTGTGACAGTTGAAGCTGAGAATGTTACTTCTCAGAAAGAAACTATAGCTCAAAGTTCTAATACTTTGAAGAGGAAATATGTAAGCTCTGATGCTGCAATAGCAACTCCTTCATTGGCAAGGAGATTGAAGAAAATGAGGGCAAAGAGGTATAATGCTAAATTTCCATCAGAAGATAATGAAGAAGCTGAGGAAGGGGATCAGGAATCTCTGATCTCAAAAGAGCCAATTATCATTGAAGCCCTTCCAGCTAAAGCCCAAGACATTGTTCCTGATACAGTGATCACTCCTACTGTTTCTCCAATCAGAGAGACAACAGTTGAAGGTTCAGGATTAAGTCCTGAAATCGATGTTCAAAGGCTGATTATACCAACTATTTTATTTTTGGAAGCTCCATCTACAGCAGCTCAGCCATCTACAGTCAACTCTCCAATCTTAGATGTTGAGATACCATCTACACCAGCTCTGGAGATAAATTCTGATGCTCAGAATTTAGATAATGTTATTCTTGAATCTCCAATTGCATCACACACTCTTTTGCTGTCAGAAAATAATGAATCTTCCTCACGTTCTCAAGACAATATTTATGTTGAGACTCCATCTCCCATTCTGGGAAAGGAAGAATTGGTCAAGAAATTTGTTGAACATGATGCTCCTGTACCTTGGGAAGAAACTCACATGGGAGTTGAGTGGACTAAGAAGTGGAATGAATCAGATTTTATTCCAAGCACCAAAATTCTGACAGAACATGTGTCAAAAGCTGATGAGTTATTGTCAAATTTTGATTTCAAGACTCAACTCAAGGTTATAGCTATGAGTACAAGAAGTCTTCATGGTCTACATTCCATTACTCATGATAAAGTTGATACACTAAAGGAAAATGCTGATAAGCTAGATCTACAGATCAAGCTTGACAAAAACAGATATATCATACCTACTCTTGAGAAAATTGAAGCCATTGAGAAGATTCAAGAGAAGCAACAGGCCCAAATTACTGAGGTCCTACAAAATCAAGCTTCTCAGAAAGCTCAATTGGATGAGATCCAATCTTCAGTTGAACTTCTTCTCTCTCTCTCTTACTTCCTGATGATGCCAAAAAGGGGGAGAAGGTAGTTAAGTCCAAATGCTCACCTATTGAAATACTGAAGAAGAAGGATGACAAAGGTGATGACCAGGACAAAGGTGATGACCAGGGAAACTCTGATAAGAGCAGAGGTCAAGGAAAAGTTCAAGGAAAATCTTCTACACATAACAAGTCAAGTTCTGATGTTGTGAATGCTAAAAGTCTGAAGTCAAGTTCTGATAAGCAAAGTCTGATGTCAAGTTCTGATATCCTGATTCAGTCAGGATCTAAAGACTCTTAGAAGTTTTTACAAACTCTGAAGCTAAAGGGGAAGCAGACTACTGTTTATTACAAAGATCCTAAAATCCAAAAACTTGATGAGGAGTTAGCTAGAAGATTATTTCTGAAACAAAATCCAGGAATGGATTTGGAAACACTCAAGGAGGAAGAAGCTAGATTTGCAGCTGAGAAGACAAATCAAAAATCTAAAGCTTCTGATGCAAAGAAACCTCCATGGCCTAAGGAAAAAGGCATTGTGATCAAGGAAAAGTCAATTTCTGAGGCTTCAAAGTCCAATACTAGATCACAAACTGAGATTGATCCTAAGTCAAAGGGAAAATAAAAGGTTGGTGAACCTTTAATGATTCAGAAAAGGATAAGTTCTTCCGTTCCTATCTATCAAGCTACAATGCATGATGATGATTTGATAGAGGATGAAACTGTTCAAACTATGAAGAGAAGAAAGATAATTGAAAAATCTAAAACAACCTCTGATATTGCTCAAGTTGTTCAGAATGAAGAACAGCAAGCTACAGAAGAAACAACAAATTCTGATCAAGCTATCAAGACATCAACTACTGAAAATGCTCAAGTTGATTTGAAAAAGATGACAGTTGCTGATAAGAAGAAGCTGTTATGGAAGAAAGCTACTCCAGTTGAACCAAAGTCCAATCTTATGATTAATCAACACGCAACGTTTGGGTTGAGAGCCAAGCAACCTAGAGATAGAGCTGGATTAGGTTCTAATAAAGAACAGATACAAACAGGAGTAGAAGTTACTCTAAGAGATCCTTTCATGTTGACAGAAAAACCATATGAACAAATCAAACAAAAGCACCTTGACAATGTGTTGTCTGCTCAAATTGTGATAGATGCTCATGATAAAGAAAATCTAAAAGAGAAATTGATCTTATTTCTCAATGATGGAAGAACTTACAGACTAGATGATACTGATATTCTAAAGAAGTCCGTTAGAGAGCTTCAACATATTCACTATCTTCTGGAAGTAAAATCTGATGTTACAAGAAGATGGTCAGAATACATTTTGAAGGATATAAGAGATCTTCTCAGAATCTCTGGTACAAAGGATTCTCAGTACATTCCAATGATTGTTGAAGATGATGGAAGAGAAATTCCTATGCTGAAGAACTCTGCTAAGGTGGAAGTTATTCTGAAAGGAAGATGCTTATGTTATAATGATGACTCTTCACATCCTCGAGTTATCAGACTTGGTGATGGACTTGAAAGAACATCAATTCAAGCTCTCAGAACAACCATTTATCAAATTGGTGACAGTAAAGATGAAGAACTGATTCAGGTCAAAGCATAGTTAGTTGAAGTTCTGAGAAAAGCTGAAGATAAGCTGGTAAAAGATTTTGTTAAGAATCATTATGGATTCAGATTGATCCAGTGATGTTGGTAAAGCTGCATATTCTGTAAGTTGTAGTTAATAGTCTTATTAAACTCTTATTGCATTTGAACTTAAATGTTTTGACATCATCAAATCTATTAACTTGTATATTTTTGCATAATTTACAAGTTGGGGGAGATTGTTAGATATATTTGAGATGTCATGTCTAATATATTTCAAGTTTAGTTTTCAGATCTTAATAAACAGTAAATATCAGGACTTACTGGAAGGAAGCTGATTTACAGGATAGAAGATCGAGACTAAAATAAAAGAAGATATGCATGGAAAGAGTTAGAAGATAAGAAGACTTGTATAAGATATCTGATTGATATATTTTAGGAGACAGAATTATATTCCATATCAATTAGAAGTTATCTTGTAACTGTGTACTATATAAACACAGACATAGGTTTACACTATATGTGTTATCATTATCGAGAAGATCATACATTGTAACCTAGCAGCTCTTAGTGAAATTTGTTCATCATTGAGAGAGAACAGTTCCACTGTAACAGAGTTTATTATATTGAATATATATGTTTACTGTTACTTGTGTTCGAAATCGATTTAATTGTAATAACACTGTATATAACCCCCTTCTACAGTGTTGTGTGACCTAACACACCCTATTATAACCACCAACCCAGCGGGACAGGGACCTAGTTAGTCTCTGAGTTCCGGAACAAGTTTCATAGGATGACCAAGATAGAGTTATCCAATGGAGATAGCCTGATCAGCTGTCTTACCAGGGATCATCCAATACTTTTATATCTGAGCATGATTTTGAGATTCCCGGAGAGGAACAAGTGATTTTATGGTTCACGTAACTGAACAAATGGTTTTGGGTCCCCGTAACGGGACAAATGGTTTTATGGTTCCTATAATGGAACAAATGATTCGAAAATGAAAATAGCATGCTAAAGTTTGACTCTGGTATTTACACAATGCACAACTGATTTTATTGTTTGACAGAGCATGCTAGTTATTGATATCCAGTTTTCACATGTTTACTTATTTTATAAGGAGTTATGATTTCTGTTCCTATAAATGTTTAGCATAAATTGTTTTTATTATTATTCATATAGTGGTACTGCTGAGCAATTGATTGTTCACCCTTGCAAAATATTTTATATATGTATTATAGATACCTAGGAGGTACTCCCGTGGTAGTCGGGCAAAGTTCCAGTTCCTTCCGTGTCAGGCTCCTCTGAGGTGGTTATGACAGACCAGAAATGGTCTATTGAGTTTCTGTATTAAGATAGAATTGTCAAGGTGGTTGTAATGAATTAGTTTTGTGATATATTATTGTAACGTCCGAGAAATATTACGTAATTATTTTTATTAATAAATAATTATTGTGTGATTTTTATGTGAATTTTGGTGAATTAATTGATGATTGATATTAATATTTGGATGTTTATTACGGATAAAATTTAGATATTTTAATCTTTAATTATCCAGAATAAAATATAGAGTGTTTTGGTATTTTTCTGGTAATTTTTGGATTATCATATGATTTTATAAGGATTTATAAAATTAATAATGATTATTTCACGTAATTATAAAAATTACTTTTTAGAACCAGAAATCATCCCACTTCAATCATTTTTGCGTTTTTACAACCTGAAACTCTTCCGAAAACTCCTTCCTAACCCAATCTTGTAATTCTGAACACTTTTCATGTTTTGACTTCTCGATTCGGGGTACGGTTTGACCTGTATGTGTCCCGGCATAAAATTTCCGATACGCAAATCATTTTATAGATCGATAAAAATCCGTATTCTCAAAAGGCGAGATATTTCTACCTTATTTTCGTATAAAGTATTTTATAAGAGTCTCGGTTTTGATAATTATCCAATTCTGGTATTAAAATGATTTGGATCCTATTTTTAAATGTAATTATTGAATTATTCAATAAATAAAATATGTGATGGATCTGTCGGCTATGTGTTGTTGTATCATAAATTGTTTATGATATGTTGGATGCGAAGATTAATTTTATAATTAATTACCGAGCTGTATGAATTTAATCCATTTTAAAGTGATATTATTGAATATTTATTCTCATAAATGCTAAAATTGATTCTAAAATTATTTTGTTGCTTTATAATTTTATTTATTATTTTTCGGAGTTTATAAAATATAAAAATCAATATTTTATTGGTTATCAATCTTTAAATAATTTTCTGATTTCATTTAATTGTAAAATCAGTATTTAATTCCAGAATGCTTCAAAAAATTATGAAAATTTTATTTTATTACGTTTGGAATATTCAAAGAATTTTTGAATTATTTCGGAAATTTTATGGTTTTTATTTAACTGCATGTGTATTCCTTAAATTGTAAAAATACGGGTCCGATGCGCATTATAAAAATGATTTAAAAATCTTGTAAATTTGATTTTATTAACTCCTAATTGTTTCAGGATTTTTAAAGAAATTATTTTCGTAAATTTTTGAATTATTTTACCCATTAAATACTCGTTGAATTCCTAAATTACGGTATCGAAATTCAGATTTTATCGCGAAAAAAATTATAAAAGCTCCTAATATCTATTTCCTGCACCGCCTCTCTCTCACCTGCGGGTATCTCTCTACTCAATCTCTCATCTCTCTCTCTACTCAATCTCTCATTCTCTCTCGCTCATCCCTGTTTCTCTCCCAATCTCTCCCGATTCTCTCTTCCTTTTTCCTTCTATTTTCTTTTTCTTTTCTTTCCCCTCCCTTCGGTGGTTCTCTCTTGTTCCGCCGCCGCCGCGGTTCTGTTGCTTCGGCCGCCTCTTTCTGTTTTCCATCAACGGTTCTCGGTTTTGATTCCGTTTTGCTGCTTAACGTATATACATATGCAAGTATGTGTAGTATATATGTGTGTTTAGTTGCGATAGTTGCCTGGTCTGTGTAGTTTCCGGTTTCCGCCGGGTTATTTTCAGGCCAGGTGACCGGATGCGTGCTGCCTTTTGGCTATGTTGTCTTCCTCATTTCGATTGCTCGGTTCTCCTGGCTGCGCGTGTGCGCGTGGTCTGGTGGTCCTGTGATTAATTTGATTTGCTGATATTTTTAAGTTCTCAGTTAATTCGTGATGAAAATTATTTGATTTTTTTTGCCAGATTTAATTATTAATTTAATCGGTGAGGTCCGTATGGAAACATGAAATTTATCGGGTACCGGCGAACTTTACCGCCGTCGGCGATGGGTCTCGGCGAGCCGATGTTGGGTGATGATGATTGTTATCTGAGTCCTACGTTTATAAATTAAATAAATTAGTTCATGATATTAATTACGAAACGAAAACAAATAATAAATTATAAATAAAATGCGAATAATAATAATTAATAATTGATTCCGTATTGGTGATTGGGATTGATGAATTTGGTTATAAATTGGATGATTTTGATTGTTGATTGTGATTGACGTCGAACTGATTCGACGGGTAGGCCGATAAACAGAGGAAACGCTGCCCGATTTTCGGGAAATTAATTCTGAAAATACGGGAACATAATCTATAATTATCGGAGACGTCGAATAATCATATACAATTATATTATATGAATTTAAGTGCGATTGAGACAAAATAATTTATAAATAATCAATAACCTGTTTTTTAAAACAACGAGTATACGTATTTTCCGAAAGTAAATACCGAACCAAGTTTTTAAGATGTAAATCCTAATTGTTATGTGTATTTTAATAAGACATATAAATATAAGTTGGGTTATGAAATCACATGGGTAGATGTGATAGTGGTATTAAGTTGAATTTAAGCGATTATTTGAATTAGAGTATTTCAACCCTATAGGTCCTAGACGGAAAACCCGAGTATCGATATCGGACTAGGAATGATCTAATGATTAGACATCGAGATCAACGAAGTTCCAATTGAAGGGCCTGAGTGTTCGGATCGTATCCAAAATGGGATAGTATTTTGACGGTAAAGCCGAGCGTTCAAGTCGAACCAAAGTCAACCAGTAATAGAGGTTAAAGCTTATTGAGGCAAGTATTCCTGATTTATCTTTTAAAATAGTGCTAATATTTATTCGTTCCTATTCTAAGTTCAGAATAGTTAAATGTTTTACATTTCGCTGCAATTACTCTTATTATGCTTGTTCCTTTCATTTTTGTTCCTATAATTCGATTGCTCTCTTGAGCAAATACTCATTCTTTCGGGTTATTTGCGAACCCTGAATTAGGATGTTTTGAATTCAAAATGATTTGACATCAAAACACTCTACGGGCTAAATGTTTACTATAAGTACCAGTGATGAGCTGGATCCTATGGGCCGGGTGTGACGACTGAGAAGCTTGCGACGAAATTAAGTCAATAAAGTATGATTTATGTGATATGATTATAAAATATGTGATTAAGTGATGATTTATTTGTCTTTATTGTATATTAGTATCGAGGAGCGTAAATAGAAGCGTTCCAATTTAAAGAGTCAGCTTAGGAGTTAAGCTGTGTTGTCGGGCCGTCAGGTAGAACGGAACCCGTCCTAAAAAAGGATTAAAGTATAAAAAATGTGTGATATATGTATGATTATATGAAATGAATGTTTAAATAAAGTATTGCATCCTAGAGACGTGTCGGTCGATAATGATAATGAGAAGCGTAATTGAAACGTTGAGCGTCGGGCCGTTAGGCAGAACGTGACCCGGAACGCGTAAAAAGGAATAATATTAAAGAAGGATAATTTCTATGATCAGACATGAGTTGTGGTGATGTGTTCGTATGTGTGCTTGCTTGTCTGTATGCATGATTACGTGATTTGTTATTATTTTATGGATTTAAGCGAATTATCTGATTTAAATAAAGGTTTATTTACCCTTCGCACATTTTTATAAAATTATCTGAGTAAGATAAAGGCATGAGATTTATTCTGATATCTTCAAAATAATCCTAAAGACTTTTCTAAAAATGATGGACGGATTTATTTGGTGATCGTTGTATTTTAAATTGATTTTTATGTGATAAAATGTTATTAGTAGCACAAACTTGTAAAAATCATATAAAATCAACCGTACGCTCAAAATCTTATTATGAGTAATGGTTGGAAAGCTAATTTCGAGATTCACGTTTTAAAATTATCATTCGTATCAAATTCATCTTTTTCGAGAGAGATACTTGCAAATCAAATTCGTTTTCTTTTAAGAATAAAAAGTGAATCGGAAATGAGATAACCTAATTACCATACTACCCCTCCCCCTGGTAGTATATAATTTCCCCCCGCCCCCTCTTTTCTTTCTTTTCCACCCGAGCACCTCTCTTCTCTTTCTTTTCTCTCATTTTCTTCCTCCCTCTCGGGACTTTTCTCTCTCTCACTATCGGTAGACTCTCTCTTTAATCTCTCACTTGTTCTTCATCCTTTTTCGGTTAAAAACCATGATTGTGTGAGATTTTGCTTTATCTATCCATAAATATGCATGCATGTCACTATCTTCAAGTTTTTGAGAAAATCCAAAGTTGGATTTGGTGGTTTTGAATTCGATTTTCATGAAAACAAAAGGGTTTTGGTACTTAAGTGATTTAAAGTGAAGATGTGTGCTTGCATGTGTGTAATTACTTGAGAAAATTGGTGGTTGAAGGTTGGAAACCCCCGAATGGGGGCACCACCGTGAAGCCACCGCCACCGGTGATGAACTCCGGTGAACCTGTGGTGAGCAATGATGTTAAAAATTGAGCTCTAGTATTTAAATCAATTATTTTGTGTTTGCATGTGGTTTTTGAAAAGCCGAATGGTAGTGTAGTTAAGAAGTTGATTTTGTTGATTATGGATGTTAATCTAGCTTAATGTTAGAAGATTAGGGTGATTAAAGATGTAAGGGTATGAAATTAAGTTTGCATGTGAGGTTCTTTGATAAAAGAAGAAGCGGCCGAATGGTTCTTGTTTTTTTTGGGAAAAATCATGTTGATTTGTTGGTGCAAATGATCTATTGATAATTGTTTTATAAATTGTAGAGTAATTAGAATGAGTTATGGTTAAAAGTCCAAATTGAGGCATGCATGTTTTGATTCTTTGAAATTTCGAATGTCCCTACTTGATTAAGTTGTGTTAAGTGTTAAAATGAGTGATCATCCATAATTACGTGTAAATTATGAGTTTAAGTGAGTTGTAAGAATGAAATTGAACTAGTTTGGGATGATATACTTGATGCATGTCAAATAAGGGCTTTGCATGTTTGATTCTTGATTGTGATAATTGTTAAGGCCGAATAGGCCATAGGAAATAAAGGCCAAGACTTGATTTTTGGTAATTGAAAGAATGATTGAGTGTTTATATATGAAAATCTTTGGATTTGCTTGTTGGATTTTTGTTTTGGTTTGAATTAAGGATAAAAGAAAAAGGAAATTAAGTTGATTGATTTTAAAAGCTACAAGTGATAACTATGGTCGTAAGTAATTAGCTATGAATGAAATCGTGTGCTCGTATGAGTTATAAATGTTTAGTTTGAGGAATAGTCAAGATTTAGCGAGTATAAGTTAATGATCGAGTATATATATAGAGATATAAAGGCTATGAGAAAAGAATATGTTATGTGCTATGTGCATGTGTGTATATAAGCTATACTCGTATAGTTCGAGTAAGAAGTATAATCGAGCTATCGTATTGAGTGAACGTTCCGGGAACGAGAGTTGAGAAACTAATTGAGGTTTTGGTTTTGATTATAGATTCGGAACGTGAGGGCATTCAGGCTAGGAAAGGGAAAGGTATACTAGGTGGCAGTAGTTCAACCTTCGTGAAATAGGAAAGCGAATTCATGCAAGTAATTCTAATTACTTGTGTAAATGGTTATAGAGAGAATATTGTCCATGCCATGTAGAGTATTGAACTGTTAAAATAATGAACCCCTGTTATTGATTTGAGATACCCTGTCTTTGATCTTGTAAAAATGTTATTGATAAGATTATTGATTCAACCCTTTGGTAAAGTATCTTTTCTGTTCAAATTATTTGTTATGCCATGAACTGTTATAAACCCTATAATTACCTTTACGAACCTGTTAGGTCCCAATATATTTGTAGAAGGGGGGGGGGTTGAATACAAACTATACCATTTAATCGAATTTAATGCGGAATAAAAAAGTGAAACAAAATTCAATTTAAATAAAACTATTATTAAACTTGAAAGGTGTTACAACAACGGTATCGATTACAAGGGATTAATCTCAAATTAATTATCACAAATCTAAAATAAATTCGACATGAACTTTTTCTATTTTTGCAATAAAAAGATCAAATGCTAAAAGTAATTTGAGATTAAGTTCTAGGGATTTTGATCCGCTAGATAGTTACACAAGAACAAGAGAATAATTTCTAGTGGTTTGGATTTAACTTAAATAACTAGAAATTGATGATCTGAATTCAGCAGATGAAAGATGAAATATTTGCAGCTCTGCTTTTCTTTTGTTCTTGAAAATGGTTGACTTCTGTTGTAATGTTGTGTTCTGTTGTAATTGTCTGAATTGGTTGTCTTTATATTCAATCACCATAGTTCAACTGAACTGGCGAGACAATCGGTGAGACAATCCGTTGAACTAGCAAGAGAATCTGTTGAACCACCATGACTTTCGGTGAGACAATTGAATGAACTAGCAAGAGTATCAAAATGAACTCGCAAGACAATTCTCCTTCTAGTAGAACTTTCGGTGAGACAATCAGGAATGGCCTGACATGACAATCGGTATGACAATCCAGATTGTCATGCCAGTTCAATCTCAATTGCCTTACTGAATTAAAACTGATTTTAATTCAATTATAATTCAGAAAATTCTTAATATTAATTCAGAATTAATTAATCAATTAATTCAATTAATCAATAAATTAATCTTTGTAGATTTAATTTATTTTCTTAATTAAATTATATGACTTAATTAATTAATAGAGAATTAATACTACTCTTGAAAAACAACCATTCTTCTGAAAATCTTCTGAAAAGTATGAATCAATTCCACCACTTCAATGTTGATACTCGATGTACTGTCTGGTTCATGAGTGACTAACTTCTGTGACGTTTCTTCATGTCTTGACTTTAATAACTTGATTTTCTTCAGATTAAATCCCTGTAATTAATTGATACCCTGACAAGATCTCTGTCACTTGATTAAATCCGCAATCTTGATTTATATCACTGAGGCTTGATCAATTTCTTGAACTTCTTCCAGTGAAGTAATTCCTCAAGTTTGTAGATGAACATTGTTTCTGAATCCTTTGACAGATGTTACTTTGAGAGATCTCTTTGACGGTGATCTACTATTTACTTATTACATTCTTATTTGAGTTGATTTAAATCCTCGAATAAACAAATAGGCTATGACATATGCCTTTCAATCTCCCCCTATTTGTTTGTTAGACAATAACAATAAATACCTAGAGGATAACTTAACTAACAAATAAGAAAAAGATGTAAACAGAAATGTAAAGTAAATAGTAGAAAAGTTCTGGATTAAATTTAACATTTTCCAGATTCCAAGTAGATGTTCCTCTACACTGAACATATCTTCAAGTATTTTCATCTTCATTTGTACAACCACATTTCCTGTTTGAGAAGCACATATCTCTCTTGCTTCTCCCCCTATGAAAATCAACTGCTTAAAGGAGATCACCTTGTGTTTACCACCTCTCCCGTACAATAGGATCTGTAGTTACAAACAACAATGGTGTGGTGTAGTGTACATATGCTTTACCTTTTTCTTTTTCTTTCCTCCCTGCTATTTCCCCCCCCCCCCCTTAGTTGAGGAATCCTCCAAACTATTACTTAAGCTTTTATCTCCCCCTTAGAGAAGGAATTTATGCCGTTGTCTGAAGGAGTTCTCATGTTTCACTTGGTTGGAAAAGAAATAACAAGTAGTTTCTCTTTCTTCCTCACTGTGAGTGTGTGATTCTGTTTAGTGTACATCACATGTGTTTCACTCTTCTCTCCACTCATGTTTACACTCATTCTCACAAGTGTATCACTCCTCTCATAGCTCCAAAATTCAGCTGTACCTGCAAGGAAAATCACCTTAGCCATCCTTAAGGAGGTCACATGTGGTGCAATGGGAGTTCGCAAATCCCCATCCTTGTTAAACTCGTCAGATGAATCTGAGTCATAATCTACAAGTTTCTAGTTTCCCTTTTAGGGTTCCAGATTTGAACTCTGGGAAGGTAAACAATGATCCAAAGAATTTAGCATAAAGATCAAGGTTCCCTTCTAATGTCTGTGGAGACATTTCCTTGTGACTCGTCAGGTAATATCTGAATCATTGTCAACAAGTTGCCGATCTGCGCCTATATCAGATCCACTATCCACAGATGCATCCAGGGGATTTAAGCCTGGGGAGGTAGACACTGACCACTGACATATGGCTTTTGTATCAGTATCCTCTCCTAACACCTGTAAAGGCAATTGGTCAATTAAAGAACGTTGAACAATCGAATATGACCTTAAAATGGTTGAAACTCTTGTTTCCGTCAACTCATCCTTTGTGTGTGTGACCTTTCCTTGTGCAACAAGAATTGTTTATGTTGAAGGTGGTGACACTACACTGGATGCCTTGGCCGATAAGCAAATTTCAATCGACGCACCCTGTTGAGAGAATGAATCTAGTAACTGTTTCTGTGCCTTTTCAGCCATTACATCTTTTTGAGAAGATGTATGGGGGCTAGCAGTTGTCTCGGTTTAAATACTACTCATCTTTGTAGGAGACAGAGTTGCTGGGTTGACTTCAGAACCTTTCTTATGTGGTGCACTAAGGCACTATCTCCCTCACGCTCATTCATACTTCATTTTAGTGGTAAGAGAGTGTTGGTTGGTTCTGTTTCTGTGTTTGTCTTTACAGTCTGGGATAGAAGTTGTGGGTTTTCAACCTCATGACTATCAATGAAAGAAGGCCATTGGAGGCTAAACCTGTATCACAGAACATATGGCAATATAGAGATAAAATGTACTTAAATCTATAATGAATGAAAATTATACATTTAATCTTTTGAGAGAGATGATGTACAATAGTGACTTCAAAAGATTTTAAATGAAATAAGAAATCACTAATGTTGAAAGAAGTTTGAGTTCAATGATAACATTACCAGCTTGCAAACAGCCATATCCTTCAGTTAAACCTTTGCTGTTATCTCCAAAGGTAACCACTGGGCCAACTTTCTCAGCCACATTTGATAGTAGGGCTCTATCTCCGGTCATATGTCTTGACGATCCACTGTCAAGAATCCACACTGCCGGTTCCATCTATTTAATGCCCTGTAATACAAATGGATTAAACCTTCTTCGGAACCCAAACTTGGTTGGGTCCGGCATACTTGTAGAATTGATCTTTGTCAGGCCAAACAACATTCTTAACTTTAATGTTCTCAACTTTCTCAATGACTGGACATTTGACCTTGTAAACAGCCTTAACAAATTTCTGTTTAGGCTTAGGCACAAATGACTCCTTTCTAGCCTTAGGAGGACTAGCAGTCTTAAACCTATCATGCTTTCTATTATTCACATGCTGACGAGGAGTAGTCTTATCACTAGAAATATGCTTACCATTAAAATAAGCATACATCAAATTAAAAGCACAAGACATACAATTAGGAACACCACATACTTTATGAGAGGGATTAACAACAGGCAAATTATGCATGGTAGACATGGCATTTTTATTATCCAACTCATGTGTGTCTGAGTTAGTCTCAGTTGCTTTCACAACTTTGACTGGAACTTTCGACACACTTGGCTTGGAAACAACCTTCTCATTAGCACGATCTTCAGCACGTATTTCTTCTTGAATAATAAAGGAGGTCTCATCAAATGGTTCATCAATTGATCCTTTATAGAGGGGTTTATCAACACCCTTAAGCACATATGGTACTTCCCTACCTTTAGCACAGACATGAGGAGGGGATTTTATGCCTAATTCTCCAATAGCAGCATTATAATCAAAACCTATTCCAGATGTTTGATTAACAGCTAGCTTACTGTAGAACTCTTTAGCCTTCGAACAGGAATTAAAGTAAGCTTTAACCTTAGTCTCAAGACCGGTGATCTTATCTTTGAGAATAGTTTCGAGATGTCTATAATAGTTAACTCTATTCTCTAGAAAAGATACTTGTTCTTTTAATTTGTCTTGATTAATGTGAACAAGTCTTAATTCATTGACCTCTTTCTAAAGGTCTTTGATCTGCTGACTTAACAGTTCATTATCACGACGAGCACAATCTAAGGAACCTCCTAGATGATAAACTAATTCAGCATCAGTAAATTTTACCTATTTTCTTGACGATGAAGTGTTTCCATCAATAGCCATAAGAGCAAGATTCCCATCTTCTTCATCTTTACTATCAATCTCATCCCAGCTTCTTCCCTTTGCCAGATAAGCCCTTTCAGAGTTACTCTTCTGATTTGAATCATAAGAGTTCTTCCTTACTTGCTTTGGCTTCCTACATTCTGTGGCAAAGTGTCCCAAATCATTGCAGTTATAGCATCGAATGGTGCTCCGATCAACCATCCCTGTTTTGTATCCACCACTGCTGGTATTAGAGGATGAAGATCCACCTTTCTGGAATTTGCTGTAGTTGGACTTGTACTTGAACTTTGGATTCCTCTTGAATCTGACATTGGAGAATCTCTTGACAATCTGGGCCATTGACTCATCTTCCAATTGCTCCAACTCTTCCAAGGAGTAAAAATCATCACCTGATTGATTCGTAGTAGAAGGATCATATTCTGCTACTATCACATTTTCCTCAGCCTTGGAAGACTGTACCATTCTCTATGACTGTTGAGATTGTTGTTGTTGTTGTTAACCTTCAGCTACTAGAGCAGTAGACGTGCTGACCACTCTACCTTTCCCGTAGACTTCCTTCTGCTGAATCTGCTCCAACTCATAGGTTTTTAACACACCATAGAGCCTTTCTAGAGAAATCTCACTCAGATCTCTCGCTTCTCTTATGGCAGTCATTCTATGTTCAAGATGAGTTGGCAGTGTTAAAAGGAACTTTTTGTTAATCTCCCTGATTGAATAATATTTTCCATTTATGTTCAGGTTGTTGATCAATGCATTGTACCTCTCGAACACTTCAGTAATTCCTTCTCCTTGATTGGATTTAAAATGTTCATACTCAGAGGTTAGGATCTCTAACTTGTTCTCCCTAACTTCCTCTGTGTCTTCATTAATCACCTCAATAGTTTCCCACATGTGTTTGAAATTTTTACAGTTCATCACATGTGTGTTCATCAAGGGATCAAGGGAATCAACTAAAATTAATTGAAGGCTGGCATTCAATGAGGCTTCTTCCTTTTCAGCAGGAGTAAAATCTTCATGCTCTTTTGCATAGGTTCTAGCTTTGGTAATCACAACATCATTTTCTATAACCTCTGGTTCAATAACCATCGGAATTTTTGGACCCTTCTTTAACAAGTTCAGATATTTGCAATTTGCCACTTGTAAAAACAAGAGCATCTTCTTCTTCCACATAATATAATTTTATTTATCGAACAGTGGAATTTTAACGGTTCCAACTTTTTGTGAAGTCATTATGAATTTTTGAATAAATAAAAATTCAAGGAGTGGAAGAATCACAAAAGTCTAGGATCTTGATTTGTTCGTTAATCAGAAGGCTCTGATACCAATTGTTAGGTCCCAATATGTTTGTTGAAGGGGGGGTTGAATACAAACTATACCATTTAATCGAATTTAATGTGGAATAAAAAAGTGAAACAAAATTCAAGTTAAATTAAACTATTATTAAACTTGAAAGGTGTTACAACTACGGTATCGATTACAAGGGATTAATCTCAAATTAATTATCACAAATCTAGAATAAATTCGAAATGAACTTTTTCTATTTTTGCAATAAAAAGATCAAATGCTAAAAGCAATTTGAGATTAAGTTCTAGGAATTTTGATCCGCTAGATAGTTACACAAGAACAAGAGAATGATTTCTAGTGGTTTGGATTTAACTTAAATAACTAGAAATTGATGATCTGAATTCAGCAGATGAAAGATGAAATATTTGCAGCTCTGCTTTTCTTTTGTTCTTGAAAATGGTGGACTTCTGTTGTAATGTTGTGTTCTGCTGTAATTGTCTGAATTGGTTGTCTTTATATTCAATCACCATAAATCAACTGAACTGGCGAGACAATCGGTGAGATAATCCGTTGAGCTAGCAAGACAATCTGTTGAACCACCATGACTTTCGGTGAGACAATTGAATGAACTAGCAAGACTATCAAAATGAACTGGCACGATAATTCCCCTTCCAGTAGAACTTTCAGTGAGACAATCAGGAATGGCCTGGCATGACAATCGGTATGACAATCCAGATTGTCATGCCAGTTCAATCTCAATTGCCTTACTGAATTAAAACTGATTTTAATTCAATTATAATTCAGAAAATTCTTAATATTAATTCAGAATTAATTAATCAATTAATCAATTAATTCAATTAATCAATAAATTAATCTTTGCAGATTTAATTTATTTTCTTAATTAAATTATATGACTTAATTAATTAATAGAGAATTAATAATACTCTTGAACAACAACCATTCTTCTGAAAATCTTCTGAAAAGTATGAATCAATTCCACCACTTCAATGTTGACACTCGATGTACTATCTGGTTCATGAGTGGCTAACTTCTGTGACGTTTCTTCATGTCTTGACTTTAATAACTTGATTTTCTTCAGATTAAATCCCTATAATTAATTGATACCCTGACAAGATCTCTGTCACTTGATTAAATCCACAATCTTGATTTATATCACTAAGGCTTGATCAATTTCTTGAACTTCTTCCAGTGAAGTAATTCCTCAAGTCGGTAGATGAACATTGTTTCTGAATCCTTTGACATATGTTACTTTGAGAGATCTCTTTGACGGTGGATCTACTATTTACTTATTACATTGAGAGATCTCTTTGACAGATCTACTATTTGAGTTGAGTTAAATCCTCGAATAAACAAATAGGCTATGACATATGCCTTTCAGAACCCCTTGTAATAATGCCATATTCTTTGATCACCATATCCCCTATTAATCATTGGAACAGTCTGATTCTTTTAACTTAAGTACCTTGTTATCATTGATTCAAAACTCCTAGAATTTCATCTTACTTATCCTTGATTCATTTCCTTCACTTTGATTTCTTGAAATCAAATCTAAGAATAAGTTTCGACTTGAAAGAGTCTGAATGATTTCCTATTCTTGGTAATGATAAAATAAAATTTAGAAAACCTACTCATTTTCCAACTCAAGCTTTTCCAAACGAATTCCTGATGGATTGGATTGGACGTAAGAAGCTAGCGGGACTAGTCTAGTCATGGTAAGAGGCTAGCGGGGCTAGTCCAGTTTGAGGATGAAATTATGCCTTTGGTACCTTAAAGACCGGATGGAGGTCGGTACGGACTGATCACCCGTATTATAATAAAATGAAAGATAAAGTGGTCCAATCAAGGGTTCTATATTGATTTCAAAAAGGAATTGAAACTTCCTACTCAGTAATGGATTCTTTGAAAAATGAAAATGGTTTATATTGCTTTGAAAAGAGTTGATTGTGATATTGTGAAGCTTGTAGCTCGTGAACCCTGATTCTTAATTATGTTAATCATTTAACTGATTCCTTATAATGAAATGGTTTTCGCTTTCCACTTGAAACATCATTTGTGATCCCGATAATGAAACAGATAAAGTAGAATACCCAGAGATTGGTAAAGTATATTATGGATTTTATATTGTAGAACTGCTCTATAGTTACTTGCTGAGTTTTATACTCATATGTTTTGTTTTAATCTAACCATGGCAGTTAAGCAAGAAGATGGCCAGGCTTAGGCGCACTGCTCGTAAGAACGTACCTGGTGGTCCCTATTGTGTTGAGGGCTTCCGATTGCCAGAGCAGGTAGTGGTGTTTTTGAGTGAGCAAGCACTTAGCCAGAGAGTTGTAAAGATATAATGAGTTATCTGTCGGTTCCAAGCCGGAATCGATTATGTTTATTTAATATTATTTTGGGGTTGTAAGTTATATTTTATGATTGCTAGTTGTAATCTTGTCTTATGCTTTATCATGTTTGATCCTGTTAATAGTTAATCAGGGTTTATGCTTATTTAATTATTAGATTAAAGGTCTGTGGGTCCTCATTTCCTAACCCCGAGATTGTGGGCGTCACACCGGGGATGGACCGGACCCTTGGGAAATAGAGCCTAGGTACCTAAATGGATCTATACGGCTGGGTATAGATCTACACTATATCCTGACTGATCAGCAGGATATAAGTGTGAACTAGTGTCCATTCTAATTTGTTGTTGATCGTCATTAACGACATTCTCTCCCGAAAGGTTTTATGATTCCAAAAACCGGACAAACCCTGATTCGGGAAATGGGTCTGGGAATCACTTGTCACTTTTTGGATTTATACCTAAGGGCTGGTAACAGCCAAGGTTTAGTCGCTCAACTCCCTTGAATAAATAAAACTGTTTAAAATTGTTTAGAGATTTCGTCCGGGAATTTTCCTTTGTTATTAATATTTGGAACTCAAAATTATATACTTGCTGGGCATTTTTGGCTCACTCTTGCTTTGTAAACTCTTATTTCTTTCAGAAGCAGAGAAAGATAAAAGTGATTAGCTCTCATTAGACAGCAGAAGTTAGAGAGATCTCCGCTGTGAAAGGACAAAGATGTAAGATAATAAGACACAGGTATTAGCATAAAGGTATTTAAACTTGTATTCTAGTTATTATGAGTTGTAAAAGTTTAGATTCGTGTTTCATACCATAACCTGTAAATGATCCGGATTCAAGGGGTTAATTGAATATTCTTTTATTTTATGTAAAGATTGTTTAGTGACACCAAACCTTGACCCCTGATTTGGGTTGTTACAAGTTGGCATCAGAGCTGCAGGTTATTGGTCACTAAAATAAGAATAGTTGAGAGTAAGATAGGGATGATAGGTCGTACAGGATAGGAAAGACCCTAGGCATACTAATGTTAAGTTGAGTTGAGTGCGAATTAGGGTTAGAAGGTCCGATATGGAGTTGGTAAGATAGGATTGTTGAGAAAGTGTAAGGCGAATATCACAACATTATAGGTATATTGAGTTCTCAGATCCTACAGTAATGAAGAATCGACAAATCGACGGAGATTGGGTATGTTACCCTAATTTTCATGTGGTTTTAAAGAAAATGCGATTGAGTTTTGTGAGAACTTCGTGTAAGAGAGGCTAAGTGAGTTTTGGGTACGATTTAACTTAGAATTAGGTAATAGGACGAGCTTCACGCTGGAGGCAACGAGTTGAGGAAAGCTGATGAAGAACCATCGTTGCACGTTTTGAAGGCACCACCGTTACGAAAAGGTTCTTATCATGTATCGGGCACTGCGCAAGGAATGGTATCTACCTTATTGGGTATAGGAAAGTCTAGCAAGGAGGTGCGACCTTATATACTGACCGAATGTCGAATTGCATGTGTAATTGTAAGTATAACGTCCAGAACGATGACAAGAATATCAAAGATAGTACCAGATGTCAGCGTTGAGGTAGAATTGTGAATAAAATAATATATAACGGTAAATGAAGTTTCGGCGACTAATAAATGCTAACGGAATCCAAGGAAAAATAGAAGGCGTACCAAAATGGAGGGACTCTTATATGGGCATTCTTTTAATTAGACATTTCATTGGTAAATCATAAAAGTAGCAAGTAACTTATATAGTAATGACGACCAAATATTTGATTTCCCAAACTTTAAAATGAGATTTCGGAAAAGATTTTCTTAATCAACTTTCAGAAGATTTTTGCATAAAACAAGTTTCACAATTTGGTTGTCGAATTACTACTTAAGTTCTGGTTATTACAAATAGAAAATGACCTAAAAGGATAATGGATCTAGACTCAGTGTTGTTAGTTTGAAGGACCAAGTAGACCCACTAACAGGAAGAAAGTTTAAAGTTTTTCGTGAAAGACAAAAGTAAACTTTATTTAATAATATCAATAATTGAATCAATATATTAAAACATTATTTACCCAATTCATGATATTATTAAAATTTAACGAGATTCATGATTCGATTAAACAAAGGATGATCGAAGGAAATGAAAAAATCTTCCAGATAATCAGAGAAGAATAATATTCTTACCAACAAAGTTGAGACGTTGTATGATCGATGGTTAATCTACGCGGCATAGATGAAATCAGAAGTAGTAATTATATATTTCGTAAGGACGCGATTATGATCAAATCATTAAAGCATTTAGCATTGAGGTATTTGCAGACGATATTTTGAAGTCATAATGTGACCGAAGCTGTGAATCTCATATTCGAATAATTCCTGAGGGCATACGTTAATGAAGCGTGGACGGTGACCAATGGTGACCTACAATGTCATTCTTTTACAAATACGATAGTATATATTCTTCTTGATTCTTGAATACGTATGAGGTTCTTCTATTGATAAATTGTAGGAGGCAAAAATGAAAGAAAATTTATTGTGTTCCTTCTGAATTATTTCTCTTCTCAAAATATTGCTTCCTGATTGAGACAAACAGTGTTGTGATGTGATGCTTTGTCAAAATGATGAAGAGTCTAGTGGGACACCACCTAATCATGTATTGTATGCCATATAGTATGAAAGACTGGCCATCTTAAGTACGGATATGGTTGTCTCATTCTTCACTCATTTTTCTTCCTTCAATTTCCTGATTTACAAATTTTCCCAATCGTTTGTGGCATTGTTATTCCTTATCCAGTTTTTCAATCAAAATCATCTTCACAAACTCTCCGCTTGCGTAGAGTCTGTTCTTTGATGATTTCAAAAGAAATGGAGTAGTCCCGTGTAATAGGTAGAATTACAGGTCGAATATGGATATGATTGCAAGCCAATAAATGGTGGACATATGTGAGAAAGGAAGAATAAATTCACCGATATCGTGGTTGTTACAAAGACATCAAATCAAACGGGTGTTCTTGTTACAAGAATCTCATCAGTACGGTAGATTACGTTAACACGATGCACTTCAAATTGGAAGATTTCAACGAGAAATAAATCATTAGTGAACCATAATAATTAGATTAATTATAAAATAAGGAAGTAAAGTTGTGTGTGTCAGACAGAGCAAACGAGTATCGGGACGACAATCAAAGATCAAGGAAATTCTGAACAACGATTCAGACATGCAATTACTACGTGAAGCATCCCTTCGTAGCGGGAAGATATTTATCGTAAAGATTCAAGATGGAAGAAATCTTAAATGTAATCGAGCTTCGAACGTGTTCTTTAAGAAATTGTGAAGTTCTCTAACTTGCGTAAATAAGTTATGGTGAATTTAATGCTCATACTCGGGCCAGTGACGAAAGTTTGATGTGGAACCATAAGTGGAGATGAAGCAATGATGACTCGACTGTGAAACCTTTTAAGAAATAATGTTATAACGATTAAGTTTCCACCAGATTGCGATGATAATAATGAAGACCATGCGCGGTTATTAAATGATAATCCCATTAATAATGGTCAGAAATAAATTAAAAGAATAGTGAAATCAAATTTTAATTTCATTAATAACAATTCGTAATATTCTGAAAGAACTGAGAAAGGTATGGTTATATTAATCATTGTTGGTGTAAGACCCAATTCCCATTTAAAAAGATATATGCTATGCCAGTCAGATGCTGATCAAAATGATAAAATGTGAATTGTGGGAATTGATGATTTTGGTTTATGGAAGTGCGTGGATATGATTGTGGATGATTTGGTTGATTGATGGTGTCGGCTTGAGTCCGACTGGTAGTCAATGGTGTAGGGGAAGTGCTGCCCAAATTTTCAGAAATTACCCTATATTTAAGGATAAAGAAGTATATTGTCGTTCTCATCAGTACTCCAAATGATTGCGATATCGGTTCTTGAGAAAGTTGTTATGACCAAACCGACTTTATATAATTAGTTTTTGATTCCAGTTAGCTAGTCAGCACTTGGTTTAAGTGATCAGTTAAAGGAGTTAATTGATCAACTTTACCAACTAATGGTTAGTTAAATAAATATCGATTCCAATTAGATTGAGTCAAGCTCTAACATGATTTTCAGATCCGAAATAGTAATTTGGAGGAAGTAATGGAATTAACATAAATTGAAAGTTTAGTACAATTAGTGAGATGTTACTGCAAACATGTGCGAGGATTTATCCAGAACAATACGCCCATTTTGATAAATAAGAGGAACAAAAAGTTATTGGTACATGCGAATGAGAAGAATATTTCCAAGAACTGAAGGTGTAAGACAAAACAAAGAGATGTTATCATTCGTAATGACGTTCCAAGAAGGACTTGAATGTACACTTCTTTTGAATGGCGATTGAATAGAAGTTGCTGTAAAATAACGGAAAGTTTGCAAATTCAAGCATCTAATGTAAGATGGAGACTGATGAAGTCCGCATGTGAACTCCGGGAAAAAAGATGTTGGTCAATGAAGAGAAGTCAAATACGCGATCTGTGATGCGTTAAGCAAGGCTAAGAAAATAGCTACCGATGAAATACGATAATTCTGTTAATAAGAATTTAAATAATATAAATAAAAGCCTTCATTCCAGTGTGAACTCCAGAAATGACCTATCCAATAATAAACAGATTAATATTATTAAGAAAAGAAATTTGTTATGTTTATAAGAGATAATGAATAATGAGAATGGAGAAATAATGAAGAAAAGAAGTGGAATCAAAAGGATGATAAAGAAATTTTATAAAATAATCCAGAAAATATGCAAGTTGGGAACGTCGATTGTGCGAGAACTGTTAGGAGAATGAGATGAAACGCCGATAGTTGGAGATATGAATTCATTCCAAAAATACGTGTAAACAGGAATGATTAAATAAAGGTATTAATGGCAAACTGCTAGAGAAGAACGTTACAATGAATCTCATGTCATAATTCTTTAAAATTAAAGTGAAGTCCCGGAGGTTCGAACGAATGATTTACCAAGGTTACCTCAGGGAATGAGGTAAGAATTTCTTATCGGTTACTGCACAGAGTCAAGTTGGTGTCAAAAGCCCTGTATCGTATAACTCAATAGGGATGAAATAATGAGTGAAGGAAAACTTCAGAAATGTGGAATGAAAGAATAATGAAATAAAGAGTATTTTGCGCTGTGCACAAAAGTGGTCATGAAAAAAGAGAATGGAGGTATGAAGTTACGTGTCAATTATCAGTAATTGTAAGTTTGAAGATTAAGTGAACACAATATACCAGGAGTATTTGGATAGTGTGATTGTATTTATTGATAACATCCTCGCTAATTCAAGGACTAAGGAAGACCAAGTTGAACACCTAAAGATATGCCTGCGAAGAGTTAAAAAAAATAGCAACTGCATTCTCAGCTTCAAAGGTATGAATTCTGGTTATAATTGATTATGAGCTATGATTGCTTGGTTAACTACCAACCAGGAAAGGTCCATTTAGGGACAAATGTTTTGAATAGAAAGAAAAGAGTGAATACCATGAACTTTCCAAATTAATATATTTCCTTTCAGATAGTGAAAGATTCTCACCTGATGAATAAACTTGATAGTGATTGAAAAGAAATTGAGATATACTACAAAGTTGTGAGTTAAATGCAATTGCCAAGACTTTCCTTTAGTTTTTAGTTTTTGAATTAATTCAGAACATTTAGAAGCATAAGATACCATGAGCTTAGTATATCGGGCACAGATAAATGAAAAGTACAAGAGATCGATTCAAAATTCTCAAATGCAATTGGAGAATGATCATAAGCCAGACTAACCGAACAGAAGGAGACATGAGAAGTAAAGTAGAACAGTTAGTGAAAATAGAAAGTTCATGAACACGAACTATTAGAATTGGAAAGAAAAGAAGGTTAGTGTAAATTAAGTTATTCCTTTGAAACAGTGAGTAAATAGAATGATTGTGAATGAGTTGGTCTTGTTGTCACATGTATAATGAGTTCATAAGACGTTCATAGGTGTATGACCCGGAAGAGTGATTTAGCTCCATATGTATGAAATGGAGATGTGATTCAGGTTACGTGAGTAACTGATAGATTTAATACCGGTAAGAGACCGTTGAGTTGTGATTAAATTGATAAAACCTGAGAAATTATAAGAGAGCTACTTGGAAATTATCATGGTCTGTTCTTTAGCATGATTCTGAGGACATAATCATTTTAAGGGGGGAAGGATGTAACGTCCGAGAAATATTACGTAATTATTTTTATCAATAAATAATTACTATGTGATTTCTATGTAAATTTTGGTGAATTAATTGATGATTGATAGTAATATTTTGATGTTTATTTCTGATAAAATTTAGATATTTTAATCTTTAATTATCCAGAATAAAATATATAGCGTTTCGGTATTTTTCTGGTAATTTTTGGATTCTCATATGATTTTATAAGGATTTATAGAATTAATAATGATTGTTTCACGTAATTATAAAAATTACTTTTTAGAACCAAAAATCGTTCCTCTTCAATCGTTTTTGCGTTTTTGCATTTTTACAACCCGAAACTCTTCCGAAAACTCCTTGCTAACCTAATCTGGTAATTCTGAACACTTTTCATGTTTTGGCTTTCTCGATTCGGGGTACGGTTTGACCTGTACGAGTCCCGGCGTGAAATTTCCGATACGCAAATCATTTTATAGATCGATAAAAATCCGTATTCCCAAAAGGTGAGATATTACTACCTTATTTTCGTATAAAGTATTTTATAAGAGTCTTTGTTTTTATAATTATCCAATTCTGGTATTAAAATCATATCTTCATTTTAGTTAGCGACTAAGTAACCTATTTTCGGATCCGATATTTAAATGTAATTATTGAATTATTCAATAAATAAAATATGTGATGGGTCTGTTGGCTATGTGTTGTTGTATCATAAATTGTTTGTGATTTGTTGGACGCGAAGATTAATTTTATAATTAATTATTGAGCTGTATGAATTTAATCCATTTTAAAGTGATATTATTGAATATTTATTCTCATAAATGCTAAAATTGATTCTAAAATTATTTTGTTGCTTTATTATTTTATTTATTATTTTTCGGAGTTTATAAAATATAAAAATCAATATTTTATTGGTTATCTATCTTTAAATAATTTTCTGATTTCATTTATGAGAGTGTGTACTGATTATTGGGAGTTTAACAAAATGACAAATAAGAATAAGTAACCCTATTAAGAATTGATTACTTACGGGATCTAATTCAATGAGTGTGTTATTTCTCGGGGATTAACTTAAGATCCAGCCTGAGGACATATTAAAGATTGCGATTAGAATGAGTTATGAGTATTGCAAGATCTGGTGATATCATGTGGAGTAACAAGCGTATCAGTTGCCTATAAGGAGTTAAGGAACATGGTGTATCAGGAGAACTTGGATATGCATAATTGTATTTATTGATAACATCCTCAGCTATTCCAAAGACCAAGGATGTCTATGTGGAACGCCCAAGGATTTCCCTATGAAGATCAAAAGGGAAGCAACTATATATTAAGTTTTAAGTATGAATTTTGGCTGAGCGTAACAAATGATTCTGATTACTCTATTAACGACCATTTAAGCAAAGCCGGTGTGGTAACAGATGCCCTGTGCAGAAGGAAATAAGTAAGAGGTGTTCGAATGTCTGGAAACTAAGTTGAAAGTGAGTACCATCTATCATCCGTAGACGAAGGGCCAAAGTAAAAAAGACGATTCAGATGATATAAGATATGTTGGAAGTATATATATTTTGGATCTAAGAGAAAACTGAGGTAATCACCTACCATTGATTGAGTTTTTCTATGTTAATAGTTATCATACTATTAGGGGAATGCTACCTTGCGAAGCCTTGTATGGACATAAGTGTAGTTCCCCACACTATTAAGAAAGAGTAGAAGCAGAAACGTTGTTAGTTTCTCAATTAATTCAGCACACCCGAGTCGTAGTGGTGTTCATTTGGAAAAGAATTGAAGCAGCTCGGGAAAGACAAAGAAAGAAGACGGATTTGCATCGAAAGAGTATGGATATAGACATAAGATCATTGGTATTGATAAAAGTTTCACCTTGGAAGAGGTTGATTAGATTTGATTAGAAGGGACAAATTGAGTCCCAAATATGTGGAATGATCGACCCAAATCCTAGGTCATTATGAGCGAGTCCTTACGAATAAGTTTATATCTATAGTAAGTATGCTTTAAATGAATCCTCGAGTAGAAGAGTCTACTTGGGAGTTGGAGTCAGATATGCTTGATAAATATCCTCATTTGTTTAATTAGCTTAGATTCTGAGGACATAATCTTTTTCAGGGGGGAAAATATAATGACTCGTACATTTCTGTATTAAGTAAATGTGTAATTATTGAATGATTAAATAAATTAAATAGGTGTATGGGTTCTGTCAGCTGGATGTCACTTTGTTATTAAATACATGTGATGATTGGTGTTCGAGGATTATTTGTATAATTAGTGTGACGCTGTGTTGTTTTGTTTTTGTAGTTAAAGGTGATTTTATTCAAAATTTATTTCCATAAATATTTGAATTGTCTCTAAAATCATTTTTATCGCTTTAAAATTTTATTTATTATTTTTAGGAATTTATAAAATTCAGATTTTAATATTTTATTATTTATTTATCTTTAAATAATTTTCTGATTTCATTTAATTGTAAAATCAGTATTTAATTTCAAAATTCTTCAAAAATTATGAAATTCATTTTTTATTGAGTTTGGAATATTTTGAGAATTTTAAAAAAAAAGTTCAGAGATTTTTAGGATTTATTTCACATGCGCATCGGTTTGTTTAATAGATAAATGCGGGAATAAATTCCATTTTATAAATTATTTTAAAACTTACGAAAATTTTTATTTGGTTAATTTTATTTGATTTGGAAATTTTGAAGTCTAGGTGGGAGTTATTTCAATTTATATTAACCGTGTATTATATCTTTAAAATTAAAGTATGGGTCAGATAATTTTTGTTGCGGGGTTTATAAATGAAAAAAGGGGGCAGGGGGGTTTTTTAATTGGGTATAACCCGTTTCTCTCTTTTTCCAATTCGTGTCTCCCTCCTCAATCCCTAATTCTCTTGAATCTCTTTCTCTTCTCAATTTCTCCGTTGCATCACTCCTCTCTTTCGATCTCTCTCTTATTCCTCCCTCTCTTTCCCTTTTTTCCTGGTTCAGGTGAGCACTGCCGTGTTTCCTTTTTCCGGCTACTCTATTCCTTTCTCGGCTATATCTGTTTCATTTTCTATAGCTTCAATTTCTGGTTGGTTGTTCCTCTCTTTCCAGTTACCGCCGCTTTGATTTTCGGAAAGGCGACTGGGTTGTGTGTATGTGTGCATTCGTTGTGTGTGTGGGTATATTCATTGTGTGCATGTGTGTTGTGTGTGTGTGTATGTATGGTGTGTGTGTTTTGGTGTGTGTGTGCGATGCTGTGCTGGGTTGTTGCGTTTATCTCCGCTTACTGCTTCTGTTGTTGGCTTGGCTGCAATTCTGTTGTAACTAGAACTGACTGGAATTATTGATTGTTTTGACAGGGGATTAAATTGATAATATTTTTATGAAATAAATATATCCTGAACGGAAATTATTTAATTAATCGGTGAAGCCAGGATTGGATCCGATTTATGGTACCTCTGGGTTTTACCACCGTCGGCGATGAACCTCAGCGAGCCGACGGTGGACAGTGATGCAAATTTCTGAGTCCTATGATTTAAAATACAAAATACGGTTAAAATTATAAAATACAAATTAAAATATAAAAATACGGATAATAATGATTAATAAGTGTATTTAATTTGCGAATTGACATTGTAAACTGAATCGGTGGTTGGGAATTGGATTGTAGTTGGTTTGAATTTGGTTGTGATTGATTTGACGTCGGGATGTTCGACGGGTTAGCCGATAATCAAAGGAGGGGCTGCCCGATTTCCGAAAAATTAAATTACGGAAACGCGAGGCTGTACCCAATGACTATCGGAACGTCGATCGGTTATATATGAGTACTCTATACGGAACCTGATTATGTGTTGTGATGAAATACTTTGCTAAAACCGATAACCATAATTTCATAAAAGGACAGATATACATATTTTCTGAAAATGAACACCGAACCGAGTTTTGAGAACATGAACCCTAATTGATATGTGTATTATAATATTGAGTATGTTGCGAGTCGGGTTTTGTTAACGTACGGGGAGATTGTTAGCGAGGATATGTCAAGCATAATCGAATGTCTAAATTAGGGTATTTCGACTCTGTAGGTTCTAGTCGGAAGGACCAAGAGTTGGCGTTGGTCTAATGATAGCCTAGTGGACAGTCGATGAGCTCAGTAAGGTTCCAATCGAAAGACCTGAGTGTTGAAGTTGAATCCAGGGTGATCTAGTGGTTAGGCGATAAAGCCTGAGCGTCCGTGTCGGCTCAAGGTCAATCGATAATATTTGTAAAGCTCTGCAAGGCAAGTACCCCTGACCATTCTTTTATGGTTCAGTATATATGAATAGATAATGTTTTAATCTCGTAATGGAACATAAATGTTTTAAGTTACGTATTCCCCGTATTTAAATATGTTCTATTAACTAATGTATTGGGGAAAAAGTAACTTCTGAAAGTACCTATCTCTAAATTTTGAATAAAATGAAAATGTTTTGGAAAGTGTGTTGTGATAGAATTGTTTTAAAAAGAGATAGGTAAGTGGTTTGGAAAACTGGATAAAATTGATCAGATAATTGGATGAGTGTACGCAAGGGCCCGTAACAGCCAGGAAGATAGCGTAAGAGGCGAAGTGGTTGCGCACCCTATTATAACACCAGCCCAGTGTGACAGGGACCTAGCTAGTCTCTGAGTTCCGGAACAAGTTTCATAGCATGGCCAAGATAAAATTATCCTATTGAGATAGCCTGATCAGCTGTCTCACTAGGGATCATCCAATACTTTTATATCTGAGCATGATTTTGAGATCCCCGGAGAGGAACAAGTGATTTTATGGTTCCCATAACGGAACAAATGGTTTTGGGTCCCCGTAACGGGATAAATGGTTTTATGGTTCTTATAATGAACAAATGATTTGAAAATGAAAATAGCAGGCTAAAATTTGACTCTGGTATTTACACAGCGCACAACCGATTTTATTGTTTGACAGAGCATGCTAGTTATTGATATCCAGTTTTCACATGTTTACTTGTTTTATAAACGAGTTATGATTTATGTTCCTATAAATATTGAGCATAAATTGTTTTTTATTATTATTCATATAGTGGTACTACTGAATAATTGATTACTCACCCTTGCAAAATATTTTATATATGTATTGCAGATACCTAGGAGGTTCTCCCGTGGTAGTCGGGCAGAGTTCCAGTTCCTTCCGTGTCAAGCTGCTCTGAGGTGGTTGTGACAGACCAGAAATGGTCTGTTGAGTTGCTGTATTAAGATAGTATTGTCAAGGTGGTTGTAATGAATTAGTTTCGTGATAAATTATAACCTAAGTCATACTTAAACCTGGAAAAGATCTTGGTAAAAGGGGTCGTGATTATGTTTTATCAGTGAAATGAATTTTATTATGTTACTTGTTGTGTTGTGGATGACGTCAACTCCTGACCTCGGGGTTAAGGCCGTCACAGTTGGTATCAGAGCTACAGGTTTGAGTCCCTGATTTAGGTTAGGAATAGAGTCAAAAGAGTGCAAGAAGGTATATATATATAGATGTGAGTCAGCAACTCAACCAGATGAGCGAGTCTATGAGTTCAGTCAAGGGTTTCGGAGGTGTAACCCTAATGTCTATTGAGGATTGACTGGAACTGCCCTAACTTGTAGTAAGTCTTTCTTGTATATAGGTATCACTGGCAATGTTTCTAATTTCCTTCGCGAGGAAGCGAGTCTGACTGTGAAAGTTCAGATGGAATGGTAATAGTTAGTGGCTGCCATGACAGCTGAGTCTCATAGTGAATGTGGATCAGTACTGTAGTTTATACCTTGAACCCTTATATTTCTTTCCTCGGAGGTTCTATCGGTTGATTGGGGCAAACAATACATATGATTTGACTATTTGTCTATGTGACAAAGGGTCTGGTGGGCCGCCACCGAATTATGTGTTGTAAATTGTATGGTTCTAAGACTGGCCATCTTACGTACTTGTATGGTTGCTCCCAGTCATATCCGCATCTTCTTCACTTATCTTATAGAATGGATTATCTTGATTTCGAAATTTTATTTGGTATTTTATGGCAATGAATTTCCTCCGGTAATCTCTGTGGTCAGACCGTCCTAGTTGTGGAAAGTAAACGACGAGTTGACCGTCAGGAGAAGTAAAAGTTTTGTATCTAGTTGCTATTTTGGAAAAACGACAACAGAAAGGATTAGTGATCCATTGGAGAAGGTTTTCATCTCGGAAAAGTTAATTCATTAGTACGCGAGTCTATGGAAAATGATAGGGAACGACCCTTAGAAGAATGGGTGGTTGAAATAGGACTAGTATGTCCAGCAGGATTCAGAGTTCCTTAAGTCTGACCTGGTTTGCGAGGCTGCTTTTTGGTAGTTGTGACTGAAATAGCCAACCTCGTTTTGTTATGTTGGTTAGTGATACACATGTGTATTAGTATATTATGTGTCACAATATTGGGAATCGTGGAGTTGAGTGGGGGCGATTGGTTAGTATACCGGTTGGTGTTTGGTTGATGGTGATGGATTAATATACTTGTTGGTTGATTGTTGATGTCGGCCTAAGTTCGACTAGTAGTCAATAATACAGAGGAAATGCTGCCCAAATTTTTGGAAAAATACCCTACTTTTAAAGATACAATGTATACTTTTGTGTGTTATTGATGTTTCTATTGATACTCCAATTGATCAATTAAAAGAGAGAGTTGGTTAATTTTACCAACTAATGGTCAGTTAGATAGAAGTTGGTTCCAATTAGATTAAGTTAAATTCTGATGTGATTCTCAGATCCGAAAACAAAGAATGTTCAATGTTTCAAATTTGGTCATAAGGGTCATTATATGCCAGAATGCAACCCTATTAATCTAGGATTTATTCGTTACCATCGTGGGAAGGTTGGGCATATTGCAAGGAGTTGTGGAACATTTACTCAGGGTACTACATCCTAAGGGCCAACATCCAACACAGCTAGAGGCAGAACTTCTAGAGTGACCAAAAGATCGAGCTTTCAAATTCGAACGTAGTGTAGCTGATCTGACACCCTTTGAGCTAGAAGAGTTTGATGATTTTAGAAACGAATTGGTTATCCTGTCATAAGGCAAAGATTAATTCAGGAGAAGCGGATGCAAAGTGTATGGAAGCCAGTAGTAGGGTGAGTTGCTAAAGGAAGGAGCAAGATAAGAAGCTCTTCCAATCATGCGAAGAAAGAAGTTAATAAGCTAAGGATATAAGGAAGATCAACCATATGTAGAGATACAAAGAAGAAAATACTTAAGCTGGAGGATGTTTGAGTAATAAATAAATGCCCTGGAGTCTCTGGAGGCTAGTGGAGCGAAATAATTAGTTCGACAATTGTAAAAGTTATTAGAATGAGATATGAGTATTGCAAGATCTGGTGATATCATGTGGAGTAACAAGTGTATCAGTTGCCTATAAGGAGTTAAGGAACATGGTATATCAGGAGAACTTGGATAATCATAATTGTATTTATTGATAACATCCTCAACTATTCCAAAGACCGAGGATGTCTATGTGGAATGCCCAAGGATTTCCCTATGAAGATCAAAAGGGAAGCAACTATATATTAAGTTTTAAGTATGAATTTTGGCTAAAAGTAACAAATGATTTCGATTACTCCATTAACGACCATTTAAGCAAAGTCGATGTAGTAACAGATGCCCTGTGCAGAAGGAAAGGAGTAAGAGGTGTTCGAATGTCTGGAAACTAAGTTGAAAGTGAGTACCATCTATCATCCGTAGACGAAGGGCCAAAGTGAAAAAATGATTCAGAGGATATAAGATATGTTGGAAGTATATATATTTGGATCTAAGAGGAAACTGAGGTAATCACCTACCATTGATTGAGTTTTTTTATGTTAATAGTTGTCATACTAGCAGAGGAATGCTACCTTGCGAAGCCTTGTATGGACATAAGTGTAGTTCCTGTAATAACCCCCAAAATTTTGAACTTTTTGTAACCCTTGTGAATAGTGTTTTTGCTGAATGAGAAAACTTTTCATGCCACACTATGTAGGGGTTCTGTTATGGATATTCTGAGATTTTATTAGTACTCTATATGGTATATAAGTGTATGTAAAGATAGTCAGAATCCAATTCCGAACACTTTGATTTTTCCCGGAAATCCACTATGTAATAACTCCCAAAATTTTGAACTTTTTGTAACCCTTGTGAATAGTGTTTTAGCTGAATGAGAAAACTTTTCATGCCACACTATGTAGGGGTTCTGTTATGGATATTCTGAGATTTTATTAGTACTCTATATGGTATATAAGTGTATGTAAAGATAGTCAGAATCCAATTCCGAACACTTTGATTTTTCCCGGAAATCCACTATGTAATAACTCCCAAAATTTTGAACTTTTTGTAACCCTTGTGAATAGTGTTTTAGCTGAATGAGAAAACTTTTCATGCCACACTATGTAGGGGTTCTGATATGGATATTCTGAGATTTTATTAGTACTTTATATGGGATATAAGTGTATGTAAAGATCGTCAGAATCCAAATCCGAACACTTTGATTTTTCCCGGAAATCCAATAGATACGGAAAGAATTGAGTATAAGGTAACAGAATAAAGGATTTAAATTAAAGGATTATAATAGAGGATCATAAAAAGGAATATAATGTATTGAGAAAGGTTAAGGGAACCTAAGTAATAAGATCCCGGGTATGATCCCTCAAACGATAAACGAAAACGAAAGTTAAGCGAACTGTATAACAGATCAGCGGTCATTAGGCAAACAATTAGGAAGTTAATCAAAGGGATTAGAGAGAATGATGTCACCCAACCAATGAGAAGAGGACAAGGAGGGGAGGATGACATCATGAGGATGACACAAGCATGACATGGGAAGGAAGGAGATGTGGTGGCTTTTTAACCACACAAAATCAAGGGCAACTAGGTAATTTACTAAAACAAACACAAAAATCAAACCAACCAAGCCAAGCAAATCATTTTTCATCAAAATCAAAAAGAAACCAAGGCATTGTTCTTCATGCTCTCGGCCAAAACAGAACCAGCACACTAAAACTGCTGTATCTCCTTCATTTCTCACTCAAATATTGTGTTCTATAGCTCATTGGAAAGGTATTGAGATGGCCTACAACTCTTGTTCACAAGTCTCGTCCAAATAATCATGGTAAGACCCTCATTTTTACAGTTCTTTAAATCGGACTTTTAGAAACTTCAAAGCCTAACTTTGTGTTCTTGATTTCTTTGGAAAGATCAAGCTTGTAGGAGGCTCCCTTAGGCTTCCTAGCAACTTAACACCTCCCAAGGAAGGTATAAACTTCAAACCCTAGCCTTTACTTTATTTGTTAGTAAGCTTAATGGTTGGTTTTGTGAAATGAGAAGCATGGATTGTGATTATTAGTAGTTTGGTTTGATTTGGAAGTGTTTTGGTAATTGAAGCTTGATTATAGTTCATAGGTCTTGATTGTGGTTGTTTGAGTTGAAAACCTTGGAGATTATGGACTGATGTGGTATGGTTTAGGTAAAGTTTTGTTGTATTGATGGTTATGAGTTGGTTGGTGGTTAATTGGAGTAGTTTAAACATTGGTAATCGCGTAAACATAGCCGTCGTAATGTCCGATTTACTTTAGACTGCTTTTGTTCATAACATTTGGACCCGAGAACACCCTGATAGATTTTGACCATTACCATATTTAGATATTTCATGTTACGAGCTTCGTTTTGATATGTAGTTCGTTTGATTCCGATGTACGGTTTAGGAGAAACGACCGTTTCAAGTAACGGCGTTTCGCGAACGAAACTTTTCCCCTCGCTTTACTTTGAAACATAGGTTAAAGACCAAAAAGGGTTAATTAATGTATGAAACATTTATGGTAAGTGTGTTAGGCAGTTGGTAAGACACTCACGAAGGAATCGCCTTAAAACTCGTAAAGGTTAAATTATTAAAAATGGTGGAGCCGAGGGTACCCGAGTGACTTAAGCAAATCAGTAAGCGCAAAACAAGCGTTAGAGTCTAAGTTAGTTAAAGTATAGATTTACAAGTGACTTTGGTTTAATTCCAACTTACTTGTTGTTTATAGGTTACCAGACTCGTTCCGAGTTTTTTTTCACCCCAAGTCGCTCAGGCAAGTTTTCTATCCGTTATACTGTTGTTGTGATGTATATATGTATATGCATTATCTTGTGATAGATGCATGTTGGTTAATTAGCAAATTTTACGATATATTGAAGCATGCTGATATGGTATATATATGCATGCCTGTTTCGTATTCTTGCCATATATATCTGTTGGTTCAGTTGATAATACCTATGCTAGAGAATAGCGGTAATTTGCATATACCCTTAGTATAGGGACCCAAAGGTGAAAACATTTTCTAAAACCGGGAGTCGAGGATCCCGAGTAGATTTTATATATATACATATTTATATATATATATATATGGTTATAGTTTTCAAAACTATTAATCGAATAAGGTTTATTCGATAACTTTATTTTATTAATGAATATTATCTTGAATATTCATTCGAGGACTTATGACTCCTTTATATTATTTATTGAATATTACTTGGATATTCATTTGAGGATGTATGACTCCTTTATTTTATTTAATGAATATTATTTATAATATTCATTCGAGGTATTATGACTCAGCTTATTATTTAATGAATATTATTTCGAATATTCATTCGAGGGCTTATGACTCAGCTTATTTATTTATTGAATATTATTTCGAATATTCATTCGAGGGCTTATGACTCAGCTTAATTTATTTATTGAATATTATTTGAATATTCATTTGAGGATCTATGACTCCGATTATTTGCTGAGATATATTCTTTATTTTATTAAAGAATAAGGTGTCGATAATCAAACTCACTTTTGATTATTCAAATAAAGATAGTACTTTCGTATAGGTATATATTTGGATATTTAATATTCATTTCAAGTATAAGTTTCAAAACTTCTACTTCAATTATTTTTATAAAGATTATTCTTTATGGAAATATTATTTAAATAATAATATTCAGATATTTTCTAATATATTGGGACTGATTTATTTTGTTAAATCAGCATCACTCCAAACATACTTAAAAATGTTTTGCGAGTCTTCAAAATGATTTTTAAAAGTTAGAGCGGATCCCAAAACTCATTTTTATATTTAAGATCCTCCTTTCGAAGGGGATTTAAATACTCGCTCAAAACCTGAGGGATCCGGCTCTGTGGTGTGTTTTATATTCGTAACAAGGTTGCTGTTTTGTTAAATGAATCGATTACTTACCCAACACTCGGGAAGTAAAATTCTTGGAACAAGTTAATCCATTAACAGGCATCGCCTGGGAAATATCGGTGAGTTCTCCTTTCCAACTAGATACGACTTCTTGGTGGAGCCGTATCAACAAGTTTCTACTTGGGGAAAGGGGGAACGAGCTTTACGTTTCAGAGTCATTGATTTCATCTGAACTAGGAGTGGCGTAAGTGGTCGAGTGGCGCCGGCCCAGCCTTATTATATTGGCCCAAATGGCCTGGAAGTTCCGCTAAGGCGGTCCATTCCTTAGGAGTTCAGTGTTCGGTTGACAAGTAAATCCGACAGGTTCTCCTCTACATGTAGAAAATGGTGGGGTTGCACTACTACGACTGATCATCGTAAGTGGTCTTCCTGGCGCGACAAACTCCCGTAATGAGTTCATCATCCAATTGGATATTTCTGCAACACTACCCAGAGCACTTCGATAGAAAGGCTACGGTTGGGCGACTGTTGAGTGTTGGCAGGGTCAAGTTTTCAAAATGATATTTGCATCAAATGAAGCATCTCGTAACTTCATTTTATTTTGATGATATTTTAAAGATTTAATCTATTCAAATCTGGTCTTGTAGTCTCATCTATGTGATGAACTTTGGAAACTAATTATAACTTGAATGGTGGTAGTTCAAGTAGTATTTGGAAAAGATATAAGTATATTGGAGTATCTTGTAACTTCATCTTTTAAACTTATATCTAGTAAATGATTATCTTATGCATGACAAAGATTTTCAGAAAAATGTTGAGACAAGGTAAGATATATGAGATCACCTTGCAACGATATTTTTATACAGTTATACACTGGAACTCTGTGTGTATTATGCATTGAAGAGGACTTCCAATATTTTGAAAAGTATATATGTATATATATACTGAATATTTTGCGACTTCATCGCATTAAGATATCATCTTGGTTCATTTCTTTTGACCAAGACCTTCATGAGTACTATGAGAAGGCTCATATATTGTTAATCATTATACATATTATTTTGGTGGGTTTGCTGCTCACCCTTGCTTTCTTCTTTCATCACACAACATCAGATAGACAAGATGAACAGGACCAAGCTCCCAATTCGCGAGCGGATAGGAAATGTTCCGCAGCTTCCTATAGGCATTGATGTCGTTGTAGCTGAGGTAGGAACTACCAATAGGCTAGGCTTTCAACTTTTGATGTATCAGATTATGTATATTTATGAATTGTAATAATGGCAAAGAAATGTAAATTTATTCAGAAACCTGTTTAAGGTGTATTGGCATATAATTGTGGAATAAAACGACTTGTGATTATTTTTGGATATTCATCTCTGAGACTATAACTTGTGGTGTGTGTGTTTATTGTGGGGTCACAGTACAGAGTAGTTGATTATTTATTAAGAGTGGGTGTTATTAAGGGAAATGGAACTCGTGACAACCCGGATCCCCGACCCCGGATTTGGGGGTGTTACAGAAATGGTATCAGAGCTAAGCGTTATAAACCTCAGAGATGATGGGACGTTAAGATAATAAGTTCACTAAGATAATAAGAACTCTTGCCAAGTTCATAGTCGGACTACCTAACGTAGTACTGACAGTTAAAACCCTTATGGGAACCCTTATAAATGTAGCGATAGAAGCGTAGTTCATTATCGTATAGAGTAGTGGGACTCCGAACCCTGAGGTTGAGGAGCAACAGCGCGATGATGTTTTATTACTAATTGGAGATCGGATTGTGGATCCGATAGAGTGTCTTAATGCAGGACCAGATGATGTTGATATTGAGGATGTAGCGGTTGAGGATGTTGTCCTAGATGGGATTGTTGCTGAGGAGGATCTCGTGGAGGATCCTGACAAGAATGAATAAAGGACCACTCATGAATTGATGACCATGGTTAGGGCAACTCCCAGAGGTAGGATTGGCCGGTCACTACCGGAGGTTCGTTCAAGTTTGTAAAGATAGTAGCCCCTTTAACGCGGCTTACTCGTAAGACTGAGAAGTTCGAATGGACAGAGAAATGCGAGAACAACTTTTAAGAACCGAAGCAAAGGTTGGTGACGTTCCCTATGTTGGCGTTGCCGGATGGAAAATGAGATTTTGTGAAGTGTAGTGATGCTTCGCATAAGGAATTAGGGTGCTTCTCATACAGCACAGCAAGGTAATCGCGTACGCGTCAAGACAATTAAGGTAATATGAAATTCGATATCCCCGCCCATGAGCTTAGGCTCGTGGCAATAGTTTTACCCTAAAGATTGGAGGCACTACTTGTATGGAGAGAAGTGCGAGAATTACCTAAGCCATAAGTGCTCTAGTACATTTTCACGTAGTAAGAGCTCAACATATGCCAGAGGAGGCAGTTAGAGCTAATCAAGAATAATGATTGGGAGATTCTTTATCATTCGGGGAAAGCCAATGTGGTGGCTGATGCCCTTAGTAAAAAGGAGAGACTCAAGATGATAATGTCTTTGGGAGAGTTTATAAGAGATTTTGGAAATAGTAGTGAAGGTAACCAGAGCCGGTACCGAAAAGCTGTTTGAGATTGCAATAGAGACCGAATTATTGGAAAAGAGCATACGGTGCCAGAGAAAGGTGATGAATGAAGGCAGAGAGCCAACAAATAAATATGAGATTAATACCGAGAAAGATGATAAGGGAATAATGAGGTATTCCTATAGAATTTGGGTTCCGAAAGTTCAAGAGCGTAAGGATGAGAACTTAGATGAGAGCCATAGTTTGAGGAATAAGATTTAGAGCAAACCCTGAACGTGATAGTCAGGGAGGTCGCCATCAAGATAGAAGGAACCCATGACATAATGGAGTGGAAAATGAGGATTTTAAATTAAAAGATGACCCCAATTATGGGGAGTAGGATGAAACATTTCATACTAAGGAAACAGAAAGTCGAGTAAGGAAAGGAGACCCGAGACGGTACTCCTATACGGCAATTCATGGACCTGTCTAGACAGAACTTAGACTATTATCCCCAACCACCACCTTGAGGAAACAATGCGACAGGAAATTCTTTCAGGACCTGTAAGTCTCTAAGCTCTCAGAGTTCCAAGGAACAGGTTGACCCAGTCGAGGCAAGAGCCTGGCTAAAGGAAATAGAGGAATCATTTGAGATTCTGAATGATTGACGAATCACAAAAGACTGTTTTTGTCACTTACCCTCCTAAGAGAGAGACCACCCGCTGGTGAAAGGCCAAGGAAGGCACGGAGCAAGAGATTATAATAAACTGATTTAAGTTCAGTCAATTGTTTTCAGGAAAGTACTTCCCAAGGTTATGGAGATAGTGTAAAAGCCTTAGAGCCAGAACAAAGGCAGACGAGTATGATGAATTATGAATCTAAGCTGTAAAAGTTGTTAAGATTCGTTCTGAAGACGCGAATCCAGAATGACAGGATATTTGAAATCAATGCTTATGTTGTGTTGGTTCATGAAATAATGATAAGAGAAAGGAAAATAAAAAGGAATTGAAGTGGAAAGGAATATAAAGGCAACAGAGTTTGAGGAATGATAAGGGAGTTGGGTATGAGGAAACCCTAAAGACTCATATTAATAGAAATAGAAAAGTATATGATCGTCAGGATGAGGGTGATTCACCATGAGTTAAAGTTGACGGTTGAAGGCATACGAGATGCATATATTTATCCCCTTTAAGTTGGGAGGATTCGAGGAAACATTGAGATAGTTTGAAGGATAAACAATGAGACGCGGATAGACTGAGGAGACAAGGAAGTAAGAAATTAGGAAAATTGGATGAAGGAAGTGACCTTCAAGAATGTGAAGTGTAAGACCGGTGGCTTGATACCCAGAAAGGGAGACGCCAGGTATGAAAGATATCCCAATATTGAGATGACTGTTGAGATAAATAAAATAGGTAAATGAGTAGTTAGAACTAAAAGGTTCACGTTGAACACGACAAACATCTTCTAGAACATCCCTATTATCATTACTGAATCAGGCAAGAAAAGCGGATAACCGTTCTTATCTTTTGGATGCCATATTGATTGACCTCATTTTGAATACAGATGTTATTGTGAAATTAGGCATATACTATCGAGGTGGGAATGATTGAATAAGATACCCTTATCAGGGATATATGACTTGATTTATCCATGAAAGGATGCATGTACCTTTTAAAGGTGGAATTAAGGATAGAACATCGGTAACTTAAAATGAATCCTCGGGGAATGCATAAAGGTTGGAATTTCACCCTTAATAGGGATAGTATAAATTTTGACAGTATGAATTGGAAAGGATTAAGGTAATAATAACCTTTAAGGATCAGTGGAGAAATTCTTCAGAAGTATATAGACAATGGTTCTAGTATTAGTAAGTGGTATTTTGATATGCCCTGTATATAGGGAATACAGGAGGAACGATTGAAGGATAACCTTAGAGGTTTTACAAGGAGAAAGGAAATATTCGAAATTCTCAAGAATAAAAATGTTGATAAAGGAAATATGACATAATTATAATGTTGCCAAGTGGGGCACGTGTTAAACCACGAGAAAGTATGGATCAAACCAGTAATGGTCGAAATTGTTCAGGGCAATTAGGACTTAAGATAAAAGATGTTCTAATTATGATTGAGAGTCAGTCATGACAGTGATTAACCTCTAAAGACTGAGGCAATAACTTATGGAAAAAAAATGGTGATTTTTTTTTTACTCATCAGATTTTAAGGAAAGAATTTTCACATAAGCTGTGATTGAAATAAGGTAGAAAATTTATTTGGAGGTGGTTAAAATGACATTGACTATAAGGAAATTTTACTATCAGGAAAGGCTAAAGAGGTGGCCGACACTTTAAAGGTAAGAGGATAATTATAGGCACTTGTGCCAAAAGAATACAGTGATGATGGTTAAAACTGTGAAGGTTGTATTATGGTTTGGAAGATTGACATTCCTCCTGATGACTGTGCAATAACCAACCGTAATAGTAGTTGGTAAAGGTTTAATTCGTGTAATCGCCATGAACGGGCTATCTATCTTAGAAGGTCCTATCTTGAGATAAGCCAGGACCATGTTTCAAAAAGGACTAGATGAACCCTTTAGTTAAGTCTTCTATTTAGGGCGTATGATTAAGAATGGTATTAACCTGCTATCATTGCTTTGATTGAAACTCTTCTGCACTTTTATCTGCTTCATGTCATGTATGTATGTCAGGATCAGGAGTGTTCTTCATGAATCATGAATGGTGATTATGTTACCTCCTTAGAAGGATTTGATACGACATGTATGGACTCCGTATGGTTAGATATTAAGATTTTATAGAAAGGTGAATGACGACATTAGGTCAGTGGTGGACCATAGTAATGCAGTAATGATTCCGCGAGTAATGAGTTGATTACAACCGTGAGAGTTGTATTGGAATGGGTGTTGAGACTGAGTACCACTAATCGGGTCATGGTAGTGTATAAGTTATCATTGATAGAACATTGATAGACTAATTAAGTAGAGTATCTACCTATTGAATATTTATTCTTTCTTATCAATAGAGAGTCATATTATTATACGAGGAAGGTTACGGTGCAAGCATAGAATTCTAGTAACGATGATGTCTAGAATGAGATCCCAGATTCGATTTTCGATATCGAGGGAGTTTCAAAGGTGATTGTGTATAAGCTCGAGGAAGAGCATGGGTCCATAGAATGATGGACGGAATAGAAATATTTAGGCATGGGAAATACGATGCTATAATACTTGATGCTGATATAAATACATATATGTTTTGTTCTCCTATGACAAACCTCTATAGTTCAGAGGTAGGTTCCAAGCCAGATATTTTGTGGCAGTATATTTTTCATATATACAATTCTCTTCAACTCGTTCTTTTCTCTTCTTTTCATTTCATGTAAGCTGAGAAGAACAACCCTTCCAGAAAGGGGAGGTATTGCCGAATGACTATCTATTTGTGTGATAGAAGCCTAGTAGGATACCATCTATTGTTTAAATTGCTTGTCAAGTACTAAAGGCTGGCCACCTTCTGTACTAACTAAGCGATATAACAAGTGTTCATGATCATAGTGATCTCTCAACAAATTCATTTACTTCTATATGATTGATCAAACTTTGGGAAATAGAAATAGCTGAAAAAGGAGTAATAAAGTTGTGGTAGTATTCGGAATGGAAATACATTCGTGATACTAAGGTTGACGTGGTTATTAAAAGGTTATAGAACGCTAACGAGCAAAAGTATAACCAGTATAATATTAGGAACGGAAGGTAGTAGCGATTACGAACTGGAAAAGAATGGGTATTGAGACGCCAAAGCTATAGTGCTAGAAGCTGTGATAAAATTCCATGCGATAGACTTGAAAGAATTTGGAATGATCACTTAACACGGATTGAGTTTTCTTACGATAATAGATCACATGTCAGTATTGAGATATCGCCTTATGAGATCCTTGAGGGAAGACAATGTCGATCTCCCTTATGTTAGGATGAAGTTGTAGAGCGCAAGATGTTCGGACCCGCAGTAGTCCAAAGGATCAAGGATATAATAGATTTTAATCAGAGGACGGCTGGTAGTAGCCCAAGATGGGAACATGAAGTATGTTGATTTGACACGAAAGGACAAGGAATAGGAAGTGGGGGACCTAGTATTGTTATAGGTATTCCCTTGGAAAGGAAGGATGAGGTTCGGAAAGAAAGGGAAGCTAAGTCCACGAATTGTTGGACCCTTGGATATATTAAGACATATTGGGAAGATAGCATATGAGCTAGCCCTACCCCCGAATATGTAGCAAGTTCATAATATGTTCCACGTATCAATGTTAAGAAAATGTAATTCGGATGCCAGATAAATAGGGGCATATGAGCGTATAGGCATGCGACCAGACATAACCTATAGGGAGCAACCAGAAAGGGTTATAGATCGAAAAGGGACAAGTGCTTAGGAGAAGGGTTATAACACTAGTCAGAGTTTGGTGGTAGAACCATAATATGGGAAATTGACTAGAGAGTTAGAAGGCACAATGCTAGAAAAGCATCCCCAACTGTTTTCTATCTGATTCCGGGACGGAATCCTTTTAAGGAGGGGAGACTGTAATAACTCCCAAAATTTTGAACTTTTTGTAACCCTTGTGAATAGTGTTTTAGCTGAATGAGAAAACTTTTCATGCCACACTATGTAGGGGTTCTGATATGGATATTCTGAGATTTTATTAGTACTTTATATGGGATATAAGTGTATGTAAAGATCGTCAGAATCCAAATCCGAACACTTTGATTTTTCCCGGAAATCCAATAGATACGGAAAGAATTGAGTATAAGGTAACAGGATAAAAGGATTTAAATTAAAGGATTATAATAGAGGATCATAAAAAGGAATATAATGTATTGAGAAAGGTTAAGGGAACCTAAGTAATAAGATCCCGGGTATGATCCCTCAAACGATAAACGAAAACGAAAGTTAAGCGAACTGTATAACAGATCAGCGGTCATTAGGCAAACAATTAGGAAGTTAATCAAAGGGATTAGAGAGGATGATGTCACCCAACCAATGAGAAGAGGACAAGGAGGGGAGGATGACATCATGAGGATGACACAAGCATGACATGGGAAGGAAGGAGATGTGGTGGCTTTTTAACCACACAAAATCAAGGGCAACTAGGTAATTTACTAAAACAAACACAAAAATCAAACCAACCAAGCCAAGCAAATCATTTTTCATCAAAATCAAAAAGAAACCAAGGCATTGTTCTTCATGCTCTCGGCCAAAACAGAACCAGCACACTAAAACTGCTGTATCTCCTTCATTTCTCACTCAAATATTGTGTTCTATAGCTCATTGGAAAGGTATTGAGATGGCCTACAACTCTTGTTCACAAGTCTCGTCCAAATAATCATGGTAAGACCCTCATTTTTACAGTTCTTTAAATCGGACTTTTAGAAACTTCAAAGCCTAACTTTGTGTTCTTGATTTCTTTGGAAAGATCAAGCTTGTAGGAGGCTCCCTTAGGCTTCCTAGCAACTTAACACCTCCCAAGGAAGGTATAAACTTCAAACCCTAGCCTTTACTTTATTTGTTAGTAAGCTTAATGGTTGGTTTTGTGAAATGAGAAGCATGGATTGTGATTATTAGTAGTTTGGTTTGATTTGGAAGTGTTTTGGTAATTGAAGCTTGATTATAGTTCATAGGTCTTGATTGTGGTTGTTTGAGTTGAAAACCTTGGAGATTATGGACTGATGTGGTATGGTTTAGGTAAAGTTTTGTTGTATTGATGGTTATGAGTTGGTTGGTGGTTAATTGGAGTAGTTTAAACATTGGTAATCGCGTAAACATAGCCGTCGTAATGTCCGATTTACTTTAGACTGCTTTTGTTCATAACATTTGGACCCGAGAACACCCTGCTAGATTTTGACCATTACCATATTTAGATAGTTCATGTTACGAGCTTCGTTTTGATATGTAGTTCGTTTGATTCCGATGTACGGTTTAGGAGAAACGACCGTTTCAAGTAACGGCGTTTCGCGAACGAAACTTTTCCCCTCACTTTACTTTGAAACATAGGTTAAAGACCAAAAAGGGTTAATTAATGTATGAAACATTTATGGTAAGTGTGTTAGGCAGTTGGTAAGACACTCGCGAAGGAATCGCCTTAAAACTCGTAAAGGTTAAATTATTAAAAATGGTGGAGCCGAGGGTACCCGAGTGACTTAAGCAAATCAGTAAGCGCAAAACAAGCGTTAGAGTCTAAGTTAGTTAAAGTATAGATTTACAAGTGACTTTGGTTTAATTCCAACTTACTTGTTGTTTATAGGTTACCAGACTCGTTCCGAGTTTTTTTTTCACCCCAAATCGCTCAGGCAAGTTTTCTATCCGTTATACTGTTGTTGTGATGTATATATGTATATGCATTATCTTGTGATAGATGCATGTTGGTTAATTAGCAAATTTTACGATATATTGAAGCATGCTGATATGGTATATATATGCATGCCTGTTTCGTATTCTTGCCATATATATCTGTTGGTTCAGTTGATAATACATATGCTAGAGAATAGCGGTAATTTGCATATACCCTTAGTATAGGGACCCAAAGGTGAAAACATTTTCTAAAACCGGGAGTCGAGGATCCCAAGTAGATTTTATATATATAAATATTTATATATATATATATATATGGTTATAGTTTTCAAAACTATTAATCGAATAAGGTTTATTCGATAACTTTATTTTATTAATGAATATTATCTTGAATATTCATTCGAGGACTTATGACTCCTTTATATTATTTATTGAATATTACTTGGATATTCATTTGAGGATGTATGACTCCTTTATTTTATTTAATGAATATTATTTATAATATTCATTCGAGGTATTATGACTCAGCTTATTATTTAATGAATATTATTTCGAATATTCATTCGAGGGCTTATGACTCAGCTTATTATTTATTGAATATTATTTCGAATATTCATTCGAGGGCTTATGACTCAGCTTAATTTATTTATTGAATATTATTTGAATATTCATTTGAGGATCTATGACTCCGATTATTTGCTGAGATATATTCTTTATTTTATTAAAGAATAAGGTGTCGATAATCAAACTCACTTTTGATTATTCAAATAAAGATAGTACTTTCGTATAGGTATATATTTGGATATTTAATATTCATTTCAAGTATAAGTTTCAAAACTTCTACTTCAATTATTTTTATAAAGATTATTCTTTATGGAAATATTATTTAAATAATAATATTCAGATATTTTCTAATATATTGGGACTGATTTATTTTGTTAAATCAGCATCACTCCAAACATTCTTAAAAATGTTTTGCGAGTCTTCAAAATGATTTTTAAAAGTTAGAGCGGATCCCAAAACTCATTTTTATATTTAAGATCCTCCTTTCGAAGGGGATTTAAATACTCGCTCAAAACCTGAGGGATCCGGCTCTGTGGTGTGTTTTATATTCGTAACAAGGTTGCTGTTTTGTTAAATGAATCGATTACTTACCCAACACTCGGGAAGTAAAATTCTTGGAACAAGTTAATCCATTAACAGGCATCTCCTGGGAAATATCGGTGAGTTCTCCTTTCCAACTAGATACGACTTCTTGGTGGAGCCGTATCAACAAGTTTCTACTTGGGGAAAGGGGGAACGAGCTTTACGTTTCAGAGTCATGGATTTCATCTGAACTAGGAGTGGCGTAAGTGGTCGAGTGGCGCCGGCCCAGCCTTATTATATTGGCCCAAATGGCCTGGAAGTTCCGCTAAGGCGGTCCATTCCTTAGGAGTTCAGTGTTCGGTTGACAAGTAAATCCGACAGGTTCTCCTCTACATGTAGAAAATGGTGGGGTTGCACTACTACGACTGATCATCGTAAGTGGTCTTCCTGGCGCGGCAAACTCCCGTAATGAGTTCATCATCCAATTGGATATTTCTGCAACACTACCCAGAGCACTTCGATAGAAAGGCTACGGTTGGGCGACTGTTGAGTGTTGGCAGGGTCAAGTTTTCAAAATGATGTTTGCATCAAATGAAGCATCTCGTAACTTCATTTTATTTTGATGATATTTTAAAGATTTAATCTATTCAAATCTGGTCTTGTAGTCTCATCTATGTGATGAACTTTGGAAACTAATTATAACTTGAATGGTGGTAGTTCAAGTAGTATTTGGAAAAGATATAAGTATATTGGAGTATCTTGTAACTTCATCTTTTAAAATTATATCTAGTAAATGATTATCTTATGCATGACAAAGATTTTCAGAAAAATGTTGAGACAAGGTTAGATATATGAGATCACCTTGCAACGATATTTTTATACAGTTATACACTGGAACTCTGTGTGTATTATGCATGGAAGAGGACTTCCAATATTTTGAAAAGTATATATGTATATATATACTGAATATTTTGCGACTTCATCGCATTAAGATATCATCTTGGTTCATTTCTTTTGACCAAGACCTTCATGAGTACTATGAGAAGGCTCATATATTGTTAATCATTATACATATTATTTTGGTGGGCTTGCTGCTCACCCTTGCTTTCTTCTTTCATCACACAACATCAGATAGACAAGATGAACAGGACCAAGCTCCCAATTCGCGAGCGGATAGGAAACGTTCCGTAGCTTCCTATAGGCATTTATGTCGTTGTAGCTGAGGTAGGAACTACCAATAGGCTAGGCTTTCAACTTTTGATGTATCAGATTATGTATATTTATGAATTGTAATAATGGCAAAGAAATGTAAATTTATTCAGAAACCTGTTTAAGGTGTATTGGCATATAATTGTGGAATAAAACGACTTGTGATTATTTTTGGATATTCATCTCTGAGACTATAACTTGTGGTGTGTGTGTTTATTGTGGGGTCACAGTACAGAGTAGTTGATTATTTATTAAGAGTGGGTGTTATTAAGGGAAATGGAACTCGTGACAACCCGGATCCCCGACCCCGGATTTTGGGGTGTTACACACTAGATACGGAAAGAATTGAGTATAAGGTAACAGGATAAAAAGGATTTAAATTAAAAGGATTATAAGAGAGGATCATAAAAGGAATATAATATATTGAGAAAGGTTAAGGGAACCTAAGTAGTAAGATCCCGGGTATGATCCCTCAAACGATAAACGAAAACGAAAGTTAAGCGAACCGTATAACAGATCAGCGGTCATTAGGCAAAAAATTAGGAAGTTAATCAAAGGGATTAGAGAGGATGATGTCACCCAACCAATGAGAAGAGGACAAGGAGGGAAAGATGACATCATAGCATGACATAAGCATGACATGGGAAGGAAGGAAATGTGGTGGAATATTAACCACACAAAATCAAAGGTAAATGGGTAATTGACCTAAAATAAAACAAATCTAATTTCATCCACCAAGCCAAACAAATCATTTCTCATCAAAACAAAATTTTATTCTTCATCACCAAGGCTTGCTCTCGGCTTTTGCCATTTTCAAAGAAAACAAATTTCAAAACTCAAGATCAAGGCTTCCTAAATTGGTAAGATAATTCCCTAGTCATCCTTCTGCATAGTTATGGCTATCTTATGAGTTTAAGCCTTCAATTCTTTCTCAATCTTCTTCAAGAAATCAATGAATAAGACAATGAATAGTGATTTCAAAGTTTTTAACTTGATTTTTTCTTGTTTTCCTTTAAGATCCAAGCATCCCTAAGACTTCTCAAGGCTTCTTAAGGCTTCCTAGCTACTCCCACCACTTCAAGGAAGGTATATCATCTCCAAACCCTAGCTTTAATTTTTATATTAGGTTGATTATGGTTGTGAGGGTAAAGAGTAGCTTGAAACTTGTTTGTTTAAGAGTTTGGGTTGGAATGATGGTGATTGATTTGTTGAAATCTTATGATTTAGTTAAAGAATGTAGTATAGTTTAAATTCAAGTTTTTGGATTAAGTAGATTGATTATAATGAGTTGATTTGGGGCTATTTTAATGTAGTTTAAATGGAGGTTTGTTTGGGTTGTGAATTGGGGTTGAATTGTGATGGTTTTGGAATGGTTTAAATTTGGGAAATCGCGTAAACATAGCCGTCGTAATGTCCGATTTACTTTAGACTGCTTTTGTTCATAACATTAGGACCCGAGAACCACCTGCTAGATGTTGACCATTGCCATTTTTAGATAGCTCATGTTACGAGCTTCATTTTGATATGTAGTTCGTTTGATTCCGATGTACGGTTTAGGAGAAACGACCATTTTAAGTAACGACGTTTCGCGAACGAAACTTTTCCCCTCGCCTTACTTTGAAACATAGATTAAAGACCAAAAAGGGTTAATTAATGTATGAAACAATTATGGTAAGAGTGTTAGGCAGTTGGTAAGACACTCGCGAAGGAATCGCCTTAAAACTCGTAATGGTTAAATTATTAAAAATGGTGGAGCCGAGGGTACTCGAGTGACTTAAGAGAATCAGTAAGCGCAAAACAAGCGTTAGAGTCTAAGTTAGTTAAAGTATAGATTTACAAGTGACTTTGGTTTAATTCCAACTTACTTGTTGTTTATAGGTTACCAGACTCGTCCCGAGCCTTTTATCACCCCCAGTCGCTCAGGCAAGTTTTCTACCCGTTATACTGTTGTTGTGATGTATACACTTATATATGCATTATCTTGTAATAGATGCATGATGGTTATATTAGAAAATTCTTGCGATATATTGTAGCATGTGATATGGTACATATGCATGTCTGTTTCGTATTCTTGCCATATATATCTGTTGGTTCAGTTGATAATACCTATGCTAGAGAATAGCGGTAATTTGCATATACCCTTAGTATAGGGACCCAAAGGTGAAAACATTTTCTAAAACCGGGAGTCGAGGATCCCGAGTAGATTTTATATATATATATATATTTTTTATATATATATATGGTAATATTTTTCAAAACTATTAATCGAATAAGGTTTATTCGATAACTTTATTTTATTAACGAATATTATCTTGAATATTCATTCGAGGACTTATGACTCCTTTATATTATTTATTGAATATTACTTGGATATTCATTTGAGGATGTATGACTCCTTTATTTTATTTAATGAATATTATTTATAATATTCATTCGAGGTATTATGACTCCGCTTATTATTTATTAATATTCTTTATTTTATTAAAGGATAATGTTCGATAATCAAACTTACTTTTGATATTCAAATAAAGATATTACTTTCGTATAAGTATATCTTTGATTATTTACTATTCATTTCAAGTATAAGTTTTCCAACTTCTACCTCAATTACTCTTTATAGGAATATTATTTAAATAATAATATTCAGATATTTCTTTATATTGAGATTGATTTACTTTATTAAATCAGCATTATTCCAAACACTCTTTAAAGTGTTTTCAAGTCTTTAAAATGATTTTCAAAAGTTAGAGCGGATCCCAAAACTCATTTTTATATTTAAGATCTTCCTTTTAAAAAAAAAGGGGATTTAAATACTCGCTCAAAACCGGAGGGATCCGGCTCTGTGGTGTATTTTATATTCGCAACAAGGTTGTTGTCTTGATAAAAGAGTTTTTGATTACTTACCCAACACTCGGGAAGTAAAATTCTTGGAACAAGTAATCCATTAACAGGGCATCGGCTGGGAAATATCGGTGAGTTTTCCTTTCCAACTAGATACGACTTCTTGGTGGAGCCGTATCAACAAGTTTCTACTTGGGGAAAGGGGGAACGAGCTTTACGTTTCAGAGTCATGGATTTCATCTGAACTAGGAGTGGCGTAAGTGGTCGAGTGGCGCCGGCCCAGCCTTATTATATTGGCCCAAATGGCCTGGAAGTTCCGCTAAGGCGGTTCATTCCTTAGGAGTTCAGTGTTCGGTTGAAAAGTAAATCCGACAGGTTCTCCTCTATATGTAGAAAATGGTGGGGTTGTACTACTACGACTGATCATCGTAAGTGGTCTTCCTGGCACGGCAAACTCCCGTAATGAGTTCATCATCCATTTGGATAATTCTGCAACACTACCCGTAGCATTTCGATCGAAAGGCTACTAATGGGTGGTTGCTGAAGCATTGACAGGGTCAAACAGTTTTATTGGTGTATCCATTGAATGAAGTATCTCGTAACTTCATTTCTTTTCAAAATATTTCAAAGATCAAATATTTTCATGTTTTATTGTGGTCTCATCTATGGGATGACCTCTTGAATCTTATTATAATTGGAACAGTAGTAGTTCTAGTAGATTCTAAAATGGTATAAGTGTAGCGAAGTAATTGGTAACTTCATCTTCTTTTAAAAAACTTATACCCAGTAAGTAATTACCTTACACATGATAAAAGATTCTAGTAAGTATCCATTTAGATACTTGTATTATGGTTATCACTATATATTATCTTGCGAGCTGTAAGGCTCACTCTTGCTTTATTTCTTCATCACACAACAACAGTTAGGAATGATGGCCAGACTCCAGCAGACCCAGCACAAGCGCGTGGGAAGCGTCCCGCGTCTTCCCGTTGATGTTGTAGCTGCTATAGCTGCAGAGGTAGATCTATTGGTAGATCAGGTATTCTACTTTTGAGAATCAATTATGTATAATTATAACTTGTGGCAGATAATGGCAATTAACTGTAAATTTATCAAGTAATCATTTTGGGTTGTAATAACTTTTAATTGTGGATTCAAGGACTTGTACTTATTTCAATTTCATCTCTGAGACTATAACGGGTGGTGGTGTGTGTTAGTGTGGGGTCACAGCTTGAGGTTATTTATTATTAATTAAGTGAAGTGATATTGTGGAAAGAAAGACCGTGACGACCCGGATCCCTGACCCCGGATCTGGGGGTGTTACAGAAATGGTATCAGAGCTAAGCGTTATAAACCTCAGAGATGATGCGACGATATAATAACAAACTCACAAAGATAATAAGAACTCTTGCCAAGTTCATGGTCGGACTACTTAAAGTAGTGCTGCCAGTTAAAACCCTTACGGGAACCCTTATAAGTATCATGATAGTAACTTAGCTCATTTAATGTGTAGACGCCTTAGATAGAGGACCCTGAGATGTTCGAGCGTGAGCATGATGAGGCACTGCTAGATGTTGAGGATCAGGAGGAGCCTGAGATAGAGGAGGATGAGGAGGACCCCTCAGAGGAGTCAGAGACGGAGGTCATTGCTATTTCAGATGAGGAGGACCCCTCAGAGGAGTCAGAGACAGAGGTCATTGCTATTCCAGATGAGGAGGACCCGGATGAGGTCCCAGTAGCTGAGGAGCGTGTTAAACCTATGGTAGTGTATGCTGGTACCCCTTTACCCACACTTCCGGTGGTCAGAGCTCCTACCCCTCCACCACTATCTTGGATCCCTTATGATGACAGCTCAGAGACCCATACTTCCGAGCCTAGGCAGACTGAGGAGGCACCCCCAGCGGCTCCGGATTCACCACCTCTTGACCCTGCCCACAGGCAGTCTTCGTTATCCCACGGCTATGTTCAGGATATACTGAGGACCCGAGTGGCTGTTGCTGAGGCCCGACTGGATGAGGCCAGGAGGGAGTTGGATGCGGAGAGGGCGGGTAGGCGTACCCGAGCTTATGAGACTAGGGCTTCTATACCCTGATCCTTGAGGAGGGAGCTTACGGGGATAGAGCTCACGTCCCGAGCGAGGCTCAGATCACTCCAGGGGGACAGGCATGGTAGGATCTCCAGGCGGCAGGCCGACTATATCTTCCGTCGTGCGATGGAAAGGGTATGGGAGCTGACCCGCTCCGGTGTGTGATTCAGGACCGACGATGGGATAGTCTAGTTGTCTAGTTAGCCGAGGCCTTAGTAAGAGCCAATTTTCCGGGATAGTTGACTTGTATATAGCATCCCTTTTTCTGACTAGACAGATAGACTCTTGTGTATCACTTTTAGGACAGATGGTTGTAGCACTGTTGTACTTTTGACCAGATCAAACTATGTATTTCTCGCATTATGTATATATTTGTTTCCTTTCGGTTCAGTTCCTTAGTGACGAGATCACTGTTTTTATCATTATTATTACTGCACTTCTTATTAGAACTGTGATAATGTAATTGAATTGCGAGATACGTTCTCCCCATTATAGAGCTGTGCAAGGAACAATGTTGTATATGATTGTGACCTAACGTTGATTTTTCCCAATAAATTTTTTTTTTATCAGTATCATGCCGCCAAGAAAGATTGGAACTAGGGCGAACCCTGGATCTGAGGACCAGGGAAGCCATAACCAGGACGGTAGGAACCAGAAACACAGTGAAGAGGAAGACGAGGATTATGTGGAACAGGATGACTCCCTGTATGAAGAGGAAGAGGAAATATATGATGTTGAGGGATTTGAGATAGAGGCTGAAGAAGGAGAAACTGAGGTTGAGCAACCAGTACCAAACCCATGCATGGATCCCATGGGCCAGTTCATGCAACTCCTAAGGCAGAACTTGGAACGTCAACCCAACCCACCCCCTCAAGGAAATAACAATGCTGTGGCAAACTCTTTCAGGGCTTTTAAGTCCCTTAAGCCCCCTGAGTTCCACGGATCAGCCGACCCAGTTGAGGCAAGGGCATGGTTAAAGGAAATGGAGAAATCCTTTGAGATTCTCAGTATCGATGAGGCACAGAAGACTGTATTTTCCACCTACCTTCTGAAAGGAGAAGCTAACTACTGGTGGGAGGCCAAGAAAAATATGGAGATAGATGCTATTATAACCTGGGAGAGATTCAGTCAGTTGTTTCTAGGAAAGTATTTCCCGAGGTTTATGGAAAACCAGATGGAGCTCAAGTTTTTGGAGCTAAAGCAGAATAACTTGTCTGTAGCAGAGTACGAAGCGAAATTTACTGAGTTATCAAGGTTTGTGCCAGAGTTTGTGAGCACCGAGGAAAAGAAAGCTAAGAGGTTTCAGCAGGGACTGAAACCGTGGATTCAGAATAGGGTGGCAATCCTTGAGCTTACGGATTATGCCATTCTGGTGCAAAAGGCAACGATTGTTGAAGCTGAAAGTGAACAGATGCAGAAGGAAAAGGGAGAAGAAGGGAATAAAGAGGAAAAGTATGAGCATGGGTGGAGGTTCCACAGGAAGGAGCTTCCCAACTAGATTTAATAGAGGAGCAGTGTCCCTACCGGGAAAGAACACTGGGTTTAAGCGGCCAATGAGCGGGAGTGTGAGCCAGAGCGGCCAGAAGTCAAGAATGTCCTATTCCAACCAGTCTCGACCCCCATTGCCAGCCTGTAACACTTGTGGAAGGATGCACACTGGGGAGTGTAAAGGAAAGCCAGTAACCTGCTTTAAGTGCGGTCGGGAAGGTCACTATTCTCACAAATGCCCCTCATCAGCCCCTGCCGTCATTCCAACCACCACTTGTCATCAGTGTGGACGCCCGGGTCATTGGAAGAGGGAATGCCCAATGAACAAACCAGCAGCTTCAGGAGCCAGCAGGGCTGCCTCCAATAAGCCACCTACTACGAGGACTTTCAACATGACAGTCCAGGATGCTATGAAAGACTCAGATGTGATAGCAGGTACCCTTTCTCTAAATTCAGTCAGTGCAAACGTTTTATTTGATTCGGGAGCAACTAAATCTTTTATATCAAGGGACTTTGCGCATAAATTAAGACTTAAAGATGAACCCTTGATAGAACCCTTACAAGTAGAAATAGCCAATCATGAGATTATTCCTGTTAACCAGATTCACCCCGCCTGTGAGATAGGCATAGGGGAGCAATCTTTTAGTGTTGATCTGATCCCTTTTAAATTAGGGGAGTTTAATGTAATTTTGGGAATGGACTGGCTAATCATCTAGCAATGATGCTCAGATAGACTGTAAAAGGAAGAAAGTTAAGTTAAATATCCCAGGGAAGAAAGAAGTTATATTTAGAGGAAAGAGGCAGACGCAGAAATTTTTGACTATGGCCCTGGCCAGAAGGATGCTACGAAAAGGAAATGAGGCCTACCTAGCCTATGTGGTGGACACGCAGAAGGAGGTGCCCAACTTACAAGATATTCCAGTAGTCAACAAATTTGAAGATGTATTCCCACAAGACCTTCCGGGATTACCACCCGATAGAGTGATTGAATTTGCTATTGAATTGGCCCCAGGGACGGCGCCAGTTTCAAAAGCACCTTACCGGTTAGCCCCGTTAGAAATGAAGGAATTAGCTATCCAATTGCAGGAACTCTTGGATAAGGGTATGATAAGACCCAGTGTGTCTCCGTGGGGAGCACCAGTTTTATTTGTTAAGAAGAAAGATGGGAGCATGAGGCTATACATCAACTATCGAGAGTTGAACAAGCTAACCATAAAGAACAGGTACCCATTACCTAGAATAGACGATCTGTTCGACCAGCTAAAGGATGCTGTTTATTTTTCCAAGATTGACCTGAGAACTGGATATCACCAACTAAAGATTAAACCCGAGGATATTTCCAAGACAGCGTTCCGTACCAGGACTGAGGCAGAACATGAAGAGCATTTGAGGATAGCTCTAGGAATACTCAGAGAGGAGCAATTGTATGCCAAATTCTCGAAGTGTGAATTCTGGCGGAATGAAGTACAATTTTTAGGACATGTGATCAATAAAGAAGGAGTATTGGTCGACCCCTCCAAGATAGAGGCGGTCTCAAATTGGAAAAGGCCAACCACACCCACAGAGGTAAGGAGTTTCATAGGATTGGCCGGCTACTATCGTAGATTTGTACAGGACTTTGCGAAGATCGCAGCCCCTTTGACACGACTTACTCGTAAGACAGAGAAGTTTGAATGGACGGAGAAATGCGAGAATAGTTTTCAGGAATTAAAGAAAAGGTTGGTAACGGCCCCGGTGTTGGCATTGCCAGACGGAAAAGGAGATTTTGTGATATGTAGTGACGCGTCGCACAAAGGATTAGGGTGTGTGCTTATGCAGCACGGTAAAGTGATTGCGTATGCGTCGAGACAACTGAAGGAATACGAGATAAGATATCCTACTCATGACCTTGAGCTCGCGGCAATAGTATTTGCCTTAAAAATTTGGAGGCACTACTTGTATGGAGAGAAATGCGAGATTTTCACCGACCATAAGAGCCTCAAGTACATATTTACGCAGAAAGAGCTCAACATGCGCTAGAGGAGATGGTTAGAACTAATCAAGGACTATGATTGTGAGATTCTCTATCATCCAGGGAAAGCCAATGTGGTGGCTGATGCCCTTAGTAGAAAGGAAAGACTCAGAATGATAACGACTTTGGAAGAATTGATAAGGGATTTTGAGAGAATGGAAATAGAAGTAAAGGTAACCGGAACCGGAACTGAAAAGCTGTTTGAGATATCAATGCAGCCAGAGTTATTAGAAAAGATTAGATTATGCCAAGAAAGAATAATGAACGAGGGCAGAGAGTCAATGACTGGAGAGGAGGCCCATACGGAGAAAGATGATAAAGGGATAATGAGGTACTCTTACCGGATTTGGGTTCCAAACGTTCAAGAACTTAAAGATGAGATTTTGGATGAAAGCCATAGTTCAAGGTATTCCATTCACCCGGGAAGTACCAAGATGTATAGGGATTTGAAGGAATATTACTGGTGGCCCAACATGAAGCGGGACGTAGCAGAATGGGTAAACAAATGTTTGACTTGCCAAAGAGTAAAAGCAGAGCACCGGAGACCCAGTGGACTTTTACGACCCCTGGAGATTCCCGAATAGAAATGGGAACAGATAGCGATGGATTTTATTGTAGGCTTGCCAAGGACGAAAGCCAATCATGACGCCATATGGGTAATTATAGACCGACTGACAAAGTCAGCTCATTTCATTCCTATCAATGAGAGATACACAGTCGATAGACTGGTGGACATTTATCTTAAGGAAATAGTGACGCGACATGGAGTCCCAGCGTCCATTGTCTCAGACCGAGACCCCAGGTTCAACTCCAGATTTTGGAAGAGCTTTCAGGAATGTGCGGGGACCAAGTTAAATATGAGTACCGCGTACCATCCCCAGACGGATGGGCAGAGTGAAAGGACCATCCAGACACTAGAGGATATGTTGAGAGTCTGTGCAATAGACCTTAAAGGAAGTTGGTATTCCACTTGCCGTTGATCGAGTTTTCTTATAACAATAGCTTTCATGCTAGCATCGGAATGCCGCCTTATGAGGCCCTGTACGGAAGAAGGTGTCGATCTCCCTTATACTGGGATGAAGTAGGAGAGCGGAAGATGCTCGGACCCGAAGTGGTCCAAAGGACCAAAGACATAGTGGATCTTATCAGAGGACGGCTTGTAGCAGCCCAAGACAGACAGAAGAAATATGCAGACCTAGCCCGAAAGGACAAGGAATATGAAGTCGGAGACTTAGTACTGCTAAAGGTATCCCCTTGGAAAGGATTAATGAGGTTCGGAAAGAAAGGAAAACTAAGCCCAAGGTACATTGGACCTTTTGAGATATTAAGACGGATTGGAAAGTTAGCTTACGAGCTAGCCTTACCCCCTAACTTGCAACAAGTTCATAATGTGTTCCATGTATCAATGCTAAGGAAGTATCATCGGGATGCCAGACACATAGTAGAGTACGAGCAGGTGGATATGCAACCAGATCTGACGTACATGGAGAAGCCAGTAAGGATTATAGATAAGAAGGAGCAGGTGCTTCGAAACAAAGTAATCAAGCTAGTCAGAGTGCTATGGCAGAATCATAATGTGGAAGAATCAACTTGGGAACTAGAGAGCGCAATGCTAGAAAAGTACCCCCATTTGTTTTCTATTTGATTCCGGGACGGAATCCTTTTAAGGAGGGGAGACTGTAATAACCCCCAAAATTTTGAACTTTTTGTAACCCTTGTGAATAGTATTTTTGCTGAATGAGAAAACTTTTCATGCCACACTATGTAGGGGTTCTGTTATGGATATTCTGAGATTTTATTAGTACTCTATATGGTATATAAGTGTATGTAAAGATCGTCAGAATCGAATTCCGAACACTTTGATTTTTCCCGGAAATCCACTAGATACGGAAAGAATTGAGTATAAGGTAACAGGATAAAAAGGATTTAAATTAAAAGGATTATAAGAGAGGATCATAAAAGGAATATAATATATTGAGAAAGGTTAAGGGAACCTATGTAAAAAGATCCCGGGTATGATCCCTCAAACGATAAACGAAAACGAAAGTTAAGCGAACCGTATAACAGATCAGCGGTCATTAGGCAAACAATTAGGAAGTTAATCAAAGGGATTGGAGAGGATGATGTCACCCAACCAATGAGAAGAGGACTAGGAGGGAAAGATGACATCATAGCATGACATAAGCATGACATGGGAAGGAAGGAAATGTGGTGGAATATTAAACACACAAAATCAAGGGTAAATGGGTAATTGACCTAAAATAAAACAAATCTAATTTCATCCACCAAGCCAAACAAATCATTTCTCATCAAAACAAAATTTTATTATTCATCACCAAGGCTTGCTCTCGGCTTTTGCCATTTTCAAAGAAAACAAATTTCAAAACTCAAGATCAAGGCTTCCTAAATTGGTAAGATAATTCCCTAGTCATCCTTATGCATAGTTACGGCTATCTTATGAGTTTAAGCCTTCAATTCTTTCTCAATCTTCTTCAAGAAATCAATGAAGAAGACAATGAATAGTGATTTCAAAGTTTTTAACATGATTTTTTCTTGTTTTCCTTTAAGATCCAAGCATCCCTAAGACTTCTCAAGGCTTCTTAAGGCTTCCTAGCTACTCCCACCACTTCAAGGAAGGTATATCATCTCCAAACCCTAGCTTTAATTTGTATATTAGGTTGATTATGGTTTTGAGGGTAAAGAGTAGCTTGAAACTTGTTTGTTGAAATCTTATGATTTGGTTAAAGAATGTAGTATAGTTTAAATTCAAATTTTTGGATTAAGTAGATTGATTATAATGAGTTGATTTGGGGCTGTTGTAATGTATTTTAAATGGAGGTTTGTTTGGGTTGTGAATTGGGGTTGAACTGTGATGGTTTTGGAATGGTTTAAATTTGGGAAATCGCGTAAACATAGCCATCGTAATGTCCGATTTACTTTAGACTGCTTTTGTTCATAACATTAGGACCCGAGAACCCCCTGCTAGATATTGACCATTGCCATGTTTAGATAGCCCATGTTACGAGCTTCGTTTTGATATGTAGTTCGTTTGATTCCGATGTACGGTTTAGGAGAAACGACCATTTTAAGTAACGACATTTCACGAACGAAACTTTTCCCCTCGCCTTACTTTGAAACATAGGTTAAAGACCAAAAAGGGTTATTAATGTATGAAACAATTATGGTAAGAGTGTTAGGCAGTTGGTAAGACACTCGCGAAGGAATCGCCTTAAAACTCGTAATGGTTAAATTATTAAAAATGGTGGAGCCGAGGGTACTCGAGTGACTTAAGAGAATCAGTAAGCGCAAAACAAGCATTAGAGTCTAAGTTAGTTAAAGTATAGATTTACAAGTGACTTTGGTTTAATTCCAACTTCCTTGTTGTTTATAGGTTACCAGACTCGTCCCGAGCCTTTTATCACCCCCAGTCGCTCAGGCAAGTTTTCTACCCGTTATACTGTTGTTGTGATGTATACACTTGTATATGCATTATCTTGTAATAGATGCATGATGGTTATATTAGCAAATTCTTGCGATGTATTGTAGCATGTGATATGGTACATATGCATGCCTGTTTCGTATTCTTGCCATATATATCTTTTGGTTCAGTTGATAATACCTATGCTAGAGAATAGCGGTAATTTGCATATACCCTTAGTATAGGGACCCAAAGGTGAAAGCATTTTCTAAAACCGGGAGTCGAGGATCCCGAGTAGATTTTATATATATATATTTTTTATATATATATGGTAATATTTTTCAAAACTATTAATCGAATAAGGTTTATTCGGTAACTTTATTTTATTAATGAATATTATCTTGAATATTCATTCGAGGACTTATGACTCCTTTATATTATTTATTGAATATTACTTGGATATTCATTTGAGGATGTATGACTCCTTTATTTTATTTAATGAATACTATTTATAATATTCATTCGAGGTATTATGACTCCGCTTATTATTTATTAATATTCTTTATTTTATTAAAGGATAATGTCCGATAATCAAACTTACTTTTGATATTCAAATAAAGATATTACTTTCGTATAAGTATATCTTTGATTATTTACTATTCATTTCAAGTATAAGTTTTCCAACTTCTACCTCAATTACTCTTTATGGGAATATTATTTAAATAATAATATTCAGATATTTCTTTATATTGAGACTGATTTACTTTATTAAATCAGCATTATTCCAAACACTCTTTAAAGTGTTTTCAAGTCTTTAAAATGATTTTTAAAAGTTAGAGCGGATCCCAAAACTCATTTTTATATTTAAGATCTTCCTTTTAAAAAAAAGGGGGATTTAAATACTCGCTCTAAACCGGAGGGATCCGGCTATGTGGTGTATTTTATATTCGCAACAAGGTTGTTGTCTTGATAAAAGAGTTTTTGATTACTTACCCAACACTCGGGAAGTAAAATTCTTGGAACAAGTAATCCATTAACAGGCATCGCCTGGGAAATATCGGTGAGTTTTCCTTTCCAACTAGATACGACTTCTTGGTGGAGCCGTATCAACAAGTTTCTACTTGGGGAAAGGGGGAACGAGCTTTACGTTTCAGAGTCATGGATTTCATCTGAACTAGGAGTGGCGTAAGTGGTCGAGTGGCGCCGGCCCAACCTTATTATATTGGCCCAAATGGCCTGGAAGTTCCGCTAAGGCGGTCCATTCCTTAGGAGTTCAGTGTTCGGTTGACAAGTAAATCCGACAGGTTCTCCTCTACATGTAGAAAATGGTGGGGTTGTACTACTACGACTGATCATCGTAAGTGGTCTTCCTGGCGCGGCAAACTCCCGTAATGAGTTCATCATCCATTTGGATAATTCTGCAACACTACCCATAGCATTTCGATCGAAAGGCTACTAATGGGTGGTTGCCGATGCATTGACAGGGTCAAACAGTTTTATTGGTGTATCCATTGAATGAAGTATCTCGTAACTTCATTTCTTTTCAAAATATTTCAAAGATCAAATATTTTCAAGTTTTATTGTGGTCTCATCTATGGGATGACCTCTTGAATCTTATTATACTTGGAACAGTAGTAGTTCTAGTAGATTCTAAAATGGTATAAGTGTAGCGAAGTAATTGGTAACTTCATCTTCTTTTAAAAAACTTATACCCAGTAAGTAATTACCTTACACATGATAAAAGATTCTAGTAAGTATCCATTTAGATACTTGTATTATGGTTATCACTATATATTATCTTGCGAGCTGTAAGGCTCACTCTTGCTTTATTTCTTCATCACACAACAACAGTTAGGAAAGATGGCCAGACTCCAGCAGACCCAGCGCAAGCGCGTGGGAAGCGTCCCGCATTTTCCCGTTGATGTTGTAGCTGCTATAGCTGCAGAGGTAGATCTATTGGTAGATCAGGCATTCTACTTTTGAGAATCAATTATGTATAATTATAACTTATGACAGATAATGGCAATTAACTGTAAATTTATCAAGTAATCATTTTGGGTTGTAATAACTTTTAATTGTGGATTCAAGGACTTGTACTTATTTCAATTTCATCTCTGAGACTATAACGGGTGGTGGTGTGTGTTAGTGTGGGGTCACAGCTTGAGGTTATTTATTATTAATTAAGTGAAGTGATATTGTGGAAAGAAAGACCGTGACGACCCGGATCCCTGACCCCGGCTCTGGGGGTGTTACAGTTCCTCACACTATTAAGAAAGAGTGGAAGCAGAAACGTTGTTAGGTTCTGAATTAATTCATCACACCTGGGTCGTAGTGGTGTTGATTTGGAAAAGAATTGAAGAAGCTCGGGATAGATAAAGAAAGAAGATGGATTTGCATCGAAAGAGTATGGATATATGTTAGGCCTCAATGATACTATAGAAGGGGGTTGAATATAGTATCAACAATCAATTCGATTATAAACACAAGTATGTAACAGAAAAAAAGTTTATTCAATATATCAAACTCTGTTATAATAGGTTTAATCTACTCTCTCAGTGACGTATGATACCACTAAGAGCTGATAGGGTTACAATTAATAATATTCTCGTGAATGATAACATTTATAGTGTAAACCCTAATCTATGTTTATATACTACACAGTTACAAGATATTTACTAATTGATATGATAATGATTTTGTTTCCTAGAATACATCAATCAGAGATTATCTACTGCAGTCCTATAGTTGTCCAATTCTTCATGCATATCTTTACTTGTTTAATCCAGATCCTCTCCTGTAAATCAGCTGCTTTCCTTATCTGAAGTGTACCCGCACTTAAGTCCTGATATAAGTTCTGACACCTTAAGTTCTGATAACTTCCTGTCTTCAACAAGTTCTGATTTCCAGTTAAGTTCTGATACTAAGTTCTAAAACTAAACAAATCAGATTAGACATGACATCACTAATATATCTAACAATCTCCCCCAACTTGTAAATTATGAAAAATATACAAGTTAATAGATTTGATGATGTAAAAAACATTTAAGTACAAATACAATGAGATATTATTTTAAAAAGCTAAATACAACTTACAGTACATGTAGCTTTACCAATATCACTAGATCAATCTGAATCCATAGTAATTCCTTGTAAAGTCTGTTACCAGCTTATCCTCAGCATTTCTCAATACTTTAACTAAGTGTGCTTTGACTTGCATCAGTTCTTCATCTTCATTATCACCAATCTGATAAATGGTTGCTCTGAGTGCAGGAATTGATGTTCTTTCAAGCCCATCTCCAAGTCTGATAACTCTGGGATGTGAAGAGTCTTCATTGTAGCATAGACACTTTCCCTTCAGAATTACTTCAATCTTGGCTGACTTCTTCTTCATAGAAACTTCCCTTCCATCATCTTCAGTAATTTTTGGAATGTATTCAGAAGCTTTTGCACCAAAAATTCTGAGAAGATCTCTTATAGCCTTCAAAATGTAATCTGACCATCTTCTTGTAACATCAGATTTTACTGCCAGAAGGTAGTGAATATGTTGAAGCTCTTTGACAGACTTCTTTAGCACATCAGAATCAACTAGTCTGTAAGTTCTGCTATCATTGAGAAACATGATCAATTTTTCTTTAACTTCTGATTCATCATGAGTATCCATGACAATTTAAGCAGACATCACTTTGTCAAGGTGCTTTTGTTTGATTTCTTCATATGGTTTGTCTGTCAAAATGAAAGGATCTCTGAGAGTAACTTCTACTCCTGTTTGTCTCTTTTCTTTGTCTGTCAAAATGAAAGGATCTCTGAAGACAGGAAGATATCAGAACTTAAGGTATCAGAACTTGTGATATCAGAACTTAAGGAAGATATGCTTCAGAAGTAGAGTGTGCCTGATTTCTAGGAGAGGATCTGGACTAAACAATAGAAGATATGCATGGAGTTGGACGACTAGAAGACTTGTAAAAAGATAATATCTGATTGATATATTTTAGGAAGAGATATTTTTCATATCAATTAGAAGATATCTTATAACTGTGTACTATATAAACACAGCTTAGGGTTTACACTATATGTGTTATCATTCACGAGAAAGATTATTCATTGTAACCCTAGCAGCTTGTAGTGATATTGTTCATCACTGAGAGAGTAGTTTAACCTACTTTGTAACAGAGCTAATTATATTGAATAAACTTGATTACTGTTACATACTTTGTGTTCTAAATCGATTTGATTGTATAAACACTATATTCAACCCCCTTCTATAGTGTTGTGTGAACTAACAACTGGTATCAGAGCATCTCTATTGATATACAAACAGTGAGATCCAGTTTACGATCATTTCCGACGAAACACAAACTCCACCTAAGCCCACCAAAACTCAAGATACTCAAAACAATCAAACCCATAGTCAATATGAAAGTATTAGGGTTCCCATACTGAGAGCATCTGAGTATCCTATATGGAAGGAAAAGATGGTTGTGTTTCTGGAAGCCACAGATCCAGAATACCTTGATAGAAATAATGATGGACCATATAAGCCTACCAAGCTTTCTGTTGTAGTTGCTGATCAACCAGTAAAGTCCATATTAAAGGAGAAAGGTGATTACACACCTGAAGACATCTCATATATTGCCAAGGATGCAAGGGTAAGGCATTTACTTTATAGTTCAATTGACAATGTCATGTCAAACAGGGTAATTGGATGCAAGACTGCAAAGGAAATATGGGATGCTTTAGAGACAAGATGTCAGGGAACTGAAGCCATCAAAAAGAATAGGAAGACAATACTCACACAGCAGTATGAGCACTTTGACTCAAAATCTGATAAGTCACTAACTGATTTATAAGACAGATTTGCCAAACTCTTGAATGATCTGTCACTGGTGGACAAGGAATATGATCTTAAAGATTCAAATCTAAAATTCCTTTTAGCTATTCCTAAAAATTAATATTTGAAGTCTATTACCATAAGAGACAACTATGACCTTGCTGAAACTACTCTTGATGAAATTTATTGTATGCTCAAGACTCATGAACTGGAGATGGATCAAAGGAGCAAAAGGCATGGAAGAAAGTCAAAGACAGTTGCACTTAAAGATGAGGAGGAATCTCCTAAAGTGGTTGTCTCAAAGAGGGGCAAAGGAAAGGTTCTCATCATACAGTCTGATTCAGAGTCATCATATTCTGATGATGATGATTCTGAATCTGAAAATTTATCTGAAGTGGATGTTGATGCAGAGATGATGCAACTGTGTGCTCTTATGGTGAAGGGTATCACAAAGATAGCCTACAAGAAATTCAGAAAGGGTAAGAAGTTTTCCAAGAAAGGTGGAAGTTCTGAAAAGAAAGGGTTCAGAAAGACTGAAGACAAAGGAGGAAAGTCTGACAGAGGAGACAACTCAAATGTCAAATGCTACAATTGTGGTGAAAGAGGCCACATCTCTCCTGACTACAAGAAAAGAAAAGGTGATAAAGGCCAGGCACTTATCACAAAGAAGAAAAACTGGGCAGACACTCCAGATTCTGAATAAGAGGTGAACTATGCTTTGATGGCAAATGCTGATAGCAGTTCTGGAACTGCTGAATTGAAGGTACCTCATTCAACTCTTGCTTTTCTTACTGATGATATTTCTGAGCTAAGATTATATCTTAAAACCATGTTCATTAGTTTTAGAGATCAGACTTTAGAAAATGAAAGATTAAAATCTGAAAGTCTTGCTCTTAGAAACAGAAATGACTACATAGAAAAAGAGTTAGTTATATTTCATCAAACTCAGAAAGAAAGAGATGAGGCTTTGTATGTTAATGATGAACTGCTAAAACTAAATAAATCTCTTAAATCTGAACTACAAAAGGAAAAGGAGGTAATCAAAACTTGGACTAAATCTGGAAGAACAAGTCAGAAAATCTTAGAAAATGGAAATTGGAAAGAAAGTATAGGTTACCTAGATGATAAAGAAGAAAAGGAAACTATGTCATCTAAACCAAACTTTACCAAGAAAGATGAAAAGCATAAAGTTAAACCTGTCAAGTTTGTGTCAAATTCTGACAAGTCAAAATATGAAAAGATGAAAGACTCTAAAACAGAAGTCAAAGAAAAGTCAATTCTGACAAATTAAAATAGGATAAACCTACAGTGGTAAATGTTGGCTTAATGACAAAGAAGCAGCTTAAGTATAACCTGAAAGAGATTAAAAATATGAACAAGGTAAAGGAAGCTAGGAAAAATAGGAATGGAAAGGAAGGTGTGAATAAAAGCAATAATTATATGTCTGTTCCTACTGCTCCTAGAAAGAAATGTTATAATTATGGAAACTCTTTACCTCCTAGATCAGGAGTTAAGAGTCAGTCTGTTAGGTTTAAACCACAAAATCCTTGTTTTCATTGTGGTAGTTTATGGCATTCTATTTATACTTATAAGGAATATCATATTTTGTACTATGATTACTATCAAATAAAACCTTCTTTAAAGAAATTTAGTGTAATTCCTTCTAGTGTAAATTCTGATGCAAAGTCCGATATAAAGTCTGATAAAAAGTATGTAAGCATAAACTCTGAAACTAAATCCGCTACAAATGCTAACAAACTTAAAAAGGCCAAAGGATCCAAGCAAGTCTGGGTCCTTAAAACTAACCAATAGTGATCTTTGTGATTGCAGGGCAACAGGAAAAATATCTTGGTTCTGGAAAGTGGATATTCAGGACATATGACTGGAAATAAAGCCCTGCTATCAGACTTTACGGAGAAAACTGGCCCAGGAGTTTCTTATGGAGATGGAAACATGGGAAAGACTCTAGGATATGGCAATATCAATCTTGGGAATGTCATAATTGAATCAGTAGCTCTTGTCTCAGGACTTAAACATAATCTGCTAACTGTGAGTCAAATCTGTGACAGAGGTTATTATGTGGATTTCTTTAAAGAACACTGTGAAGTTGTAAGTAATTCTATAGGCAAAGTGGTTCTGAAAGGTTACAGACATGGTAATATATATGAAGCCAGACTTTCAACAAATTCTGATGGTTCTGCAATCTGTCAGTTAAGCAGAGCATCAATTGAAGAAAGCTGGAATTGGCACAAGAGACTCTCTCATTTAAATTTTAACAACATAAATGAGCTAGTAAAGAAAGATCTTGTGAGTGGACTGCCAAAATCAGTATTTGCTCCTGATGGTCTTTATGACTCATGTCAAAAGGCAAAACAAAGAAAATCTTCATTCAAGAGCAAAACTGAATCCTCAATTCTTGAGCCTTATCACTTATTGCATGTTGATCTATTTGGTCCAGTCAATGTCATGTCCATTGCAAAGAAGAAATATGCTATGGTTATAGTGGATGAGTTCACAAGATACACTTGGTTGAATATCTTGCACAAGAAGAATGAAACAGCATCTACTCTAAATGATCATGTCAGACAGCTGGATAAGTTAGTCAAATATTCTGTTAAAATAATAAGAAGTGATAATGGCACTGAGTTCAAGAATTCAATCATGGAAGAGTTCTACAAAGGGCATGGAATAAAGCAGGAATTTTCTGCACCTGGAACTCCACAGCAGAATGGAGTTGTAGAAAGAAAGAACAAGACTCTTATTGAAGTTGCACAAACTATGCTTGATGAAGCAAAGCTACCAATCTATTTCTGGGTTGAAGCTATGCAGACTGCTTGTTTTACACAGAATGCTACACTCATAAACAAGCATGGAAAAACACCATATGAGATGGTAAAGAAAAAGAAGCCAAATCTGAAATACTTTCATGTATTTGGATGCAAGGGTTGTCATGAAATCTATCAATGTATCTTTTGATGATAAAAAGATTACTGGACTTGAAGATTTCAATGATCATGATCAGCTGAGATTTGAAAATGAAGATATAAATTCTGATTCTGTAAATTCTGATGACCTAAATCCTGATCCTGTAAGTTCTGACGGGTTAAATTCTGATGTCATTGAAACTGTGGTAACTACTCCAAAGGAAAATACACCTGTTCAGGGGGAGCAAGTTGATGAACATACCACATCTCAAGACTCTCAAGAAGCATCAGAACCAGTCAATAGATCTTCAAGTTCCGATTCATCAAGTGCTGATGAGTCAAATTCTGACAATTCTGGAAACTCTGATTCTTCAATTCCTGAAGGATCCAACTCAAATTTTGGAATCTGAGAGAGCATAACTTCAGGGGGAGCAACGAAAAATGTTGATGGAGACAACATGGATTATAGGGGAGGATCCAGTTGTAGAGATCAACTTTCATCTGTAAGGAAGTGGACTAAATCACATACACCTGAGTTAATAATTGGAGATCCTGAAGCAGGTGTTAGAACTAGAACAACAACAACAAATGAATGTCTGTATCATTCTTTTCTATCTTAGACTGAACCAAAGAAAATGGAAGAAGCTCTTAAAGATGTTAATTGGGTGCAAGCAATGCAGGAAGAGTTAAAAGAATTTGAAAGAAATAAAGTCTGAACCCTAGTACCAAGACCAAAGGATAGATCCATTTTTGGTAAAAAATGGTTGTTCAAAATAAAACTGATAGTGATGGTATAATTACAAGAAACAAAGCAAGGCTGGTTGCTAAAGGTTACCCTCAATAGGAGGGTATTAACTATGATGAAACATTTGCTCCAGTTGCTATATTGGAAGCCATAATAATCTTTTTGGCTTATGCTACTCACAAGAAGTTCAAAGTCTTTCAAATGAATGTGAAAAGTGCTTTTCTCAATGGAAAATTAGAGGAAGAGGTATATGTTGAACAACCTCCAGGCTTTGTAGATCCAAAATTTCCAAATCATGTCTGCAGGCTTAATAAAGCACTTTATGGCCTTAAGCAAGCTCCTAGAGCATGGTATGAGACTCTAACTCAATTCCTTCTGGAAAGTGGATTTACCAGAGGCACAATTGATAAAACACTGTTCTACCTCAACCATGGAAAGGACTTACTTTTGGTACAGATATATGTTGATGATATCACCTTTGGCTCTACAAATACAAAGCTTTGTAAAAGATTTTCCAAATTAATGCAGTCAAGATATCAAATGAGTATGGTAGGAGAACTTAGTTATTTTCTGGCACTTCAAGTCAAGCAAACTGAAGAAGGTACTTTCATAAATCAACCCAAGTACACCAGAAATTTACTCAAGAAATTTGGAATGCAAGACAGTTCTACTGCATCAACTCTAATGGATCCTGTTTGCAAGTTGGTTCAGGTTTTTGATGATGCTACTCCTGAAGATGAATCTGTTGAAACTCTGAAAAGAAGAAAGATGACAAAAGAATCTAAGACAACCTCTGACATAACTCAAGTTGTTCAGAGTGAAGATATTTGAGAAAAGCAAGCTACAGATGAAACTGCAAATCCTAACCAATTCATCAAGACATCAACCTATGACATTGCTCAAGTTGACATAGACAGCTTAACACTTGATCAGAAAAAGAAGCTGTTATAGAACAAAGCTACTCCAGTGGAACCTAAGACCAATCTAATGCTGAATCAGCTTGTATCTTTTGGGGTTAGACCTAAACAAGCTAAAGACAATGTTAGGTCACACAACATTATAAAAGGGGGTTGAATATAGTGTTTATACAATCAAATCGATTTAGAACACAAAGTATGTAACAGTATTCAAGTTTATTCAATATAATAAGCTCTGTTATAAAGTAGGTTAAACTACTCTCTCAGTGATGAACAATATCACTAAGAGCTGGTAGGGTTACAATAAATAATCTTTCTCGTGAATGATAACACATATAGTGTAAACCCTAAGCTATGTTTACATAGTACACAGTTACAAGATATCTTCTAATTGATATGAAATATATCTCTTCCTAAAATATATCAATTAGATATTATCTTTTTACAAGTCTTCTAGTCGTCCAACTCTCCATGCATATCTTCTATGTTTAGTCCAGATCCTCTCCTAGAAATCAGCCGCACTTTACTTCTGAAGCATATCTTCCTTAAGTTCTGATATCACAAGTTCGGATACCTTATGTTCTGATATCTTCCTGTCTTCAGTAAATCCTGATTTCCAGCCGAGTCCTAATAAGTACTGATATTAAGTTCTGAAACTAAACTAATCACATTATACATGACATCACAAATATATCAAACAATCTCCCCCAACTTGTAAATTATGAAAAATATACAAGTTAATAGATTTGATGATGTCAAAAACATTTAAGTACAAATACAATGAAAGTTTATTTAGATAACTAACTATAACTTACAGTCCTTGCAGCTTTTACCAATATTACCGAATCAATCTGAATCCAAAATGATTTTTGACAAAGTTTGATATCAGCTTCTCTTCTGCATTTCTCAGGACTTGAGCTAATGTATCCTTGACTTGCTTCATTTCTTCATCTTGACTTCCAATCTGGTAGATGGAAGTCCTAAGGGCTGAAATGTGATTTTTTTCCAAACAATCACCAAGTCTGATTACCCTTGGATGAGATGAGTCTTCATTATAGCACATACATTTCTCTTTCAGAATAATCTCAAGTTTAGCAAAATTCTTCTTCATTGGAATTTCACTTCCATCATCTTCAACTATCTTTGGAATAAATTCTGCAACCCTTGATCCATAGATTCTGGATTTATCCCTTATGGTCTTCATTATGAAATTTGACCATCTTCTGGTAATCTCAAACTTTATCTCCAAAAGATAATGAAAGAATTGAAGTTCTTTCAGAGATTTGTTCAGCACATCTGATTCTGACATTCTATATGTTCTTCCATTTTTAACAAATAGAAACAACTTTTCTTTAACATTACTCTTATCATAAGCATCCAGTACCACTTGAACAAATATAACCTTGTCAAGATGTTTCTGTGTAAATTCCTCAAGTGGTTTGTCAGTTAATAAGAATGGATCTTTGATAGTTACTTTAACTCCTGTTTTCAGCATGGCTTCGCTTGATCCTAACCCTGATCCGTCTCTTGCTTCTCTGGCATTCAATCCAATAGTCAAGAAATCAGATAGCAGTTGACTTTTCTTAGGATCTGATGGTTGAACATTTTTCCAAAGGAGTTTCTTTTTATCAGTAACTGTCATCTTACTCAAATTAACTTGAGCTCTGTAACTTGCTGTTCTGAAATTTCCTCACTCTGAACAACTTGAGCTATGTCAGAGGTTGTCTTAGATTCTTTTGTCATCTTTCTTCTTTTCAGAGTTTCAACAGTTTCATCTTCAGGAGCAGCATCATCAAAAACCTGAACCAATTTGCACACAGGATCCATCAGAATTTGAGGAATTTTCATTTCCTGTTTCTTGACTATCTCCCCAACTTTTCCTTTCCCTTGTCTTTGGGATCAGTAGCAGTTTGAGATCTAGTCCTTGATCTAGGAATCTCTGTGGCAGATCTTTCTCTTATTACTATACCTTTCTCCTTAGGTTTGGGAGGCTTCTTTGCATTAGAAGCTTTAGACTGTAGTTTTGACTTTTCAGCATTAAATCTTGCTTCTTTTTCTCTAAGTTCCTCTAAATCCACTCCTAGATTATCCTTAAGTAATAGTCTCTTTGCAAGTTCCTCATCTAAGGCTTGAATCTTAGGATCCTTGTAAAAGAAGGTTGCCTTCTTTCACCTGAACTTTAAGGTTTGCATGAATTTTTCAAGTCTTGACTTCCACCTTGAATGAGAACATCATACTTTGTCATCAGAATTTGATTATCAAAACTTGCTGTCAGAACTTGATCTTCAATTTCAGAACTCGTGAGTAACAAAGTTTGATCTGTAGCTGAAGTCTTCTTTCCTTCCTTATAACTCATCTGAATAGTAGATTTATCAGAAATCACTATCAGGTACTTTCTGAATAGGAATTCTGCTAACTTTCTTTCCTTGACTTTGAACTTTGCCCTTGCTAGGGTTTCTCTGGTCATCTTCAGAATCATCCTTTTTCTTCAGTGCCTTGCTAATTGAGCATTTGGACTTAACTATCTTCCCCCCCTTTTTGGAATCATCTGTCAAGAGTAGAGAAAGAAGGAGTTCCACTAAAGATTGGATCTCATTTAACTGAGTCTGTTGAGCAGCTTGATTTTGTAATACCTCATCCAGTTGGGCCTACTGCTTGTCTTGAACAAGCTCAATAACATCCACTTTTTCTTGAATTGGTCTGATAAACCTCTTCTTGTCTAGTTTCAGCATCATATCTAGCTTATCATCTGTTTCCTGAAGTTTATCAACCTTTGAATGAGTCTTGGAGTATAGACCTTGAAGAGTTTTAGTACTGAGAGCAGTGACTTTAAGTTATGTTTTGAAGTCAGAATTTATCAGCAACTCATCAGCTTTTGCAACATGATCTGTCAGAACAGTTGGGCTGGGAATGAAGCTAGGTTCATTCCACTTCTTTGTCCATTCAACTCCTCTTTGAGTGTCCTCCTAAGGAACATGAGCATCTTCTTCATCAAATTTAAATAGTGCCTCATTTCCAAGAATTGGAGCATTAACTGGAGCACTGTCTCCAGAATTTGATAAAATCTCATCATCTTCTGATAACACCAGAGTGTGTGTAACTGAAGGAGATTCTGGAGCAACTTCATCTGTTTCCAAATTATGATCTTCAGGTTCCAAATCCAGAATTGGTGTAGTAGGAATTTCAGCATTTATTATTGGAGAAATAGGCCGAGTTGACTCTTTTGCTGGTGGTGCTTCCAGATACAAAACCGTTGGAATATTCAACCTGTAAATGTCAATTTCAGGAATTAACTATGAATCTTCAACTGAGGCAGTTTCTTTGAATGGAGAGATAGGTGGAGAAATCACAGATTCTTGTACAGGTTCTGATCTATGGACTTCAGGTATTTCAGAATCCTGAATCAGAACTTCTTCAGCTACTGGCAGGGCTTCAATCACAATATGTTTCTGATAAGATCAGAGATTCCTAATCCCCTTTCTCAGCATCTTCAGTATCCTCATACTGAGTTTGTGCAATATGCACACCTGCTCTAGTCTTCCTTGATTTTGATTTTCTATATGGAGGGGTGACATGATCTGTATCAGAATGTGAAGACCTCTTTCTTTTCTGAATGCCAGAAGTTTCAGCTGCTTTCTCCTTCTGAAGAGTTGACTCTTCAGCTTCTAATGTCACAGGTTCTGATACAGGAACCTGGACTTGTTCATCCTCATCAGATTCATCTCTCAGAATCAACTTTCTTCTTCTCCTTGGTGGAGATTTAGGCACAGAGATAGTTCTTTTGGTTTTGGGCCTAGATGGTGTAGCAGATTTCATAACTGGAACTTGTTTAGATGTACCAGAGTGTGGTTTAGATTTTGACTTGAGAGGTGAGGTTCTGATAGTATGTGCTGATGGTTGTGGTTGAGAGGATTGTGCTGGTTGAGTATTGGAAGGCGGGGTTGGTGGAGGTTGAGAAGTAGTAGGTTGTGTAGGTGCAACAATTGGATATATGGTTGTGTATGTGTGAGGATCAGAATTTACTAAGAATTGTTTGACAGATTGGGGAATTTGGAGGGGTCTTAGTATATCCTTCTTATTATCCGCAGATAATAAGTCCGTGAAAGCCCTTTTTTGAAGTTTAAAGGGTTCAATTAACTCACTAAAGGTTTGAGGTGCATCATGACAATAAAAACTATATATAAGCTGACAGAATCTAGAAAAATATACTATGTTGCTATCTTCTTTCATCTTATCACCTATAAACCCTAGCACAACACTAGCATAATCAAAATGAGTTTGATTAAGAAGAGTATACCCGATTTGCTGACTCAGGATTGGAATAGCATCAAAATTGGAGCATTTGTTGGCAAAGGCTTTGGTAATACAATCGAAAAAGAAGCTCCACTCCCTCCTGATGTAGGGCCTCTTCAGTTGTCCCAGCTTGGACAAAGACTTCTCATATCCAAGATTTGCCATCATGTTTTGAAGAACTGGCTCCCCAACTTGTGAATTGTAAGTACAGTTTTTTGGCAGATGCAATGCTTGTTGAACAGTTGACAAGGTTAACAAGTGCTCATCTTCCCCTGTTGTAAAAATGATGCTTGGGGACCCACTTTCACCACCATTATCATAGACTCCATACCTCCAAAACTCCATAATTTGCTTGCCTGAGAGAGCCTGTGGTTGGGTCAGAGCATACCTAATTTCACTTTGAATGAGAAAATCTTGAATGAAGTGAAGTTTTGAAGGAGCCTCGTCCTTGTTGAGAATAGCCATATAATTGTTGGGGACAAACTTGGCTCCATCATAGATAAGATCCTTAGGTGCCATTTATGTGAAAATTAAGTGAAAAGTTGTGTGTGTGTATAGAGTGTTTGATAAATGCCTGTGAGAAAATAGCTTCAGAGAATAATAGAGAGTGAGAGAGAATAAGAGAGATTAGAAAAGAGTAGAAGTAGGTAAAAGATTGCAAAATCTTTTAACTCTAGTATTTATACTCTCCACGTGACAACGACTATCTTTGTGAAGCTGAACATACATTTTATACCTGGCAGCATGTACACAGTCAAAACATTATTAGTGGGCACGGTAAACATGCAGTAATTATTGTTCACATGCGGTTACCAAAATAAACACGCAACCCATTAACCAAATGAGTATCACTGTTTTTATCTCACTTAATTATTTTCTGAAAAAATGCCCGTTACAGTAAAATTAATAATAAATCAACCAATTAAAATGTGACACGTAAGCATCAGAGTTTGCATCAGAACTTGACTATTATCAAAATTTAACTGTCATCAGAACATAGCTTCTGTACTCAAAAAGGTGAATGACTGTTTCTGTGTTTCTTCACACAAATACTGACTGGTTTCTTTAGAGTTTAATCATCAGAACATAATCAGAACTTGTCCTCAGAATTTATGCAAATAATACTTAACTATTTATCAGAAACAACTTAATCACCATAGTAATTTTTATCATTCATATGGAGTGATAGTGTGTGTATGGGAAAATGATCAGATAAAGATTAAAGTCTGATAAACTTCAGTATATCTTAGAAATAAGGCATAACTAAGAAAAGTGCTTAAAATCTGTCTTGAATTGTGAAGTCTACTATAGAATAAAGTTATGCAATAATCCACCTCAACTGTTTGTGCTTATTTTATGCATCTTTTGAAATTCTTTTGACAAGGGCTTCTAAGTGTAAATGAGTTGCAACTGCCATCAGAATTAATGTTGTTATCAGAATATTTCTCCAGTAATCAGAGAATGTGAAAAGTCACCAAGAAAAATTAATTTGCTTTTCTAATGCATATTACTTAATACCAGCAATGCACTTGGATCTTCCCTTTCACATATTTACTCTAGATCTCAAAGGAGTACCTGATTTCAATTTTTTTGTTTTTTATTTTCTTCAGATAAGTGAGGCTTATCAAGCATGTAGTTCATCCTTAAGATTTACTGACATTAAACACTTATTTGTTAGGGTTACAATTAATAATATTCTCGTGAATGATAACACTTATAGTATATACACTAATTTGTGTTTATATACTACACAGTTACAAGATATTTCCTAATTGATATGATAATGATTCTGTTTCCTAGAATACATCAATCAGAGATTATCTACTGCAGTCCTATAACTGTCCAATTCTTCATGCATATCTTTACTTGTTTAATCCAGATCCTCTCCTGTAAATCAGCTGCTTTCCTTATCTGAAGTGTACCCGCACTTAAGTCCTGATATAAGTTCTGACACCTTAAGTTCTGATAACTTCCTGTCTTCAGCAAGTTCTGATTTCCAGTTAAGTTCTGATACTAAATTCTGAAAATAAACAAATCAGATTAGACATGACATCACAAATATATCTAACAATATAGACATAAGATCATTGGTATTGATAAAAGTTTCACCTTGGAAGAGGTTGATTAGATTTGATTAGAAGGGGTGAACTGAGTCCTAGATATATGGAATGATCGACCCAAATCCTAGGTCATTATGAGCGAGTCCTTGGAAATGAGTTTATATCTATAGTAAGTATGCTTTGAATGAATCCTTGAGTAGAAGAGTCTACTTGGGAGTTGGAGTCAGATATGCTTGACAAATATCCTCATTTGTTTAATTAGATCAGATTCTGAGGACAAAATCTTTTTAAGGGGGGAAGCATATAACGACTCGTACATTTCTGTATTAATTAAATGTGTAATTATTGAATAATTAAATAAATAAAATAGGTGTATGGGTTTTTTCAGCCGGATGTCACTTTTTAAGTATATGTGATGATTGGTGTTCGAGGATTATTTGTATTAGGATGACGTTGTGTTGTTTTGTTTTGGTAGTTAAAGGTGATCTTATTCAAAATGTATTTCTATAAATATTTGGATTGTCTCTAAAATCATTTTTATCGCCTTACAATTTTATTTATTATTTTTAGGAATTTATAAAATTCAGAAATCAATATTTTATTGTTGATGTATCTTTAAATGATTTTCTGATTTCATTTAATTGTAAAATCAGTATTTAATTTCAAAATTCTTCAAAAATTACGAAATTCATATTTTATTGAGTTTGGAATGTTTTGAGAATTTTAAAAAAATTGTTCGGAGATTTTTAGAATTTATTTCACATGCGCATCAAGCGGGAATAAATTTCATTTTAGAAATTATTTTAAAACTTATAAAAAATTTATTTGGTTAGTTTTATTTGATTTGGAAATTTTTAAGTCTAGTTGGGAGTTATTTCAATTTATATTAACCGTGTATTGTATCATTAAAATTAAAGTACGGGTCAGATAATATTTTGTTACGGGGTTTATTAACGAAAAAAAAGGCAGGGGGTTTTTAATCGGGTATGACCCGTTTCTCTCTTTTTCCAGTTCGTGTATCCCTCCTCAATCCCTAATTCTCTTGAATCTCTTTCTCTTCTCAATTCCTCTGATGCATCACTCCTCTCTTTCGATCTCTCTCTTATTCCTCCCTCTCTTTCCCGTTTTTCCTGGTTCAGGTGAGCACTACCGTGTTTCCTTTTTCTGGCTACTCTATTCCTTTCTCGGCTATATCTGTTTCATTTTATGTAGCTTCGATTTCTGGTTGGCTGTTCCTCTCTTTCCAGTTTCCGCCGCTTTGATTTCCGGCAAGGCGACTGGGTTGTGTGTATGTGTTGTTAGGTCACACACACTGTAGAGGGGGGGGGGTGAATACAGTGTATAGTACAATCAAATCGAATTCTAATAACACAAGTAACAGAAAATAGACTTTATTCAAAGCAATAAACTCTGTTACAGTATGGAACTGTCCTATCTCAGTGATGAACAAATATCACGAGAGCTGCTAGGGTTACAATGAATAATATTCTCGAGAATGATAACACTTATAGTGTAAACCCTATGTCTGTGTTTATATACTACACAGTTACAAGATAATCTCTAATTGATATGGAATATAATTCTGCTTCCTAAAATATATCAATCAGATATCTTTTCTTCCAAGTATTCTATTCTTCATAGAATTCCTTCTTCATGCATATCTCTTCTTACGTTTGTCTCGATCTTCTCTTCCTTTAATCAGCCGCCTTCCTTATCTGAATGTTTCCTTTAAGTCCTGATATTATCTCCTGATAAATATCTCCTGAACCTTAAGTACTGATGACTTAAGTTCTGACTTCAGTATAAGTACTGATTTCAGTTAAGTACTGATTTATCCTGTTTGAGTAAGATCTGAAAACTAAACATAAATCACATTAGTCATGACATTATCAAATATATCTCACAATCTCCCCCAACTTGTAAATTAGCATAATATCAAGTTTAACAGATATTTGATGATGTCAAAAAAATTAAGTATAAATGCATGAAAATTTGACTAGATAACTACAACTTACAGTCTTTAAAGCTTTACCAACTTTAACTTCTGATAACAACTTCAGTCTGTATACATATCAGAATTTGAGCAGTTGTAGATCTTGACTTGGCTTCACCTTCTGATCTCTCTGATGTCAGGAGTTGTTCTGAGATAGTTCTTTAACAAACATCTCTCAGCATATCCGAGTTCATCAATCATCCTCCTTTTAGCATCTTTAAGCTCTGCAGAATCTTCACCAGTTTGGAAAATAGCAACCCTGAGATCATTAATTCTAGCTTTCCTTATGTCCTGATCCAGTCTGATCAAATATGCCTTGTCAGACTCAAGATTGAATTTTACGGCCTTATAACCCAGAAAGGTAGTTATAATCTTAGCAGAGTTAGGCTTCATCTCAACAATATCACCCTTGTGATCTCTGTACTTTGGAAGATATGTGCTATCAGATTTTACAGAATAAAGCCTTTTCTATCTCTGAATTTGAGTCTTCAAATAGTTTGTAGCACTTTCTGTTATTCTGTCATTCACTTGAAGTAAGAATAATACATGTTCCAATTCTTCAAAATAGTTCAGTGGAATAGCATTTTCCCTTATATGGTAAACCCTACCATCTGTCATGAAGTACAACAAGATGTGTTCTTTCAAGTAGGTATGGTAAACCATCTATACAGATTCTAGTTGATTCAATCTTTCAGGAGTTGCTCCAATACCTGGTTCACTTAAGGAAGTTGGATCATTGGTTGTGTTCTGTACTCTTCTTTCATGAGCACTACCCAATCCAGATTTATCTCTTGCTTCCTTTCCAGTAACCACTCTTGCTTCAAAACCACTTGCAGCAGTCTTCAAAGGTTGAGTCTGTTTGGCTTTGGTGAAACCTGGTAGAAGTATCTTTGAAGGTTTAACATGAGCAATGTCAGAGGTTTCCTTTGATTTATCTTCTGATATCAAGTCAACTTGAGCTATGTCAGAGGTTACTTGCTTCTTTGTAATATCAGAACTAACTATCTCTTGACTCTTTACAACTTGAGCCATGTCAGAGGTTGTCTTAGAAATCTTCTTTGAAGTCAGAGTAAGATCAGTATCTTCAACAATAATTTCTTCATCCACAGGAGGCACATAAACCTTTATAGGTTCACCAACTTTTTCTTTGCCTTTTGACCTTGGATCTATCTGCAATTGTGATTTAGCCTTGGTTGTATTAACATTTGTCCTTCCTCTTATCACAATGCCTTTGGCCTTATGAAGTTTCTTTTTACCAACAGAAGCTTCAGATTAAGAATTGACTTTTTCTGACTTAAGTCTAGCTTCTTCTTCTATCAGACTCTCCAAGTCCATTCCTGGATTCTCTTTCAGAAATAACTGTCTTGATATTTCTTCATCAAGATCCAAAAGTTCATCAGAACTTATCGTTTTACTAGTATCAGAAGTAATTCTTTTTCCTGTATCAGAACTTGTTCTATGAATTGTAGCTTCAGCTCTTCTTGATGAGAAACCACTACCTTGACCATGACCTCCACCCATTCCAGAGTTTCCCTGGTCATCTTTTTCAACATCCTTCCCTTTCAGTGTCTTAATTTGGACTTAATTACCTTCTCCCCCTTTTTGGCCTCAGCAGGTAAGAGAAGAGAGACAAGCAATTCCACTGAGGATTGGATTTCATCGAGTTGAGATTGCTGAGAAGCTTGATTTTTCAAAATAACATCAATCTGAGACTGTTGCTTCTCTTGGGTCTTCTCAATGTAAGAAACTCTGTCAAAGGTAGGTTGGAAGAAAGTTTTCTTGTCAATTTTCTTAGTCGTTTCTTGCTTGAGCAATTCTTCCTGAATTTTATGTAACTCTGCATGAGTTATTGAATATAGACCTTGCAGATGTCTAGTACTCAATGCAGTGACTCGAAGTTGTGTCTTGAAATCATCATTAATTAGCATCTCATCAGCTTTTGCCAAGTGCTCAGCAAGAATTTTTTCAGATGGAATAAAGGTAATTGTGTTCCATTCCTTAGTCCACTCCTGTCCTCTAGGAGTTTCACTCCAAGGTACTGGTGCTTCTCCTCGAACAAACTTCTTGACTAGTTCAGATTTAGAAACAGTCTGTTGAGGTTCATGTCCTGAAGGACCAGCTTTATCAGCATCTGCATTTATAGCAGCATCACCAGTATCATCAGCATTTGCAGCATCAGAACTTACAAAATCAGCATCTTCTGATAAAAGAACAGTATGAGAAGCTATTGAGGCTTCAACATCATCCTCTAAGTGCTGATCTGCTTCCAAGTTCTGATCAACATCCATAGTCTAATGTTCACCTATATTCTGATCATCAATATCTAGATGCAGAGAAGGTGTTGTAGACAATTCTGGAGTTTCATTAGCATCAGTAAGTGGTGTTGTTGATGGATTAATTGGAGCTGTTGGAGCTTCTAAGTAGAGAACCTCAGGCACAATTAGCTTATGAATATCAATCTCATCACTTGTTCCTGGGTCTGCAGTAGATACTGGTTCATGTACAGGAGACACAAGTAGTTTAGTGACTTTATGTGTAGCAGCTTCCTGAGGTGGTGACAATGGAGATGGAGAAGCAGAAGCTGTAGCAAATTCCGGCTCTTTTAAGATCAGAGATTCCTGTTCTCCTTCCTTAGCTGCTTTATCCTCATCCTCTGAAACTAACCTGTGAGCTCTCTGTTTCTTTCTTTTCTTTGAAGAAGGAGATTCCTTGGGAATTTCAGCATAAGACATTCTTCTAAGCCTTTTGAGAAGCTTAGATCCCCCAATACCAGTATCCTTCTGAGAAGAGACCTTCTCAGCTTCTTCCATGACAAGTTCTGATACAGGAACCTGTTCCTCACTATCTGACTCATCTCTCAGAACATACTTTCTTCTCTTCTATGTTGTCTGAGGTACAGTCTTTGTCCTCTTGGGCTTGGAAGATGAAGGCTTCACAGTATGTGCTGATGATGAAGGTTGAGTTATCTGTGAAGATTTGAGAGGTGGTCTGATAGAGGGTTGAGTAGGTTGAGAAGTATGTGTGTTATGTTCTGATGGTGGTTGTGGTGTCTGGGCTGTGGTGGTGGGTTGAACATCAGGGTAAACAGATCTGTAGGTTAGAGGATCAGCATTTACCAAGATCTGTTTGACAGACTGAGGCATCTGTAAAGGTCGAACCACCTTTTTCTTAAGGTCAGCATTTACCAAGTCATTAAAAGCATATTTTGCAAGTTTAAAGGGTGGAAATAAAGAAATGGCTGGTTGGGGTTCATTAGCACAGCAAAAGGTATATATAAGCTGACAGAATCGAGCAAAGTAAATTACATTTCTATCCTGTGTCATCCTATCCCCAATAAATCCTAGTACAGCACTTGCAAAATCAAAATGAGTTTGGTGAATAATAGCATACCCGATGTGCTGACTCATAATAGGAATGGCATCAAAGTTGGAACACTTATTCCCGAAGGCTTTAGTGATGCAGTCGAAGAAAAATCTCCATTCCTTTCTGATATGTGCTCTTTTCAACTGTCCAAGCTTGGCCAAACTCTTCTCATACCCCAAATTGGCCATGAGCTACTGTAGAACTGGTTCCTCCACTGTTGAGAAAATGCAGCTTTCTGGTAAATGTAGAGCTTTGCGAACTGCTCCAGGAGTTACCACATGTTCAACATCATTTACTTCGAAAATAATACTGAGAGTACCAGTAGCACCATCATTGTCAAAATGCCCAGTCCGCCAAAACGTCAGAACTTGTTAGCTAGAAATGACTTGAGGCTGGGTCAATGCGTACCCAATTTCACTGTGTGCTAGAAGATCTTGCACAAAGTGCAACTCAGATGGAGCTTCATCATGATTCAAGATTGCAGCATAGTTGTTGGGAATGAACTTAGCTCCATCTATGATCAAATCCTTAGGTGCCATGAGAAAAATTGAGAAATTAGTTTGCCTCTTAAGTGTTTGATAAAATGTCTGTATGAAATAAAACGTCAGGAGATGAGAGAGAATAGAAGTAAAGAAAGAGAGATAAAATGTGAAAGTAAATAAAAGATGTTACAATCTTCTCTCTCTTTGACTTATACACGGTAGAAAAAGTAACCGTTGGACACCTGTCAGGCATGTAGCAGTAAATAATAAATAATGGGCACGGGAAAACAGTAATAATTACTTATCACATGCAGTTTTTCAAGGAAAAACCGTTCCACTTACCAAGTAATCCCATTAATTAAGGTAGTTCAGTTTTAATTTAAAATTTAAACTGTTCCCACTTAAAAAAAATTATTTTTACTGCGAGTTCAATATTCTTGAAAAATACACGAAGTCAGAGAATGACCAATAGAAAATAAATCAAGTAAACAGGTACTGCCACGTCAGAATCAGGACTTGATTTGTATCAGAGATAAAATGGTCATCAGAATATTGATAAATTAGGATATAAATACGCATCAAAATACCAAACAACTCAGAGACATAATCTTGTAACAATAAAATTTCATTAACATATTGAGAAAATACATTCATGAAATTGAAATTACAGCTCAAAATTACAAGAGTGCCCTAAGCTACAAATCCTGTCAGCATCAACTAGTGTCCTAAGCTAAGAAGCCTGAAAAAGCTGATGGTGAAGAGAAACAGGGAGCAGAAACTATTTCTTCTTCCTGCTCTCAACAAAGAGAATAGCGAGTCGTATGATTCGCTCCTGCTGTCGAAGATGACGGAGATGAAGTTCTCTTCGAACTGTCAACAGATCACATTTAATAACCTCTGGAAATTGAATCCAGAGATTGTGAGGGATGTTGGCGATAGGGTATGGAGTTGGAATTCCATTTAAATAGACATGTACAGTCTCATCGCCATAATTGTAAAACCAGCCAAATGCAGCCATTTTTGGTGTTAAGAATAAAACGAGAGTGAGTTTGTGAGGAATTTAGAGATGTGCTGGCTGGAGTGAAGTGTTGGTTTAAATAGGCAATGGAATACCAGGAGACGCAAGAAAAATTTAATGCTGACAAGTAGAAATAATTCTACCTCGTCTCCCTAGACTGAGGAGAATAAAAACAGCCATTGGAAGTGTAAAACAGGGTTTAATGCGCACAAGAAACAAGTAAACATTACTTGGCATAGACGTGTACCACTATCCCTAATTGTATTGACTGTTAATATCTCACCCGAACATATATAGATTTAAAATAAGACTGTTTCAGATTTTAACCAAAAATAAGTCAAGTAAACGATCAGAATTTAATATCAGAACTTAGACTTATATCAGAACTTAACAGTCATCAGAACATGATTTCTTAACTCGAAAAATGAATGCTCATTTCTATAATTCTTCACACAAATTCTGATTTCTTCAGAACTTAATCATCAGAACTTCCATCATAGCTTGTCCTCAGAATTTATGCAATCTAACACATAGACTGTTCATCTAAAACAACATTGATCACCACAGTAATTTTCATCATTCATATGGAGTGTAAGTGTGTGCATTAAGCTAAACATCAGACAAAGAGTAAAGTCTGATTCACTTCAGTACATCTTAGAAATAAGGCATAACTAAGAACTTTACATAAAATCTGTCATGAATCTGAAGCCTACTGTTGAATGAGTTCATGCATGAGTCCACCTCAACTGTTTTGTGCTTATTTTATGCATCTTTTGAAATTCTATTTTACAGTGGCTTCTCAGTGTAAGTGAGTCACGACTGCTTGTCAGAATTTATGCTATTATCAGAGTATTTTTCCAGTAATCATAGAGTGTGAAAAGTCACCAAGAAAAATAGTTATTTGCTTTTCTGATGCATATTACTTCATACCAGCAATGCACTTGGGTCGTCCCTTCCACATTTTTACTCTAGATCTCAAAGGAGTACCTGATTTTTATTCCTTATTCTTTTCCTTTTTCTTTTGATAAGAGAGGTTTATCAGCACTTAGTACATTCACCAGATTTACTAACATCAGAACTTAATAGACGAGAAGCATTATTCTAGTTTTTTGACTAAGTAATAAGATAGACAAAGTAAACTTAACTCGGCTCAATATCAGAATTTGCTTGGGTCAATAGAGTTCCACATAAATAATTACTTCAAACATGGGATCTTTAGAATATTAAAGACTACTAAGTCAGCATCTAGCACAGTTATCCTCATAGGATTGAATAGTCGGAGGAAACATTCATATCACTATCAGAGTTTAGAAATACACATCAGACAACAATCAGTACTTAAGCAATTTTCAATTAAGCACTGAATACACAAAGACAGTAAAATCTGTAAATACTGATTCATAAAGTCTGATGCAGCAGAACAAAAGCTAAGCAGATTTAGAGAAAGAACCTGAAACCATTCCAAGTTCATTTACCAATCTTGTAAAAGTAGCTTCACACAGTGGTTTTGTGAAGATATCTGCTAGTTGTTGATCTGTTGGAACAAAGTGCAATTCCACTGTACCTTCATCCACATGTTCCCTTATGAAGTGGTACCTAATGCTGATGTGCTTTGTCATTGAGTGTTGAACTGGATTACCTGTCATAGCAATAGCACTTTGATTATCACAGTAAATAGGGATTTAAAAATATGTTAACCCATAATCCAGTAACTGATTCTTCATCCAAAGAATCTGTGCACAACAGCTTCCTGCAGCAATGTATTCTACTTCTGCAGTTGATATGGAAATTGACTTTTATTTCTTGCTAAACCAAGAAACCAATCTGCCTCCAAGAAATTGGCAGCTTCCACTTGTGCTCTTCCTGTCAATTTTGCAACCTGCAAAATCTGCATCTGAGTAACGTATTAGTTTAAAATCTGATTCTCTGGGATACCACAATCCCGGATCTGTTGTTCCCTTAAGATAATTGAAGATTCTTTTCACAACTGTTAAGTGAGGTTCTCTTGGTTCTGCTTGAAATCTTGCACAAAGACAGGTAGCATACATGATATCAGGTCTACTAGCAGTTAGATAGAGTAGAGAGCCAATCATACCTCTGTAATCAGTAATATCTACAGATTTACCAGTATTCTTATCCAGTTTTGTTGCAGTGGCTGTAATAACCCCAATTTTTGGAATTTTTGAAACCCTTATGAATAGTGATTTTGCTGATTATGCTGAATAAGAAAACTTTTCATGTCACACCTTGTAGGGATTCTTTTATTGATATTCTGAGATCTTATTAGTACTCTATATGGTATATAAGTGTATGTAAAGATCGTCAGAATCCAAATTCGAACACTTTGATTTTTCTCGAAAATCCACCAGATACAGAAAGAATTGAGTATAAGGTAACATGATTAAAAGGATTTGAATTCAAGGATTATAAGAGAGGATCATAAAAGGAATATAAAATATTGAGAAAGGTTTAGGGGAACCCAAGTAATAAGATCCCGGGTATGATCCCTCAAACGATAAACGCGAATGAAAGATAAGCGAACCGTATAACAGATAAGCGGTCATTAGCCAAGTAATTAAGGGTTAATCAAAGAGGTTAGTGGATGATGATGTCATCACACCAACAAGAAGAAGACAAGTGTAACAAGATGACCTAAGCATGGTGACATAAGCATGACAAGTGGAAAGGATGGTTGGTTGATTGTGAGCCATACATTTTTCACCATGGTAAAAATTAATTAACAACAAAAGAGTATCAACCAAGCCAAGGAAAATCATAACACAAATTAGAAGTTGACTTTTGCTTTCCAAGAACAAAAGCTCTCGGCCAAAACCAGAGCAGCAACTTCAAACTACCATATCTCCTTCAATACTCACTCAAATAGTATGTTCTATAGCTCTTTGGAAAGGTATTGAGATGGCCTACAACTCCTGTTCAAAGTCTCGTCTAAATAAGCATGGTAAGACCCTCGTTTTGACAGTTCTTTCAATCTGACTTTTAGAAACTTCAAAACCTAACTTTGTGTTCTTGATTTCTTTGGAAATATCAAGCTTGTAGGAGGCTCCCTAAGACTTCCTAGCTACTCTAATCACTCCAAGGAAGGTATAACACCTCCAAACCCTAACTTTACTTTGAGTATTACGATGGTTTTGATTGTTATAGTAAATGAGAAGCATGATGCTTGTGTGTTTAGAGTTTGGATTGGATTTGTAGTGATTTCAATATTGAAATCTTGTTTATAGTTAATGAAACTTAAGTATAGCTAGTAGTTCATGTGTGGGGTTGTATAAATTGGAAAATCTTGAGGTTTGGGGACTGATGTAGTAAGGTTTGGATGAGGGTTGGTTGTATTGTTGGTTGTGAGTTGAATGGTGGTTGTTTGGAGTGGTTTAAAACTTGGTAATCGTGTAAACATAGCCGTCGTAATGCCCAATTTCATACAACTGCTTGTTCTTAGTGTTCGAGAGAGAGAGATAACTATCGAATCTGTGACATTGCATGTTTAGTTATATTATATCGTAAGCTTCGTTTGCATATGTGGTTCGCTTGGATCCGATGTACGGTTTAGGAGAAACGACTGTTATAAGTAACGACGTTTCACAAACGAACCATTACCCCTCGCCTTACTTTGAAACCTTGGTGAAGGCCCTTAAATGACTAATTGGAGTATAAAACAATTATGTAAAGTTGGTTAGGCAGTTGGTAGGGTATTCGCGAAAGCATCGCCTTAAAATTCGTAACGTTTAATTTATTAAAAATGGTGGAGCCGAGGGTACTCGAACGACTTATGTGATTTGTTAAGCATATAAATGACTATAAGCGAACGTTAGGGTTCAATTGGTTAAGGTCTAGTTTCTTAAGCGACCGAGGTTTAATTCCCACTTATATTGTTGTTCATAGGTTATCGGACCCACTCTAAGCTTAAGTCTATCCGGGAACACTCAGCAAAGTTTTCTACCCGTTATACTGTTGTTGTGATGTATATATGTATATGCATTATCTTGTGATAGATGCATGACGGTTATTAGCAAATATTGCGATATATTGGAGCATGCTGATATGGTTTATATGCATACCTGTTTCATAATTTTGATATCTAATTGTTGATTCAAATGCTTATAAGTTGCATAATACCTATGCTAGAGATAAGCAGTAGTTGCGTATACTCTTAGTATAGGGGACCCAAAGATGAACATTTTCTAAACCGGGAGTCGATGTTCCCGAGTATATTATATATATATATATTTATATATATATAGATATAGTTTTTAAAACTATTAATCAAATAAGGTTTATTCGATAACTTTATTTTATTTAATGAATATTATTTTGAATATTCATTCGAGGACTGATGACTCCGCTTATTTTACTTAATGAATATTATTTTGAATATTCATGCGAGGACTTATGACTCCGCTTATTTTATTAAATAATATTCTTTATTTTATTAAAGAATAATATTTTGATAATCAAACTTATTTTCGATTATTCAAATAAAGATCGTACTTTCGTATAAGTATATCTTTGGTTATTTAATATTCATTTCAAGTATGAGTTTTAAAACTTCTACTTCAATTATTTTTATAAAGATTATTCTTTATGGGAATATTATTGAAATAATAATATTCAGATATTTTCTAATATATTGGGACTGATTTATTTTATTAAATCATCATTACTCCAAACATTCTTAAAAATGTTTTTGAGTCTTCAAAATGATTTTTAAAAGTTAGGGCGGATCCCAAAACTCATTTTTTATATTTAAGAACCTCCTTTCGAAGGGGATTTAAATACTCGCTCAAAACCTAAGGGATCCGGCTCTGTGGTGTATTTTATATTCGCAACAAGGTTGATGTTTTAATAAATGAATTGATTACTTACCCAACATTCGGGAAGTAAGTCCATCTAATTGAGTCGGCATAAGCGACAGGCTGGGGTACGGTCTATCAAAGTGTAAGTGGCTGGGTGGCAGCCTATCAACGCGTAAGAGGTCGGGTGGCGGTCCAGCACAAGGTCCTAATGAGGCCAGGGTGATGACCGGTGGGGGATTCATCCATCTACTAGTAGAAAAGGTTACTTATTGGTATCTTTGCCTGATCAGCAAGATATCGGGTTTATGCCAAAATTCTTTTCTTTCCAAATTCATTGGATATTATAACTCTGTTTATACTTTTCATAACAGAGGTTTCCAAGGAAAGTATGAGATATATATATATAGGTGTGTATATATATATCGGGACTTAATGAAGTATCTCGTAATTTCGTTTCTTTTGAATAATATTTCAAAGATTGAATATATTCAAATCTTATCTTGTACTCTCATCTATGTGATGAACTTTTGAAACTGATTATACATTGAACGGTGGTAGTTCAAGTAGTATTCGAAAAAGATATAAGTATATTGGAGTATCTTGTAACTTCATCTTTTCAACTTATATCTGGTTAATGATTATCTTATGCATGGTAAAGATTTTCACAAAAACGTTGAGACAAGGTTAGATATATATGAGATCACCTTGCAACGATATTTTTATACAGTTATAAACTGGAACTCTGTGTACATAATACATGTCAGAGGATTTCGAAGATTTTGAGTAGTATATTTGTATATATATATATTGAATATTTTGTACTTTCTTCTTGCAACGATTGGTTCATTTCTTCTTGACCAAGACTTTCATGAGTACTATGAGAATGCTCATATATTGTTAATTATTATACATATTATTTCGGTGGGCTTGTTGCTCACCCTTTCTTTCTTCTTTCATCACACAACAACAGATAGACAAGATGAACAGGACCAAGCTCCCAATTCGTGAGCGGATAGGAAATGTTCCGCAGTTTCCTGTAGGAATTGATGCCGTTGTAGATGAGGTAGGAGCTACCAGTAGGCTAGGCTTTCAATTTTTGTTGTGCCAGACTTATGTATATTTATGAATTGTAATAATGGAAAAGAATATGTAAATTATTCAGAAACCCTTTTTATGGTGAAATGGTTTATAATTGTGGAATAAAATGACTTGTGTTATTTTTTGGATATTCATCTCTGAGACTATAACTTGTGGTGTGTGTGTGTATATTATGGGGTCACAGTACGCAATAGTTGATTGTTTATTAAGATTTAGTATTGATAAGGGAAACGGAACTCGTGACAACCCGAATCCCCGACCCCGAATTTGGGGGTGTTACAGAAATGGTATCAAAGCTAAGCGTTATAAACCTCAGAGATGAAGTGACATTAAAATAATAAGTTCACTAAGATAAATAAGAACTCTTGCCAAGTTCATAGTCGGACTACCTAACATAGTACTGACAGTTAAAACCCTTATGGGAACCCTTATGAATATCGTGATAAAAGCGTAGTTCATTATCGTATATGGTAGTGGGACTCTGAACCCTGAGGTTGAGGAGCAAGAACGCGAGGATGTTTTATTAATTATTGGAGATCAGATTGTGGATTCGATAGAGCATCCCAACACGGGACCGGATGATGTTCATATTGAGGATGTAGCTGTTAAAGATGTTGTCCTAGAAGGGATTATTGCTGAGAAGGATTCCGTGGAGGATCCTGATAAGAATGAATAAAGGACCACTGAGGAATTGATGACCATGGTCAGGGCGACTACTAGAGGTAGGATTGGCTGGTCACTACCGGAGGTTCGTTCAAGTTTGTAAAGATAGTAGCCCCTTTAACACGGCTTACTCGTAAGACTCAAAAGTTCGAATGGACAGAGTAATGCGAGAACAGCTTTTAAGAACTAAAGCAAAGGTTGGTGACGGTACTATGTTGGCGTTGCCGGATGGAAAAGGATATTTTGTGATGTGTAATGACGCTTCGCATAAAGAATTAGGGTGCTTCTTATACAGCACAACAAGGTAATCGCGTACGCGTCAAGACAATTAAGGGAATATAAAATTCGATGTCCCCACCCATGAGCTTGGGCTCGTGGTAATAGTTTTTCCCTAAAGATTGGAGGCACTACTTGTATGGAGAGAAGTGCAAGATTTACACAAGCCATAAGTGCTCTAGTGCATTTTCACGCAGAAAGTGATCAACATGTGCCAGAAGAGGTGGTTAGAGCTAATTAAGGATTACGATTATGAGATTCTTTATCATCCAGGGAAAGCCAAAATGGTGGCTAAATGCCCTTAGTATAAAGGAGAGACACAAGATGAAAATGTTTTTGGGAGAGTTGATAAGAGATTTTGAGAAAATGAAAATAGAAGTGAAGGTAACCGGAGCTGGTACCGAAAAGCTGTTTGAGATTGCAATACAACCCGAATTATTGGAAAAGATAATATTGTTCCAAGAAAAAGTGATGAATGAAGGCAGAGAGCCAACAAATAGAGAAGAGATTAATACCGAGAAAGATGATAAGGGAATAATGAGGTATTCCTACAGAATTTGGGTTCCAAACGTTCAAGAGCTTAAGGACGAGATCTTAGATGAAAGCCATAGTTCGAGGAATAAGATTTAGGGCCAACCCTGAATGTGATAGTCAGGGAGGTCGCCATCAAGAAAGAAAGAACCCATAACATAATGAAATGGAAAATAAGGATTTTAACGTATGAGATAACCCTTATTATGGGAGAAGGATGAAACATTTCGTACCGAGAAAACAGAAGTCGAGCAAGATAGGAAGAACCGGGATGGTACTCCTTTGGGGCAATTCATGGACCTGCCTAAACAAAATTATACTTTTATTCCCAAACACCACCCTGAGGAAACAATGCGGTAGAAAATTCTTTCAGGACCTTTAAGTCACTAAGCTCTCAGAGTTCCAAGGAACAGCTGACCTAGCCGAGGCAAGAGCCTGGCCAAATGAAATATAGGAATCATTTGAGATTCTAAATGATTTGTGAAGCACAAAAGACTGTTTTGTCACTTACCTTCCTAAGAGAGAGGCCACCCGCTGGTGGAAGGCTAAGAAAGATATAGAGATAGTATAAAGCTTTAGAGCTAGAACAAAGGTGGACGAGTATGATGAATTATGAATCTAAGTTGTAAAAGTTGTAAGGATTCGTTCTGAGGACAAGAATCCCAGAACGACGTGATGTTTGAAGTCAATGATTAGTGGGATCATGAAATGATTGTAAGAGAAAGGAAAAAAATGAAGTGGAAAGGAATATAAAGGCAATAGAGTTGAAGGAATGATAAGGGAGTTGGATATGAGGAAACCCTAAAGACTCGTAGCAATAGAAATAGAAAAGTATGTAATCGTCAGGATGGGAGTGATTCACCATGAGTTAAAGCTGATGGATGAAGGCATGAGAGATACATATATTTTATCCCCTTTAAGTTGGGAGGATTCGAGGAAACCTTGAGATAGTTCGAAGGATAAACAATGAGACGCGGATAGACTGAGGAGACAAGAAAGTAACAAATTAGGAAAATTGGATGAAGGAAGTGACCTTCAAGAATGTGAAGTGTAAGACCGGGGGCATGATACCCAGAAAGGGAGACGCCAGGTATGAAAGATATCCCGATATTGAGATGACTGTTGAGATAAACAACAAAAGTAAATAAGGATTTATTAAGAAGAATTTCACGTTGAACACGACCAATATCTTCCAGAACATCCATGTAATCATTACCAAATCAGGAAAAAAAAGCGGATAACTATTTTTATCTTTTGGAGGCCATATGGATTGACCTCAACTTGAATAAGGATGCTATTGTGAAATTTGGTATAGACTATCGAGGTGGAAATGATTGAATAAGATACCCTTATCAGGGATATATGACTTTATTTATCCATGTAAGGATGCTACCTTTTTAAAGGTGGAATTAAGGATAGAACCTCGATAACTTGAGATGAATCCTAGGAGAATGCATAAAGGTTGGCATTTCACCGTTAATAGGGACAGTATGAATTTTGATAGCATGAATTGGAAAGGATTAAGGTAACAACAATCTTTAAGGATCAGTGGAGAAATTTTTCAAAAGTATATAGACAATGGTTCTAGTATTAGTAAATCGTATTTTGATATGCCCTATATTTAGGGAATACAGGAGGAACAATTCAAGGATAACCTTAGAGGTCTTACAAGGAGAAAATGTAATATTCAAAGTTCTCAAGAATAGAAATTTTGATAAAGGAAATATGACGTAATTATAATAATGCCAGGTGGGGCACGTGTTGAACCATAAGAAAGTACAGATCGACCCAATGAGGGTCGAGATTGGTGAAAACAAGAAGGACCCAAGATAAGAGACGTCCTAAGCATGATCGAGAGTCAGTCGTGGCAATGTTCACATCTAAAGACTAAGGCAATGACTTATGGAAAAAAATGGTGATTTTTTTTCTTCTCACCAGGACTTAAGAAAAGAATTTTCACATAAGCAATGATTGAAATGAGGTAGAAAATTTATTTGGAGGTGGTTAAAAAAAATGACATCGATTGTAAGGAAATTTTACTATCAGGAAAGGCCAAAGAGGTGGCCGACACTTGTGTAAGAGGACAATTATAAGCACTCATGCCAGAGGAATACAGTGATGATGGTTAAAGCCGTGAAAGTTGTATTATGGTTTGAAAGATTGACATTTCTTCTGATGATTGTACGATACTCAACCATAATAGTAGTTTGGTAAAGATTTAATTCATGTTAGCACTGTGAGCGGGCTATCTATTTTAGAAGGTCCTATCTTGAGATAAGCCAGGACCATGTTACGAGAGGACTAAATGAACCTTTGAGCTTCATGTCTCCTAATAAAGACATATGGTTAATAATGGTATTAACCTGCTATCATTGCTTTCATTGATACTCTTCTGAAATTTTATCTGCTTCATATCATATGTGCGTCAAGTTCAGGAGTGTTCTTCATGAATCATGAGCGGTGATCATGTTACCTCCTTAGAAGAATTTGATACGACAGGAATGGACTCCGTATGGTTAGCTATTAAGATTCCAAGGAAAATGAATGACTACCGTAGGTCCGTGGTGGACTATAGTAATGCATCAACGATTCTTTGAATAATGAGCCGATTACAACCGCGAGAATTGTATGGTAATGGATGTTGAGATTGAGTACCACTAATCGGGTCGTGGTGATATATAAGTTATCATTGATAGACTAATGAAGTCGATTATCTACCTATTGAATATTTATTTCTTCTTATCAATAGAGAGTCGTATTACTATACGAGGAAGGTTGCGGTGCAAGCATAAAATTCTAGTAACGAGGAGGTCTAAAATGAAATCCCAGATTCGATTTTCGCTGTCGAGGGAGTTTTAAAGGTGATTGTTTATAAGCTCGAGCAAGAGCATGGGTCCATAGAACGATGGACGGAATAGTAAATATTCATGCATATGAATTGCGATGCTATAATACTTGATGTTGAGATATATACATATATATGTTTTGTTCTCTTGTGATAAACCTCTATAGTTCAGAGGTAGATTCCAAGCCAGATCTTTTGTGGCAGTATTTTTTTATACAATTCTCTTCAATTCGTTCTTTTCTTTTCATTCCGTGTAAGCTGAGAAGAACAACCCTTCCAGAAGGGGAGGTATTGCCGAATGACTATCTATCTGTGTGATAGAAGCCTAGTAGGATACCACATGTTATTTAATTGCTTGTCAAGTACTAAAGGCTGGCCACCTCCTGTACTAACTATGCAATAGAACAAGTGTTCATGATCATAGTGATCTCTCAATAAATTCTTTTACTTCTATACGAAGGACCAAGCTTTCGAAGATGGAGGCAGCTAGAGATGAAGTGGTACCACGTACGGTGGTATTCCGATTCTTACGCGTTCGTGATACTAAGGTTGACGTGGTTATTAAAAGGTTATAGAACGCTAACGAGCAAAAGTATAACCGGTATAATATTAGGAACGGAAGATAGTAGCGATTACGAACTGGAAAAGAATGGGTATTGAGAAGCAAAAGCTATAATGCTAGAAGCTATGATGAGATTTTGTGCAATAGACTTGAAAGAATTTGGAATGATCACTTAACGCGGATTGACTTTTCTTACGATAATAGATCGTATGTCATTATCGAGTTATCACCTTATGAGATCCTTGAGGGAAGACAATGTCGATCTCCCTTATGTTAGGATGAAGTTGTAGAGCATAAGATGCTCGGACCCGCAGTAGTCCAAAGGACCAAGGATATAATAGATCTAATCAGAGGATGGCTGGTAGTAGCCCAAGGTGGACATAAGAAATATGTTGATTTGGCACGAAAGGACGAAGAATAGGAAGTAGGGGACCTAGTGCTGTTATAGGTATTCCCATGGAAAGGATGGATGAGGTTCGGAAAGAAAGGAAAGCTAAGCCCATGAATTGTTGGACCCTTGGAGATATTAAGACGTATTGGGAAGTTAGCATATGAGCTAGCCCTATCCCCGAACCTGTAACAATTTCATAACGTGTTCCACGTATCAATGTTAAGGAAGTGTAATTCGGATGCCAGATAAATAGGGGCATATGAGCGCATAGACATGCAACCAGACGTAACCTATATGGAGCAACCAGGAAGGGTTATAGATTGAAAAGGAACAAGTGCTTAGGAGAAGGGTTATCAAACTAGTCAGAGTTTGATGGTAGAACCACAATGTGGGAAATTTGACTTGAGAGTTAGAAAGTGCAATGCTAAGAAAGTATCCCTATTCATTTTCTATCTGATTCCGGGACGGAATCCTTAAGGAGGGGAGACTGTAATAACCCCAATTTTTGGAATTTTTGAAACCCTTACGAATAGTGATTTTGCTGATTATGCTGAATAAGAAAACTTTTCATGCCACACCTTGTAGGGATTCTTTTATTGATATTCTGAGATCTTATTAGTACTCTATATGGTATATAAGTGTATGTAAAGATCGTCAGAATCCAAATTCGAACACTTTGATTTTTCCCGAAAATCCACCAGATACAGAAAGAATTGAGTATAATGTAACATGATTAAAAGGATTTTAATTCAATGATTATAAGAGAGGATCATAAAAGGAATATAAAGTATTGAGAAAGGTTTAGGGGAACCCAAGTAATAAGATCCCGGGTATGATCCCTCAAACGATAAACGCGAACAAAAGATAAGCGAACCGTATAACAGATAAGCGGTCATTAGCCAAGTAATTAAGGGTTAATCAAAGATGTTAGTGGATGATGATGTCATCACACCAACAAGAAGAAGGCAAGTGTAACAAGATGACCTAAGCATGGTGACATAAGCATGACAAGTGGAAAGGATGGTTTGTTGATTGTGAGCCATGCATTTTTCACCATGGTAAAAATCAATTAACAACAAAAGAGTATCAACCAAGCCAAGGAAAATCATAACACAAATTAGAAGTTGACTTTTGCTTTCCAAGAACAAAAGCTCTCGGCCAAAATCAGAGCAGCAACTTCAAACTACCATATCTCCTTCAATACTCACTCAAATAATATGTTCTATATCTCTTTGGAAAGGTATTGAGATGGCCTACAACTCTTGTTCACAAGTCTCGTCCAAATAAGCATGTTAAGACCCTCGTTTTGACAGTTCTTTCAATCTGACTTTTAGAAACTTCAAAACCTAACTTTGTGTTCTTGATTTCTTTGGAAAGATCAAGCTTGTACTACTCTAATCACTCCAAGAAAGGTATAACACCTCCAAACCATAACTTTACTTTGAGTATTACGATGGTTTTGATTGTTATAGTAAATGAGAAGCATGATGCTTGTGTGTTTAGAGTTTGGATTGGATTTGTAGTGATTTCAATGTTGAAATCTTGTTTATAGTTAATGAAACTTAAGTATAGCTAGTAGTTCATGTGTGGGATTGTATAAATTGGAAAATCTTGAGGTTTGGGGACTGATGTAGTAAGGTTTGGATGATCGTTGGTTGTATTGTTGATTGTGAGTTGAATGGTGGTTGTTTGGAGTGGTTTAAAACATGGTAATGGTGTAAACATTGTCGTCGTAATGCCCAATTTCATACAACTGCTTGTTCTTAGTTTTCGGGAGAGAGAAATAACTTTGAATCTGTGACTTTACCGTTTTTAGTTAGATTATGTCGTAAGCTTCGTTTTGATATGTGGTTCGCTTGGATCCGATGTACGGTTTAGGAGAAACGACCGTTATAAGTAACGGCATTTCGCGAACGAACCATTACCCCTCGCCTTACTTTGAAACCTTGGTTAAGGCCCTTAAATGACTAATTGGAGTATAAAACAATTATGTAAAGTTGGTTAGGCAGTTGGTAGGGTATTCGTGAAAGGTTCGCCTTAAAATTCGTAATGGTTAATTTATTAAAAATGGTGGAGCCGAGGGTACTCGAACGACTTATGTGATTTGTTAAGCGTAGAAATGACTATAAGCGAACGTTAGGGTTCAATTGGTTAAGGTCTAGTTTTTTAAGCGACCGGGGTTTAATTCCGACTTATGTTGTTGTTCATAGGTTATCGGACCCACTCTAAGCTTAAGTCTATCTGGGAACACTCATGTAAGTTTTCTACCCGTTATACTGTTGTTGTGATGTATATATGTATATGCATTATCTTGTGATAGATGCATGGTGGTTATTAGCAAATCTTGTGATATATTGGAGCATGCTGATATGGTTTATATGCATTCCTGTTTCGTAATTTTGATATCTAATTGTTGATTCAAATGCTTATAAGTTGCATAATACCTATGCTAGAGATAAGCAATAGTTGCGTATACCCTTAGTATAGGGGACCCAAAGATGAACATTTTCTAAACCGGGAGTCGATGTTCCCGAGTATATTATATATATATATATAGATAGATAGATAGATAGTTTTCAAAACTATTAATCGAATAAGGTTTATTGGATAACTTTATTTTATTTAATGAATATTATTTTGAATATTCATTCGAGGACTTATGACTCCGCTTATTTTACTTAATGAATATTATTTTGAATATTCATTCGAGGACTTATGACTCCGCTTATTTTATTAAATAATATTCTTTATTTTATTAAAGAATAATGTTTCAATAATCAAACTTATTTTCGATTATTAAAATAAAGATCGTACTTTCGTATAAGTATATCTTTGGTTATTTAATATTCATTTCAAGTATAAGGCAGAATGGGTTGTGAAGTGTTATACTTGTCAGAAAGTGAAGGCAGAACATCAACGACCAAGCGGATTAATTAAGCCCCTGAAGATTCCAGAATAGAAATGGGAAAATATCGCTATGGACTTTATAGTAGGCCTACCGCGAACGAAATCCGGGCATGACGCAATATGGGTTATAGTTGATCGTCTTACGAAGTCGGTGCATTTCCTTCCAATAAACGAGAAGTCTTTATTGGACAAATTGGTTCATCTGTATGTGCGCAAAATCGTGTTGAGGCATGGAGTACCTGTATCAATAGTTTCAGACAGAGATCCCCGATTTAACTCGAGATTCTGGAAGCAATTTCAGGAATGTCTTGGCACGAAGTTGAATATGAGCACGACATACCACCCGCAGACTGATGGTCAGAGCGAAAGGACAATTCAAACAATCGAAGACATGTTGCGCAGTTGTGCAATCGATTTTGTAGGAAGTTGGGACGATCACTTGCCGTTGATTGAATTCTCTTACAACAATAGCTATCATTCCAGTATCGGCATGCCACCATACGAAGCTTTGTGCGGGCGAAAATGTAGATCACCAACAAGTTGGGATGAAGTAGGAGAAGGAAGAATTCTCAGCTCGGAATAGGTACAACAGTTGCATGATTCAGTCAAGTTAATTCAGAAAAGGTTGCTTGCTGCTCAAGATAGACAGAGGAAGTATGCGGATCCAGCACGTAAGGATGTTCAATTCCAAATTGGCAAAGCTGTTTTGTTAAAGGTGTCACTCAGAAAAGGGTTGTCTAGATTTGGCAAGAAAGGGAAGTTAGCACCTAGATGCATAGGTCCTTTTGAAATTTTGAGTCAAGTAGGGAAGATGGCCTACGAGTTGGCATTACCACCTTAGTATCAGCATGTGCATAATGTGTTCCATGTGTCGTTGCTTAAGAAGTATAATCCTGACGCTAGCCATGTGATAGAATATGAACCTGTAGAAATTCAGTCAGACCTGTCATTTGTGGAGCAACCGGTTAAAAAACTCGACTGGCAAGAGAAGAACCTTAGAAATAAGTCAGTAAAGTTAGTAAAAGTGCTTTGGAGGAACCCTAAGGTCGAAGAATCGACTTGGGAGTTAGAGTCTGATATGCGTTCCCGGTATCCTCATCTGTTCTCTTAGATTCTGGGGATAGAATCTCTTAAGGGGGAGAGGATGTTACAACCGGCATTTCCGTGTAATATTAATTGTAAAATTTGGTGTAATTATAAAGCCGAATGCCAATATATTCAACTATTGTATGCTTGTGTGAATGAGAATATCTGCGTCTTAAATTTTCGATATGTGGTATATGATTTTTCAAATCAAAAGTTTAATTATTTCTTTCATTTTTGATTTATAAGGAATATCTTAAACCTTGAATAAATATCTTTTTAAAAAAGTTATTTGTTCACAAAATTCAAAAGTAGTTTTATAAAATTTCTAAAAATCCAAGTTATTTTCTGGTATAAATTTTATAATTTTTGAACTTGTATTTTATTTTATAAAAATAAATCTTTATAAATTTTAGTTATCATATTTAGCAAATCACAACAAAGCCCTTGCATGCAAACCACCCTTTCATTCTTTTCAAAGACAAAGAGGACAATTCCAAACCAACTAACTCATGAACTAGTAGCCAAATTACCTCATTGACCTTGCATGCAAGTTAGCTTAGTTCTAGCTAGAAGGATACCCTTGTCATTTCTCAAACCCACTCACATTATAGTCAAATCAAGACATAAAAACAACTCAAAGAAGTGATCATCACTTCACTTCACCCCACCACTTCACTCCCATCTCCTTCTTCCCCTCCCTCTCGGCTTTTCCCCCTCCCCTCTCGGCAATTCCCAAAAACCGAGCCCCCATCCCCTTCTTTCTTCATTTCTCACTTAAACAGTCATCCTATTATCAAGTAATCCTACTCCCTACATGTAATCCTTGTATATCTTAAAGTTTAGAGTAGAAAAACTTATGTGTTGACCTTGCATGGTGGTTTGTTGTTAAAACTCCAAGTGAATATCCTTGATTCTTGTGAATTCAAGGCTTTCACCATGAGTTATAGTAGCAAAGGGTTGAGAATGGCTAGACATGAGTATGTTACACTCATGCAATTGTTATTTTCACCCTAATCCATTCGGCCATGACTTGATAGGAGCTGAATGGATGGTGTTTTGGTTGTCATGTTCCACTTTGTGTGTTTTTGTGATGATAACATGAAAATCTTAGTGAAGTCTTGATAAAATCCTTTGCATGCTAAGTGATCATCTAGATATAGCTTATTATAGGCTTGCATGTCAATTTCATGGTAATATATATTTAGAAAACATGTTGCTTTGATTGGTAAAACTCGAAGACATGCATGCATGTAAATTTCTCTTAGAATGTTGGAAGATTTTGATCATTTGGAAAGATTTTGTTAGTAAGCTTTAATTTCAGCACGAATAAGGTGTTAATATTGATTAATGCTCCTTGATGCATGGTAATAATTCGTGGTTATCTTTTATAAAAATGTATATCTTGTTGTTTCAAAAACTTGATGATTTGTGAGTTGTGAAGTGTAGTTTCTTTTGTTTTGCCATAATTGCACCTTAGGTAAGGATGATCTCCACCAAAGTTATTTTTAGAATAAGGGAGTTATTTCAGTAGATCACCATGATTAAGTCTTGGTTTGGGTATTGGGTTGTTGGTAGTTGAGTTTGTCAAGTCAAAACCTTGGAGAAATTAGAGTTATAATTTCTGCAGAAAATCAGTTTAGTACCCTGGGGTTTAGAGTGAGTTTTGACCATGTCATTGATGTGCACTTTGAGGCCCAAGCCACCAGAAGTTAGTATTGGGAGTATATAAAAGGTTTTAGGTGTTGGTTGGAGGTTTGCATGTCATTTGGTTAGGTGCACAAGTAGAATAATAAAATCTGTCCAGCAGGGGACAGTTTTGTTGCAACTTAGAAATAGGGAGATTTGACCATGTCATGGGTAGGTCCTTGTTAGGAATATGTGTATTAGTTTGATGATAAGTTCAGCAAAACACTTAAGTAGAAATCTAGTGTTTGTAGCCTCAACGGATAAGACCATCTTGGCTATCCGTTGAAGGAGTAGCCTTACTTAGCAATAAGTTTGGTATTGTAGCACATCTCACTCTCTGATTTCAAGCTGTAATTCTTAGATGTTGTTAGGAGATAATCAGTCATGTTGACTACTAATGGATGTACAAATAGGAGGGCTAATTGTAAATATTTCATGCCTTGTAATTTTGTATAAGTGAAGAAGTGTCAACGGATATTGAAGACCTTCAACGGATGAGAAACTAAGCTTCAACGGATGCCTCTAATGCTTCAACGGATAATATCCATCAACAGATAAGTGCTTCAACGGATAAAGCTTCAACTGCTAGAGCATCAACGGATAAAGCCATCAACGGATGAAAGCTTCAACGGATGCACTGCTAGAGCATCAACGGATAAAGCCATCAATGGATGAAAGCTTCAACGGATGCTCAGTCTCATAACAGTTGATAGTGACAGTTAACAAAGCTGACAGAGGCACATGGATTGACAGAGATGTGGTAGCCTATTTCAGGTGCAGCAGAAAAAGCAGTCGTTTTTAGTCTGGTTCATAATGGAAAGTCAACAGATAATTCCATATTACACTGGATAAAAATGGAACAGAAATAAGTGGAGAACTATTGTCTTATTGTACTTTATCTTTGTCTTCACTTGTAAACTTGGTGTTATATAAACCAAGTAGAAGCTAGTAATTAGATATGAATTTTCCCTGAGCTGTTTAGAAATATCAAGAGAGAAAATCATCTAGTTTGTACTAGGAAGCAGCTGTGATTTAATTTTGAATCACAGATTTTCTGAAATAACACATCTCTGGTGGAACAACAAATCCACCAGAAAAGTTTTTAAGTTCTTTGTGCTCATTTCATTTGTGTTTAAATATATATCTGTCTGCATCAGCTCCAAGCAATTTACACACATTTGATCACTCAAACACTTAGTCTTACAAACTGCTCAAAACTTGAAAAAGTTTTGAGATTTACATTCAACCCCCCTTCTGTAAATCTCATTGTTAGTCCACTGGGAATAACAATTGGTATCAGAGCAAGCTCTTAACATACAGAGAGTTTAAAGATCTCTTTTACTAACATCATGAGTAAGAAGGATATTGGTATAAAGATTCCAATCCTGGAAAGAGATAACTATCATCACTGGAAGGTGAAGATGCATTTACATCTTCTCTCTCAAGATGAAAGCTACATCAACTGCATTGAGAATGGTCCTCACATCCCACACAAGGTGGCCACAGCTGCTACTGCTATAGTTGCTGTTGGACAGTCTATTCCCAAGCCAAAGGCAGAATGGACTGTTGAAGATATTGAAGAGGTCCACAAGGACAAGAAAGCCATGAACATTTTGTTTGATGGCCTGGATCAAGATATGTTTGACAATGTCATCAATAGCCAAACTGCTAAGGAAATTTGGGATACTGTGCAGCTTATCTGTGAAGGCACGGAGCAAGTTAGAGAAAACAAAATGCAGCTTCTCATTCAACAATATGAATATTTCCACTTTGAAGAAGGAGAATCATTGAATGATACATTCAACAGATTTCAGAAACTATTGAATGGATTAAAGCTGTATGGGAGAATGTACCAAGTCAAGGACTCCAATCTAAAATTTCTAAGGTCTCTACCAAAGGAATGGAAGCCTATGACTGTTTCTCTAAGAAATTCTCAAGATTATAAGTACTTCACACTTGAAAGATTATATGGAATTTTGAAGACTTATGAACTTGAGATGGAGCAAGATGAGCTGTTGGAAAAGGGAAAGAGAAAAGGAGGATCAGTTGCACTTGTAGCTGACAGTAAAAAAGTTAAAGCCAGAGATGAGGGAAAGACAATGCCAAGTCTCAAAATTGGCACATGTAAATAAGAATCAAGCAAGGGTAAAGAGCAAGTTGCTGAGGATGAAGACAATTCCAGTCAGGATGAATCTGATGATATTGATGAACATCTGGCCTTTCTGTCCAGGAGGTTTGCAAATATGAAGTTCAGGATAAACACAAAGTTCACTAAGCCAAACAAAAACATGATGGACAAATCAAAGTTCAAATGTTACAACTGTGGCATTAGTGGACACTTTGCAAGTGAGTGTAGGAAGCCAAATTCTGAGAAAAAGAAATTTGAGCAAGTTGATTACAAAAGGAAGTATTTTGATTTGCTCAAACAAAAGGAAAGAGCTTTTCTCACTCAAGATGATTGGGCAGCAGATGGGGTAAATGAAGATGATGATATGGAATATGTCAACCTAGCCCTGATGGCTAATTCTGATGAAATTGAAACTAGTTCATCAAGCAACCAGGTAATTACTACTGATCTCTCTCAGCTTTCTAAACATGAATGCAATGAAGCCATAAATGATATGTCCAATGAATTATATCATTTGCGTGTTTCTCTTAAATCACTAGCTAAAGAAAACACTAGGATCAAAGGAAATAATGTGTTTTTAAGTGATAGGAATGTTGCGTTAGAGAGTCAGGTAATTGAGCTTGAAAAGATTAAACTTAAATGCTTGACTGTCGAGAGTGAACTAGAAGAAGTTGTTAAGAAAGTAGAAATTCTTTCTAAACAGTTAGAAAGTGAGCAAGAGGTAATCAAGGCCTGGAAAACATCTAGGGATGTTGGTGTTCAAATTGCCAAGGTTCAGGGAATTGAATCATTCTGTGAGGATGCCTGGAAGAAAAACAAAAAGGAGTTAGAATTAATTGATGGATTGTCAACGGATGTGGAATCAACGGATGATGAAAGTTATCCGTTGAAGGAAGAAAAGGAGCATCCGTTGAAGGCTCATCAATTAAAACAGGCAAGTTCTTTTAAAAATAAAAAGAATGATTCAACTCTCAAGAACTTTGTCAGAGAAGGAGCAAGTACATCCAGAGATGTCAGTAAGGTGAATATAGGACACATGACTTTAGATCAGTTGAAAGATAGGCTTAAGTTGGTTGAGGATAAGAAGGAAACTAAAAGAAAATTTAAAAGAAATGGGAAGGTAGGGATTAATAAACATAACAATTACACACCTGATAGGTATGCTCCTAGAAAAAGCTGTGTACATTGTAAAAGTGTTAATCACCTATCTGATAATTGCAAATCTGTTAAAAATGCTCCCATACCTTCAAATCCCTCCATGCCTAACATGTCTATGTCACCTCTGCATGCTATGCCTGTTATGTCTCACCAGAATCCCGATGCACATTTTGCAAATATGCCATACATTAACAATCCTTACTTTACTGCATTTAGTATGCCTCAAATGCCATACAATATGCCTATGTGGAATAACATGTTTGCACAACCTATGCCTTATCAAATTCAATCAAATGTGTTAAATGATTCTGTGACTAACCCTACACTTCAACCAACCACATCTGAGACCAAGGTTGACCCAAAGTTACCTAAGTCAAAAGATGCAGGAGGAATGAAGTCTAGGAAAAAGACTAACAAGGCTGGACCCAAGGAAACTTGGGTACCAAAATCAACTTGATTGATTTTGTTGTGTGCAGGGACAAAGAAGGAATCTATGGTACTTGGACAGTGGTTGTTCAAGACACATGACAGGAGATTTCACCCTGCTCACAGAATTTAAGGAGAGAGCTGGCCCTAGCATAACCTTTGGAGATGACAGCAAAGGATTCACTATGGGATATGGCTTGATTTCAAAAGAAAATGTCATCATTGATGAAGTTGCATTGGTTGATGGTCTCAAACACAATTTAGTGAGCATCAGTCAACTATGTGACAGAGGGAATACTGTTTCCTTCAATTCTGAAGCCTGTATTGTCACAAGTAAAAAGGACAATAAAGTGGTTCTAACTGGAGTTAGAAAAGGAAATGTGTACTTAGCTGATTTCAACTCTACAGATGCAGAATCCATTACTTGTCTTCTCAGTAATGCCTCTAGTGGAATTCACAAGGGATGGACTGTGTGATGCTTGTCAGAAAGGAAAGCAAAAGAAAGTATCATTCAGTAAGAAGCTTGAATCTGCAATTGATGAACCACTGCAACTTCTACACATGGATCTTTTTGGACCAGTCAATGTATTGTCTATTTCAAGGAAAAGATACTGCCTAGTGATTGTAGATGATTTCTCAAAGTTTTCATGGGTTTATTTTCTTGGATCAAAGGATGAAGCTAGTGAAATCATCATCAATCATATCAAGCAAGTCAACAATCATCCTGATTTCAAAGTAAAAAATATTAGGAGTGACAATGGAACTGAGTTCAAGAATTCAACCATGAAGATGTTCTGTGGAGAAAATAGGATCATGCATGAGTTCTCAGCTCCAAGAACTCCACAACAAAATGGTGTGGTGGAAAGGAAGAACAGATCACTAATTGAAGCTGCAAGGACAATGCTTGAGGAGTCAAAGCTCCCAACTTATTTTTGGGCTGAGGCTGTTAACTGTGCATGTTACACTCAGAATATTTCTCTAATCAATCAAGCAAAATGCATGGCCCCCTATCAATTATTCAAGAGAAGAAAACCAACTTTAAACTTTCTACATGTCTTTGGTTGCAAATGTTACATCTTAAGGAATCAATCTGATCACAAAGGAAAGTTTGATGCAAAGGCTGATGAAGGAATATTTGTTGGTTATTCTGCTGGAAAATCATATAGGGTCTACAATCTAAGAACCAACATTGTCATGGAATCTGTACATGTTGTGTTTGATGATAAAAAGATTGATGGACTAACAGATGAGGGACATCATGAAGGACTCAAATTTGACAATATTGAGATATATTGTGATGATAGTGAAGATGAGAATGATGAAGAAGACATCTTAAGAAGAAACCAGAGTCTGTCTTTGGATAATGCACAGAATACTGCATCCGTTGAAAGTCAAAATTCAGCTTCCGTTGAAAGAAGCAATGCAGCATCCGTTGAAAGACAAAGTGCATCATCCGTTGAAGTTCATAACGAAGCATCCGTTGATCACAGTCTGTCAACGGATAATCACTTCACCTCATCAGTTGATAGAACTCCCATTTCCTTTCAAAGGATCAGCAACTCAGGGGGAGTTTCAACAAATCAACATTCTATCTCACATCATGACAATACTGAGGCAACCTCATTAAGGGCTAATCTACCACCTCAAAGGAAATGGACCAAGAATCACCCTTTTGAACTAATCATTGGTGATGCTACATCTAAAGTACAAACTAGAAGGGCTACTCAAGATGAATGTCTGTATAGTAGCTTTCTATCACAGGAGGAACCTAAGCGAGTGGAAGAAGCTCTTTTGGATCCAGATTGGATTTTAGCTATGCAAGAGGAGCTAAACCAATTTGAGAGGAACAAAGTGTGGAAACTGGTACCCAAGCCAAAGAACAAGATTTCTATTGACACAAAATGGGTATTCATAAACAAGATGGATGAAAATGGCATTGTCATAAGGAATAAAGCCAGATTGGTTGCCAAAGGCTATTCTCAACAAGAGGGAATAGATTTTGATGAAACATTTGCTCCAGTTGCAAGACTTGAAGCCATCAGAATCTTTCTAGCCTATGCAGCTAATGCCAATTTCAAAGTCTATCAGATGGATGTCAAGAGTGCATTTCTAAATGGGGAATTGGAGGAAGAAGTTTATGTAAGCCAACCTCCAGGTTTTGAAGATCCAAATTTTCCAGACCATGTGTATTATCTGTTGAAAGCACTCTATGGACTAAAGCAAGCACCTAGAGCCTGGTATGAGACTTTATCAAAGTTCCTTCTAGATAATCACTTCACAAGAGGTACTGTTGACAAAACTCTCTTCTTTAGAAATGTTAATGGCTCTAAGATACTTGTACAAATTTATGTAGATGATATTATATTTGGATCTACAGATGATAAACTTTGTAAAAAGTTTGCTAAATTAATGCAAAGTAAATATGAAATGAGCATGATGGGAGAGCTAACTTACTTTCTTGGTTTACAAGTTAAACAAGTTAGTGGTGGAATTTTCATTAGTCAAACTAAATATATTTATGATCTTTTAAAGAAGTTTGACTTAATGGATTATTCACCTGCAAAAACTCCCATGGCCACTGCCACCAAGCTTGAATTAAACAAGGCTGAAAAGTCTGTGGATATTACAAGTTATAGAGGCATGGTTGGCTCACTTTTATATTTAACTGCCAGTAGACCTGATATTATGTTTTCTACATGTCTCTGTGCTAGATTTCAAGCTGAACCTAAAGAATCTCACTTAGTGGCTATTAAAAGAATTTTCAGATATCTCAAAGGGACTCCAAATCTAGGAATTTGGTACCCTAGAGAGTCTGGTTTTGATCTAATTGGCTACTCAGATGCAGATTATGCAGGTTGCAAATTAGACAGGAAAAGCACAACAGGCACCTGTCAATTTCTAGAAAACAAGCTTGTATCATGGTTCAGCAAGAAGCAGAATTCTGTTTCCACATCAACAGCTGAAGCTAAATACATTGCAGCTGGTAGTTGCTGTGCACAAATACTGTGGATGAGGAATCAGTTATTTGACTATGGTATAACTGTTGACAAAATTCCAATATTTTGTGACAACACAAGTGCCATTGCCATTACTGAAAATCCAGTGCAGCACTCAAGAACCAAGCACATTGATATCAAGTACCACTTCATTAGGGAACATGTGATGAAAGGTACAGTGGAACTTCATTTTGTTCCAAGTGAAAAGCAGATTGCAGACATATTTACCAAGCCACTTGATGAATCAACATTCACAAGATTAGTAAGTGAGTTAGGTATGCTTAACTATTCATAATCTATGTCATCTATGTAATCTGTCTTGTAGCCTGAAATGAATTTGCTGCAAGAACAAAGTTGGCTTTAATCAAGACTTATCCTATCAACGGATATTCCCTATCCGTTGAAAGCCAAAATTGTTCTATCAACGGATATTCATTATCCGTTGAAAGACAAATACATTTCTGGTAATTTTATTCTTCAACGGATAAAATAGTGTTGTTCATCAACGGATAACTATTTACCTTATCCGTTGATGTGTCCCGATAGTGAGTCACAGCCGTTGATTCTTTTACTCAACCGTTGATACAGATATACAGTGTTGTATGTATCTGTATTTACGGTAGTTTTCAGAATTTCTACAGTTTCTTTTATTCCTGAACGGCTTTCACTTACTTAAAAGTATCATTTAATTGTTTTAATTTGTGTTTTAATTCAAGATAGTATAAAAGTCCAATTGAATTCTTATTTTCACTTTACGCTTTCTTGCAATTATCATTCTCTTTCTCTCTCAATTCTCAAGTTCTTCTCTGCAACCTCTACTCACAAAAATGGCACCAGTAGTCAAAATTATGTCTCAAACAGGATTTGTTTATGAAAAGAATAATTTCATAGTCTTGGTTGAAAAGAAGGAAGCCCATTCTGATTATCACAAGATGATGGACTTCATCAAGAACTGCAAACTGAGCTATGCAATGCTGGAAGCCCCAACCATCTACTGTGAAGTGATTGAGGAGATTTGGACAACTGCAGAGTTCAACTCCACAGATATGACCATTGCCTTCTCTCTCAAAGGTAAGGACTATTGTATTAATTGTGATGATTTACAATCTTGCTTTAAGTTGCCTGAGAACAATGCCATGACACCACACACTGATAAAGATGTCTCTGCTATGCTAGATTCCATAGGCTATACTTTTGATTCTGCTAGTTTAGGTAGTATTAGAAGGAAAGGCCTTAGGAAAGAATGGAGTTTTCTTGGAGATGCCTTCATTAAGGTTTTCTCTGGGAAGATTAGCAATTTTGATGCTATCACTTCATCTCTTGTTAATATGCTCTATATGCTAGTTGCTGATAGGTACTTTAATTTTAGCAATTGTGTTATGCTAGAATTAGGTTCCAGATTAGGTAACAAAGCTAATAGACCACATAACATCTACTTTGCTAGATTCTTTATGTTATTGGCTAACCATGTTGCTGAAGGTTTGGTTATATCCAATGAGAATAATAAACTCAAATGCTGGGCACAAGAGAAAAGGGTCCTTGCAGACCTTTTGAGAATGAACCTCAACAGCCAGGTGCCATTGGTATACTTGCCAATCATGAATGCACCACAGGTAAGTGAGGTAAATGTTTCTGTAACTCCTACTATTTCCAACCTCAATGTCTCTTTGCCTTCTAGTGTGGCTATGGAACCTGTGTCATTGTCCAAACAGGTTCCTACCAAAGCCACCAAATCTAAAATCTCCAAAGTCAAGTCAAAGAAACCTACCTCTGTTGTTTCTCAAAAGACAACAGTTGTAACAACTACCATAAACCCTGAAGGGAGTGAACAGGGTGTGAGTGGTGAGGGGAGGGGTGAACATCAAAAAGCCCCCCAGGATAAGGTGGGAGAGGTGAGTTGTACCCATTCCAACCAAGCCACAGTCTCTCAAAAGACTGTAGTGGTTCAAAAGGAGTCCAGCACATCCCTAGTTGCATCCTCCCAAAAGGATGTACCTATTGAAAATAGTCCCCACCCAGGGACACAGAACAAAAGAGGGAGGGACACTAAAGCTAAACATTCACCAATTCAAGCCTTTTCAAGGAAGAAGAAGGCCAAAACCCTAGTTTCCACACAAGGGGCACACACAGCACAGATACACCCACCAGTATCTGTGCCTTCTCAAATTCAGCTTGATGTGATTCCAGAAAAATGTGGAATCACAGCCCCATTCTCTCAATATAGACACACACCATTCCTCAAACTCTCCTACTCCCTCTCTAGATGTGGATATGATGTTCACATCAATTCCTGATTCTCCCTCATTAAAACTCAGGGAGGAGCCCCACTCAAAACCTGGTGATCATCATCTTTTAGATGATTTGTTGGATCATCAGCCAATTCTTTCAGATGTAGTTGCAGAATCTGTGTCACCTCACTTAAAATCAATCCACACAGATTCAACAATTATATCACTTTCTATCTCTACATCATTTCCTTCTTCAACGGATATCTCTCATCCGTTGATAAGTGGTTGTTCTTCAACGGATAAGCTTAACAGCAGTTATCCGTTGATACCATCAGTTTCCACTTCAACGGATACTCCCTATCCATTGATGGCCTCTACACACTTAACAGAAACAACTCCAACTGTAGAGGACATGGCAACTGTACAATCACTGTTAGGCTTGAGGGAAGGGAGTGATTTCTTGAGTGAGAGGTTGGGTTGCTCCCAGGCAAAAGGAGAGGTTGAGAGTCACCAAATGCATGCTATTTCTTCCAACATGGCAAAAGTAAGTGAGAGGAGTGCCACCTTAGATAGTGAAGGTGAGGGTGTGAGGGTGTGTGTGAGCCAGGGGGAGCCCCTGATGCAAGAAAAGAGAGAAATTGAGAGAAAGGCAGGTACATAAGCTATAAGGGGGGATCCAGCCATTGCTAGTGAGTTAATGAAAGTGGATGATGCAGATAAGGGAAGACAATTTCAGCAACACTACAAAGCTGTCATTGATAACATTTCCTTAGATACTGACACTTTTACTCACCCTGTTTCAGCCTATCAATTATTGGCTGCACAGGGCAATGTGGAGGCAGAACAGACACTACACATTGTACAAACTTCAGAATCTCTTCAGAGATTCAAAGCTGCTGTCAACAGGCTGCCTTCTCAAGCTGGTGAGCCATCTGAAGAATTTGGAGTAAATTCTAATGATGATGACTCTAATTCTTTGAATGAGAGCATGAACTTAGGGGGAGTAGCAGGCCCAAGTTCTGTTCCTAATCTTCCTGCATGGGCATGGGCCAAACCATCAACACTAGGAGAGTTTGGTGTCACTTTGGTCAAACAAGTCATGACAATTCAGCAAGCCATTCAAGAGACTCAGGATGCTGGCACCAAGGCAATTCTTCGAGCTCATCTGGAATCTCTGCATCTCTTGCAGTTGCAGCATTACCAGCACAGTCTAAGTGTGGATGAGCTCAAGCTGGACATTCCTGATCTGAAATCCTACAATACTGAGAAATTGGATTCAGTCATACCCTATGGTACTATGCAAGATTTGTTGGGGAGACTCAGGAAGGCCTCTGATGCTGATAAGAGGTTGGCCAGATTGGAAGATAGGGTTCAAATAATTGAAGACTCTATGGTCACCATTCTTCAAAATCAACAAACTCAAACAAATCTCCTCATGCAGCTGGCACAAGCACAAGGCTTGACCCCTACCCTTGATGATAACAAAAAGGGGGAGAATAAAGGGGAAGGGGAAGGAGAGCCATCCACAACAGTTCAGATTTCTCAAGTGCTAGTTCCTGTCATCTCAACTTCTCCACCAATTCAAGTCAAAGGAAAGCTAGATGGAATTGATCTAATCCGGATAGCAGCAGCTGAATTGCAAGTCAAAGAGCAAAGGAAGAAGATTGATGAAAAGATGCAACTAATACTTGGTTCTACAACTTCTAAATCACAATCTATGAAGCATAGCACAAAAGTGGAATCAATTATTATGGAACTCAAGCCAGTAGGGAGGCATAAGGATGGAGAAACTTCTTCAAAAGATTTGCAACCTATGGTTCTTAAGCCCAACAACAGATCCAATAAGGACTCTACAAAGAATCCTCTAAAAGAGGTGGATTTTGCTCTTCCAAAAACAGATGAGGACAAGCTTTTAGGAAGGAGTATTGCATATCTCAAAGAGACCATGGATGAGGCTGTAAGGAGAAACATGGCTATTATTTTCAGAGAGGGAAAGAGCATATGTGTGATGCAAGGACATCCCAAATTCTCAATAGCCAAGAAGGAAGAAACCAAAAGGTTGAAGGAAGAATCCAAATAGCTAAAGGCTGACAAAAGAGCACAAGCAAAGCTTGAAAAACAGCTAGAGTAAAGTCAGGCTGATGATCAGAAAGTAATTGAAGATAAAGGTGAAGATGAAGCTATGGGGGACATGGTTGGTACTGAGATGGAGGAAAGAAGTAAGGAAGAATGGCAGAAATGGAAAAGAAAGAAGGTCAATGCAAAGAGAAAGAAGGTAGATAAGACTGAAGAAACCCAATCAATATTCAAACCACTACCCTTTATTCCTGAACCCATTGTACCTGACCCCTTCATGAACATTCATGGTGAAACAATCATTCCCACCTTCCTAACCTCTTCTCCACCATCAAAGAAGCAGAAAAGAAGAATCAAATCAACACCCTCTAAAGCCTCAATCAAATTCACACAAAAGCCTAAGTCCAAACCTCAAAACTCTAAAGATGATTATGTTCACATCTGTGACATAAAAGAATTTTCAGACATTGAACTCTATCTGGATGAGCTGGAGGATGTAAGGGGAATAGCTGCCTACAGACAGCTACCAGAAAGACTAGTGTTCAAATACAAAGGAGCTGGGGAAAGAACATGGCCTCTTCACAGAATTCTGAATGAAGGCTACAGTACCTTGATTAGAGTCTACTCAGCCATACATAAGGATTCTGGCTTTACCAGAACAGCCAGGACTGAGATTCTCAACAAGATTGCCAACATAAGGAAAACTTGGAGGGAGCCCAATGCTTTGCCTATAACTTTACTCATTCAAGAGAAAGGTATTACAATTCATAAATCACCTCATTGGTTGATGGAGTTCAGAGACAACAAAGGAGTCAGAAGATTTTTCAGAATTGAAGATCAGCTAAAGATTGCCAGTAATGAAACTCTCAAGGATATGCAATCTAAGTTAGATATCAATAAAGAAGATGAAGCTGAATTCTACAGACAACTTCAACTTCAAATGGAGGAAAATGACAGGAAGCTAGGAAAGAAAACCAGGGATCAAAGGAAAAGAAAGTAATTTGCTCAAGCTAAAGGAGCACCCGTGGAAACAATGTATTTCTTCAATTTCATCTCAGCATATACACTTTTGCAGCACTTTTGAATTTCTGCTTTGCTACAGTTAATATATTTGTTAAGTGTTTTGTTATCATCAAGCTAAACCCAAATTTATGCCTACAGTTTTAGTAGACATAAATAGGGGGACATTGTTAGGAATATGTGTATTAGTTTGATGATAAGTTCAGCAAAACACTTAAGTAGAAATCTAGTGTTTGTAGCCTCAACGGATAAGACCATCTTGGCTATCCGTTGAAGGAGTAGCCTTACTTAGCAATAAGTTTGGTATTGTAGCACATCTCACTCTCTGATTTCAAGCTGTAATTCTTAGATGTTGTTAGGAGATAATCAGTCATGTTGACTACTAATGGATGTACAAATAGGAGGGCTAATTGTAAATATTTCATGCCTTGTAATTTTGTATAAGTGAAGAAGTGTCAACGGATATTGAAGACCTTCAACGGATGAGAAACTAAGCTTCAACGGATGTCTCTAATGCTTCAACGGATAATATCCATCAACGGATAAGTGCTTCGACGGATAAAGCTTCAACTGCTAGAGCATCAACGGATAAAGCCATCAACGGATGAAAGCTTCAACGGATGCACTGCTAGAGCATCAACGGATAAAGCCATCAACGGATGAAAGCTTCAACGGATGCTCAGTCTCATAGCAGTATATAGTGACAGTTAACAAAGCTGACAGAGGCACATGGATTGACAGAGATGTGGTAGCCTATTTCAGGAACAGCAGAAAAAGCAGCCGTTTTTAGTCTGGTTCATAATGGAAAGTCAACAGATAATTCCATATTACACTGGATAAAAATGGAACAGAAACAAGTGGAGAACTATTGTCTTATTGTACTTTATCTTTGTCTTCACTTGTAAACTTGGTGTTATATAAACCAAGTAGAAGCTAGTAATTAGATATGAATTTTCCCTAAGCTGTTTAGAAATATCAAGAGAGAAAATCATCTAGTTTGTACTAGGAAGCAGCTGTGATTTAATTTTGAATCACAGATTTTCTGAAATAACACATCTCTGGTGGAACAACAAATCCACCAGAAAAGTTTTTAAGTTCTTTGTGCTCATTTCATTTGTGTTTAAATATATATCTGTCTGCATCAGCTCCAAGCAATTTACACACATTTGATCACTCAAACACTTAGTCTTACAAACTGCTCAAAACTTGAAAAAGTTTTGAGATTTACATTCAACCCCCCTTCTGTAAATCTCATTGTTAGTCCACTGGGAATAACAGTCCTCATTAGGCCCTGTTGGGCCTTAGTTAGAGGGAGTGTCAGAGAAGTTTTTCCAACCATAGTTCATAGGATATGAGTTAGAACCATGTGTCACAAGTTAATTCAAGTTAGGGCGTTTTCTGCCCAGAAAAACAGGGGAACCTTGGACTTTTAGCTTAGGCCCAAGAAGGCCCAAGCCAGGCCCTTGAGCCACATCAAATTTGGGAGATGCCCTTAGATCAGTAGAGTCTTGTGTAAAAGTTTTGAAGGAAAACTTGTAGTTTAAGAGTGTCTAATGCACTCAAGAAACCATTAGTTGTCATTCTAAAATTTGCACCAGTGAGCACTTTCACTTATCACATAGTTTTAGAACACTTAGGAGTGAGATTTAGGTTGACCACCATAGTTGTAAGATAGTATAAGGTCAGTAGAGAAAAAGGCACAGGTGAGGGTCAATAGGTTTTGGATAGTTTAGTAAAGGCCCATCGAGTTAGGAAGCCAAAATTTGAAGACTTTGTCTAGTTTAGCGACCAAGTGACTTAAGATGTGAGTCGAGATCATCCAAGCCTAGTGTTGCATTATGGTGTATATGGTGTTATTTGGTATTAATATATGATATGTGATTATGTGGCTATGTGTGTACAATTGTAATTTAAAAGTGAATATAAAATTAAGTGCATATAGGCCTAAGAGCCATCCGTGTTTAATTTCGGGTTGTAAATAGGTTAAGTTGGTGAGAATATATTATAATGAGGATTATTATTATTTATGTAGGATCTCGAGACGAGGGAAAACTTTCCATAAAGGTCGAGTGAAGCTCCAGTTGCTCCTACCAGTCAGACCAGATCAGCCTTTCTCAAGGCAAGTGATTCAACCTGACCTTCGTATTTACTGCTAATAGTTCATACATTGCTACAACTATCTGAAAGGAATATGTCCTAAGTCCAATCATGTATGAGGATTTAGGAATAACTTTTATGTAATCTGTTTTGATTTCATTGATATTAATAAAAGACTTGTTTTGTTTTTATTACGGGCTTTATCTATTTAAGTGTTTAAATAAGATATACCATAGTTTAGAGTAAAGCTTTTTATGGATTATGATGAGATCATAATAGTGAGACCTAAAAAGATGATAACTCTAAACTTAAATAGTTCCTGGTCGTAGGATTACTAACTGGTAATTAATAATCCGCAAAGATCGGTACATACTATGTTTGCTTCATTATGAAGGATGTCTGTTCTCATAGACATTTGTGTGGTGACACTATAGCTAGTATGTAGGTGCTTATTATAGAATAAGTTCACTGAACATGACTCGCCCAGCTGAACAACTGATGGAGTTCACTCACGTGTCAGCAGTTGTTCGCTTAGTGATAGTTGTACAAGTATCCTTAGACTTGAGGTCATCATAGTCATCTTGTGTACACTGAACTATGCTTTGGTTTAGTTCTTAGTCTCCAGGGACAATTATTAGGGCTCTTCTGGGTATAGGAATTTGTACACGAAGATAGTGTATGATCAATAAAGGATCTACCCCTTCCAGTGAAGGAAGCGAATTTCAAGGCTGATCCACTTATGCTAGTTCAGGAATCTCTGGCCAGAGTGAATGAAATTAGAAAGGAGTTTCTAATTTGCATAGAACTACGCATAGTAAATGGTAAGCAAGTGATTGAATTAGATAGGCTTGACACGAGATCCATGCCTTGTATTTAATCGGGACATTGTAGGGTAGAAGGAGTTTATTGTACGGTAACTATTCACTGACAGGTTCTTGGTATTCTAAGCAGTGAATTCATATTATCCGGATAGTCGCAATATGTTGAGAAGCATCACTCACGATGTAGAATAAATGTGATTAATTAATTAATCATATTTAATAAATTAGAGAATTTATATAAATAATGATAAAATAGTTTTATTATTATTTATTTCTACTACCGGCTTAATATTGAACCTACAGGGTCACACCATAAAAAGAGAATGATTTAATGGTGGAGGAATTAATTAATAATGGCTAATAATTATTTATTTATGAAATAAATAATTAATTGGCAAATTTAATAATTGATTAAATGAGATTTAATTGATTATAAATTAATTAAAAAAAGTTCTTAATATTATTAATTAAGGATTTAATGTTTGGAAATTAAATCAAGAGAGAGAATTATTTTTAAGTGTTTAGAAAAAGGATTAATAATTAAAAGGTGTTTTAATTATTAATTAGAATAATAAATGGGATAATAATAATATTATTTATGGGAAAATTTCAGCTGAAAATTTTGCCTATAAATACACTATTATAGACCCTATTTTATTCTAACCCACATCGAGCCCGAAAACCCAAAAAGTTTGGAAAACCCAATTCTCTCCACCTTCTTCCTCCTCCTTAACATCGTTTTCTTGGTGGATACCGGTGGAGTGCTTCACACTTGAGGAGCAACTGCTAAGGATCTCTGATCGTTGTCTCCGAATTATTTTAAAAGGTTAGATTCGATCCCTCGAATTTTTATTCACGATTTATATGCTTTCTATTACATAGAGATGTGTACATTGAATAAGAATCTAAAGGTCGTTACGTGCCACAGCCGTGGGCCTTTGGGGACTGATTCAATTGTACAGAATGTTGGGTTAGACTTGACTTAGAATATTGAGTTTGTCGTGCCACAGCCGTGACTCAATTATTCAAGAGGCTAAAGTTTGATTAGGGAATAACATTAGATGTAATTGACAAGAGTTGTCTGCTTATTGAACATTACATGGCGTTTCATGCCACAGCCGGGGTTGTGTAATGGAATGGAGGATCCCTATTCCCACTAGCATTTTGAATGCTTAATTTTTCATGTAGGGGGTTGAATAAATTAAGAAAACTAGTGGGAGCCACTTATGAATAAAGACCCGATTCATATAGTGTTTTGAAATGAAATCGAATATTTGCTAAATGTTGTTATGTGTTTATCATTTACAGATTTACTTTGTACGTTATGTCTTCTGCACTATCACTCAGGAGCATACTAGATGCTCACAAATTGACTGGTCCTAATTATGCTGACTGGCTTCAAAACTTGAGAATTGTTCTCAGGATTGAGAAGCTGGAATACGTGATTGACTCACCTAAGCCTACTGAACCTGCTAGTGATGCACATAATGATGAACATGTTGTGTATCGTAAGTGGATAGATGATGCAAATGTTGCTCAATGCATCATGCTAGCTTCCATGAACATTGAGCTACAGAAGCAACATGAGCATATGGATGCTCACACTATCCTCATGCATCTACAAGAGTTGTATGATGTGGCAGGGAGGACAGCTCGATATGAGATATCAAAGGAGTTGTTCAGTTGTAGGATGTCTGAGGGATCATCTGTGAATGACCATGTACTTAAGATGATCAATTTGATTGAACGTCTTGGACAACTTGGTTTTGCCATGGATGGGGAGCTGAGCCAAGACTTGGTCTTGCAATCGCTTCCGAGTTCGTTCTCGCAGTTTGTTGTGAACTTTCACATGAATAATTGGATGTCAGCCTGGCTGAACTCCACAACATGTTGAAGACTGCGGAATCGAATTTTCCCCCTAAGAAGAGTTCTGTTCTTCTAATTGGTGAAGGTTCCAATCCTAAGAAAAGGAAGAGGAACCCTTCCAAGAAGAAGAAAGTAGGTGAAAATATGCCGGTTCCACCAAAAGCTGAAGACCCCAAGAGCAAAGTTATTTGTTTTCACTGTAACAAGGTGGGGCACTGGAAGAGGAACTGCAAGGTTTACCTTGCAGAATTGAAGAAGAAGGGTAGTGAGACTACCGCTTCTGATTCAGGTATGTTCATGATAGAAGTGAATATGTCATTTCTACTTGGGTATTAGATACCGCCTGTGGTTCACATATCTGCAATTTGTTGCAGGGACCAAGGAGAAGTAGGACTCTTGAGGAAGAGGAGGTGATTCTACTGATGGAAATGGAGCAAGAGTTGCTGCTGTAGATGTAGAATCATTTCATTTACATAGGCCTACGGGCAAGACTATTATTTTAAATAATTGTTATTTTGTTCCCTCGATTGTGAGGAATATTATTCCCATGTTAGACTTGGCTGGATTTTTCATTTATTATTGAGAATAATGAATGTTCTATTCTTAGAGATAATATTCTTTATGGACGTGGTACTTTAAATAATGGTCTGTATATATGTGACATAATTTACTTCAGATTGAACAAACTAATAAAAGAAAAGGGATGATGAAAATCTCACTTTATAGTGGTACTGCAGTCTCTATTTACTGGACATGGAGAGAGGGCTGCAGATTTGCTAGAAATGGTACACACAGTTGTATGTGGACCAATGTCTACGCAAGCCATGGGTGGATTTTCATACTTTATTACTTTCATAGATGATAGATCTAGATTCGGATATGTGTTTGATGAAAAACAAGTCTGAAGCCTTTGAAAAGTTCAAAGAGTATAAGTTTGAAGTGGAGAAACAACCAAACATAGTATTATAACTCTTCGATCAGATCGAGGTGGTGAATACTTTAATGGAGTGTTTCTAGATTATCTCAAAGTAAATGGTATAGTCTCCCAGTGGACTCCTCCAGATTGGTATCTGAAAGGAGAAATCGAACTTTGTTAGACATAGTTCGGTCCATGATGAGCTATGCAAATCTTCCAGTATTCCTATGGGGTTATGCATTGGAAACCTCAGCATATTTACCAAATATGGTGCCTTCCAAAATCTGTTCCTCAAACTCCGTATGAGATATGGAAAGAAAGGAAACCGAGTCTTAAACACGTTAAGATTTGGGGATGTCCAGCTTATGTCAAGTAAGTTGACCCAGATAAGCTGGGATATCGATCCGTAAAATGTAGTTTTGTGGGATATCCTAAAGAGACTTTAGGGTATTACTTTTACACCGATCATCGGGTGTTTGTATCCAGACATGCTACCTTCTTGGAAAAGGAGTTTATCCTTGAAGGAAACAGTGGAAGCAAAATTGAACTTGATGAAGTTCAAGAAGCACAAACTACTACGGATCAAGTGGAAACACCTGTTCTGACTAAACAACCTTTTGTGGAACAGCCCATTCATAGATCAGGGAGAGTGTCTCGCCAACCTGAGAGGTATTATGGCCTTGTCATTGAGAATGACAATGAGTTGTCGATCATTGATGATGACGACCCTGTGACCTATAATGAGGCTATGAGTAGTGTTGACTCAGAGAAATGGCATAGTGCCATGAAATCCGGAATGGAATCTATGTATACGGTATACAAAAGATAGATTATAGCAGATGGCCAGGTGGAGACCTATAAGGCCAGGCTTGTGGCAAAAGGATTCAAACAAAGGCAATGGATTGACTTTGATGAAACTTTTTACCTGTAGCCCTGTTAAAATCAGTTCGGATTTTGCTTGCGAATGCTGCTTACTACGACTATGAGATCTGGCAATTAGCCAGATGGTTTTCTTTCCAAGAGAAATGAAAACCTAGTGTGTAAGCTGCTGCGAACCATATGTGGTTTAAAGTAGGCTTCTCGAAAGATGGAACATTCGTTTTGATGAGACAATCAAAGAGTTTGATTTTATCAAAAACGAAGATGAACCATGCATCTACAAAAGGGTTAGTGGGAGCGCGATAATATTTCTTATATTATATTGAATTAGAGTTAACACACATAACAACATAGCAGACCCACTCACAAAGCTACTTTTTGAAAGTCACTTTGATCGTCATAAAGATGAGATGGGTATTAGTTACCAGAGTGATTGGCTTTAGTACAAGTGGGAGATTGAAAGGAATATGTCCTAAGTCCAATCATGTATGAGGATTCAGGAATAACTTTTATGTAATCTGTTTTGATTTCATTGATATTAATAAAAGACTTGTTTTGTTTTTTATTACGGGCTTTATCTATTTAAGTGTTTAAATAAGATATACCATAGTTTAGAGTAAAGCTTTTTATGGATTATGATGAGATCATAATAGTGAGACCTAAAAAGATGATAACTCTAAACTTAAATAGTTCCTGGTCGTAGGATTACTAACTGGTAATTAATAATCCGCAAAGATCGGTACATACTATGTTTGCTTCATTATGAAGGATGTCTATTCTCATAGACATTTGTGTGGTGACACTATAGCTACTATGTAGGTGCTTATTATAGAATAAGTTCACTGAACATGACTCGCCCAGCTGAACAACTGATGGAGTTCACTCACGTGTCAGCAATTGTTCGCTTAGTGATAGTTGTACAAGTATCCTTAGACTTGAGGTCATCATAGTCATCTTGTGTACACTGAACTATGCTTTGGTTTAGTTCTTAGTCTCCAGGGACAATTATTAGGGCTCTTCTGGGTATAGGAATTTGTACACGAAGATAGTGTATGATCAATAAAGGATCTACCCCTTCCAGTGAAGGAAGCGAATGTTCAAGGCTGATCCACTTATGCTAGTTCAGGAATCTCTGGCCAGAGTGAATGAAATTAGAAAGGAGTTTCTAATTTGCATAGAACTACACATAGTAAATGGTAAGCAAGTGATTGAATTAGATAGGCTTGACACGAGATCCATGCCTTGTATTTAATCGGGACATTGTAGGGTAGAAGGAGTTTATTATACGGTAACTATTCACTGACAGGTTCTTGGTATTCTAAGTAGTGAATTCATATTATCCGGATAGTCGCGATATGTTGAGAAGCATCACTCACGATATAGAATAAATGTGATTAATTAATTAATCATATTTAATAAATTAGAGAATTTATATAAATAATGATAAAATAGTTTTATTATTATTTATTTCTACTACCGGCTTAATATTGAACCTATAGGGTCACACCATAAAAAGAGAATGATTTAATGGTGGAGGAATTAATTAATAATGGCTAATAATTATTTATTTATGAAATAAATAATTAATTGGCAAATTTAATAATTGATTAAATGAGATTTAATTGATTATAAATTAATTAAGAAAAGTTCTTGATATTATTAATTAAGGATTTAATTTTTGGAAATTAAATCAAGAGAGAGAATTATTTCTAAAGTGTTTAGAAAAAGGATAAATAATTAAAAGGTGTTTTAATTATTAATTAGAATAATAAATGGGATAATAATAATATTATTTATGGAAAAATTTCAGCTGAAAATTTTGCCTATAAATACACTATTATAGACCCTATTTTATTCTAACCCACATCGAACCCGAAAACCCAAAAAGTTTGGAAAACCCAATTCTCTCCACCTTCTTCCTCCTCCTTAACATCATTTTCTTGGTGGATACCGGTGGAGTGCTTCACACTTGAGGAGCAACTGCTAAGGATCTCTGATCGTTGTCTCCGAATTATTTTAAAAGGTTAGATTCGATCCCTCGAATTTTTATTCACGATTTATATGCTTTTATTTGGATTTTGTATGTGTAAAAGTGTTTTACCATGCCCCCGCTGCGTTAAAATCCAACACTATCCTGTGTCATTTGATATATTAAATCAAGCGTATCTTATGTTTATCTTTGAATTATATAGAGATGTCATGAACCCTCGAGTACGTATTGCAAGTAGTTCAAAAGTCTTTTCATGATAGTTGAAGGCCGTGATAAAATAAAGAGTTGTTATAATACTTGATTGATCCTCTTGATTAACATGCTAATGATTCCTAAGTATTAATATCTCATCCTGATACTTGAACCCCTATAGAACCTTACCTTGAACTCTGATAGTCAGATACTTACCAACGTGATTCCTCATTAATTTATACCCTCTTTCTTATCCTAAAGCTTGACAATTCTGATATATATATCCTGAGCTAAAGATCATTTCTGCATACCTTAACACCCTTAGTATTCATGAAGCTTACATTCTTGATGATCCAGCACTTGAACCTTGATGAGAAACCATTGCTTAAAGCCCAATTTGGCATTACCCTTTTATAATATCCAATAGCCTCACTAAATCCCCTTGTCTAAATCTTTGATATATGAAAACCATTCAGTTACTTTAATAGAGTATAGTTTTGTGAATCATGGCCCTGAGATTTAGTACCATATTTCCCGTGTTTCGAGTTGATCTATAATCCCTTGATAAAAATGTTTACTGTAAAAAGAGATTTTGTTATAATTCAGCATCAGTTTTTGAAATAAATAAAATGTGGGTTTTCAGTCCCAAAGGGGGATAAATGTTTTCTTTGAATGGTGGATCTGGACTGAGACGCGAGTCCTTTCCACACTTATATTAGGCTTAAAAGTTGCCTAGGGATTCCCATTAATGTTTTAGAACCCAGCGAGGTTCGGGATTACTTCGCGGCTGATCACCGGCTGTAATCCGTAGCGTCATAAAATGATTTTGATTAAGACATGATTTTGAAATTGTTTTGATATAAGCAAAAATGATGCCATCACCAATAGTTTTATCCCTCGTTATCATTGGTTATGTCTTTCCATTGTCATTCTTTAATGTATATCTCGATTTATGTTTTGTATCGTACTGTTAGCACTTGTTGAGCATTTGGCTCACTCCTTGCTTTACCCTGATATTACAGCTAGCAGCTATGGTTAGATTCAAGCAGACTGCCCGTAAGACCTGTGATGCTGATGCATATGTTCAAGCTCAGGTAGAATAAGAGATAGTAGTTTTGTGTGAGGACTCGCTATTTAAAATCAGTTATAATAAAATGTAGTGTTGGGCAGTTCCAAACCCTAAACTGTAAGATCTTGGAGTTGGTTATGTTTACTTCTTTTTAAAATGTTGTAATAGTTATATTTAATTTTCTGTTTAAGTTGGGGGCGTGACAGGTTTTGGTATCAGAGCTACGGTTTAGAGTCCCTGGACAGCCCAAATAGGTTATAGGATATGTGTGTAGATTATAGATAATATGCGAGAGAGTAGGTTAAGTAAATTTATTATTAATACTCCTCTTATTGGTTGTCAGCAAAGGGCGCATTCCTCGTCATCCTCTGGGTCGGACGACACTATTGCTTTCACTGTGTATGCTGAGTTGAGGCACGAGTTCGACATGCTTCAGGGCAAGTACGACCGACTGATAGACCGACTGAAGAACGTGTACCCGGACAGCCGAAACTACGAAGGGAAGCCCAAGGAACAGATGACTGTGAGACTTGAGACCTTGGTTCAGTATATCAACACTAAGCTTGAGGAGATGTCAGCGCACCGGGACCGCACCAGCCAGTATGTCATTCAGATGGTGGCGGATGAGCTCCAGAGCATTGTGAAGACGCTTCGAGAGGAAAAGACTACAAAGCCCCGTTCAGATGGAGTGGAGCCTTAGTTCTTTCCATTTACCTTTCATGTTGTTGTACTATTAGACTCTGTGGAATCCCTAGTTGTTTCCGTTATTTCCTTTTAATAAGCCTGTTATTCCTAGAACCAGACTTTGTCCTAATCCTATGTATTGTGACCTTTAAAAATTTCAATAATTATGTTCTATTGTTCCATTTGCTCTCAACTGTTATTTTACGTTTTTATATGCATCACCATATCTGCTTAATTTGGAAACTTGACCCCATATGTAAATAAGAATGCCATGCGATACCCTCGAATCATTTTATCATTCATATCTATTTTGACATAACTCTTATTTCAGGATCATGCCTCCCAAAAAGAAGAACCGAACAACCACATCCACCACAGACCCAAACATTCTTCGACTACTGGAAACTTTGCAACAGCAAACCAATGCTATATCTCAACAATAACTAACTCTTCAACAACGAATTGAAAACCAAGATAACCGTGAACCACACCAACCACCTGAACCACCAGTACCACCTAGACAACTTGTCACTTTCAAGGCTTTTCAGAATGTGAATCCACCGGCATTTCATGATACCACTGATCCAGTGATAGCTAACACATGGATCAAGGAGATGGAAAGGGCTTTTGAGTTGGTACAGTTAGGAGACGATCAGAAGATGCCGTATGCTACTTACTTCTTGAAGGGAGAAGTCATCTATTGGTGGGAATCAGTAAAAGCTATAGAAGTCACTCAGCAGCTTTCTTGGGAGAGATTTAAGAAGTTATTTCTGGACAAGTATTACCCTAAGTACATGCAGAATCAGATGGAGCTTAAATTTTTGGAGCTGAAGCAAGGGAACATGACTGTACTGGAGTATGAGAAGAAGTTTACTGAGTTGTCAAGGTTTGTGACAAAGTATACCAGCACTGAGGAGGAAAAAGCAAAGAAATTTCAGCAAGGATTGGAGCCTTGGATCAGAGATAGAGTGGCTATGTTTGAGCTTGAAACTTACGCGGGAGTAGTACCGAAAGCTGTACTGATTGAGAATAATGGGACGCAGTCAAGGAAAGAAAGGGATAACAAGAAGAGGAAGGTTTCATTTTATGGAGAAAAGTCTAAAGCAGGAAGTTCATAAGATCGGAATGTAAAGAGGATTGGTTTCCATAAGGGCGGAAATTTTCAAAAGAAAGGAAATTTGGGCAAAAGGAAAGAGTCGAAGGGGAACAATCAGGCAAGCCAAGGGCAAGTTGGAGAAAACAGGTTCCAGAGACCGGAATGCAAGCACTGTGGAAGAAGGCACCCCGGAGTGTGTAATAAGTTGAGCATGACATATTATAGGTGCAATCAAAAGGGACATTTGGCAAATGAGTGCAAGATACCGAAGCCAGGAGTTATATGTTACAAGTGTGGGAGAACTGGACACATAGCTAGGGAGTGCAAGGCAACCGGACCAGTCAAAGCTCTGATGAACGTGGCAAGTACCAGTGCAAGCGTGCCAGCTGAGGTATCGGCATTACCTCCACCACCTACACCAACCCCGCAAGCAACAGCAAGGACATTTGATCTGAAGATGAAGGATGTTGTTCAGAATTCTGAGGTGATAGCAGGTACACTTTTACTCAATAATGTCAAAGCTAAAGTTTTGATTGATTCGGGAGCAACAAGATCTTTCATATTAGAAACTTTTATTGATAAGCTCCAATGTGATAAAATGATTATGAGTGAGGTAGTAAATGTGGTAATTGCGAACCAAGAGAAGATTCCTGTGAATCAATTTTGTCCAAAGTGTGAGATTGATATTTCGGGGTATAAGTTTTCAGCCGACTTGATACTCTTCAAGTTGGGAGAGTTTGATATAATTTTAGGAATGGATTGGTTAGGAGAGAATAACGCTTAGATTAATTGTAAGACCAAGAAAGTGTATTTATAGATGAAGAGTGGAGAGAAGGTAGTATTTAAGGGGCAGAGGCAAGAGCAACTATTTCTTTTAATTGTTCAGGCTAAGAAGCTACTTAGAAAAGGTTTTGAGTCGTTCCTAGCTTATGTAGTGGATTTAGAAAAAGGCAGCCCTAACATAGAAGATATTCTTGTAATTAACGAGTTCCCAGATGTGTTTCCCGACGAACTACCAGGCTTACCACCAGATCGAGAAATCGAGTTCGAGATCAACCTTGCTCCAGGAACAGAACCAGTTTCAAAGGCCCCATATAGGATGGCACCAGCAGAAATGAAAGAGTTGGCGAGCCAGCTACAAGAATTGTTGGATAAGGGAGTGATACGACCAAGTACGTCGCCATGGGGAGCACCTGTTCTGTTTGTAAAGAAGAAAGATGGGAGTATGCGATTATGCATAGACTATCGGGAGTTGAATAAGGTAACGATCAAGAACCGCTACCCGCTACCAAGAATAGATGACCTTTTTGACCAGTTGAAGGGAGCAAAATGCTTTTCAAAGATTGATTTGAGATCGGGATACCATCAATTAAAGATCACAGAAGAAGATATTCCCAAGACCGCATTCAGGACCAGATATGGGCATTATGAATTCTTAGTAATGCCGTTTGGACTGACCAACACTCCGGCCGCATTTATGGATCTGATGAATCGGGTATATAAGAAGTATTTGGACAAATTTGTCGTGGTATTCATTGATGACATCCTTATTTATTCTAAGTCGAAAGAAGAACATAAGCAGCACCTCTGAATAGTATTGGAAATACTTCGTCAAGAGAAGTTGTATGCCAAGTTTACCAAATGTGAGTTTTGGTTAAAGGAAGTTCAATTTTTGGGGCATGTCATTGGAAATGAAGGAGTTAAAGTGGATCCGGCAAAGATTGAAGTAGTTATGAGTTGGGAGAGGCCAAAGACTCCTACGGAAGTGCGAAGTTTTCTAGGGTTGGCAGGATATTATAGAAGGTTCATCATGGATTTTTCGAAAATCGCAACGCCATTGACCAATTAACCAGAAAGAATCAGAAGTTCGAATGGAGTGCAGAATATGAGGATAGCTTTCAAGAGTTGAAACAGAGATTGGTAACCGCTCCGGTATTAGTGCTACCAGATGATCAAGGGAACTTTGTAATATTCAGCGATGCTTTACATAAGGGTTTGGGTTGTGTGTTGATACAACACAGTAAAGTGATCGCATATGCGTCAAGATAGTTGAAACCGCATGAGTTAAAGTACCCGACGCATGACTTGGAACTAGCCGCCATAGTTTTCGCACTTAAGATTTAGAGACATTACCTCTACGGAGAGAAGTGTGAAATCTACACGGATCACAAGAGTTTAAAGTACATTTTCACTCAGAAGGAGCTCAATATGAGGCAGAGGAGATGGCTGGAATTGATCAAGGACTATGACTGCTCGATAAATTACCATCCTGGAAAGGCAAATGTTGTGGCTGATGCTCTGAGTAGGAAGGAGAGACTGAATATGATGATAACATCAAAAGAGTTATCTGAAGAAATCGAGAGATTTGAACTGGAACTTTGTGCTTGCGGAAAAGTTGAGGAAGTTTGTCGTGCAATGACCTTTCAGCCAACACTAGTGGAAAAGATAAAGAAGTGGCAAGAAGAAGTAATGGAGAAAGAGAAGAATCAGTTATCTGGGGAGGAGATTAATACTCAAAGGGATGAGCAAGGGATACTAAGGTTTTCTTCCAGAATTTGGATTCCACATGTACCTGAATTAAAGAATGAGATCCTCCACGAAGCCCACAATTCGAAATTTTCAATCCACCCGGGAAGTACCAAGATGTATCAAGACTTAAAGAACTTTTGGTGGCCAAATATGAAGCGAGACGTGGAAGAATGGGTTGCGAAGTGTTATACTTGTCAGAAAGTGAAGGCAGGACATCAACGACCAAGCGGATTAATTCAGCCCCTGAAGATTCCAGAATGGAAATGGGAAAATATCGCTATGGACTTTATAGTAGAACTACCGCGAATGAAATCCGGGCATGACGCAATATGGGTTATAGTTGATCGTCTTACGAAGTCGGCGCATTTCCTTCCAATAAACGAGAAGTCATCATTGGACAAATTGGTTCATCTGTATGTGCATGAAATCGTGCTGAGGCATGGAGTACCCGTATCAATAGTTTCAGACAAAGATCCCCGATTTAACTCAAGATTCTGGAAGCAATTTCAGGAATGTCTTGGCACGAAGTTGAATATGAGCACGGCATACCACCCGCAGACTAATGGTCAGAGTGAAAGGACAATTCAAACAATCGAAGACATGTTGCGCAGTTGTGCAATCGATTTTACAGGAAGTTGGGATGATCACTTGTCGTTGATTGAATTCTCTTACAACAATAGCTATCATTCCAGTATCGTCATGCCACCATACGAAGCTTTGTGCGGGCGAAAATGTAGATCACCAACAAGTTGGGATGAAGTAGGAGAAGGAAGAATTCTCGGCTCGGAATTGGTACAAAATTTGCATGATTCAGTCAAGTTAATTCAGAAAAGGTTGCTTGCTGGTCAAGATAGACAGAGGAAGTATGTGGATCCAGCGCGTAAGGATGTTCAATTCCAAATTGGCAAAGCTGTTTTGTTGAAGGTGTCACCCAGAAAAGGGTTGTCTAGATTTGGCAAGAAAGGGAAGTTAGCACCTAGATACATAGGTCCTTTTGAAATTTTGAGTCAAGTAGGGAAGGTGGCCTACGAGTTGGCCTTACCACCTCAGTATCAACATGTGCATAATGTGTTCCATGTGTCATTGCGTAAGAAGTATAATCCTGACGCTAGACATGTGATAGAATATGAACCTGTAGAAATTCAGGCAGACCTGTCATTTGTTGAGCAACCGGTTAAAATACTCGACTGGCAAGAGAAGAGCCTTAGAAATAAGTCAGTAAAGTTAGTAAAAGTGCTTTGGAGGAACCCTAAGGTCAAAGAATTGACTTGGGAGTTAGAGTCTGATATGCGTTCCTGGTATCCTCATCTGTTCTCTTAGATTCTGGGGACAGAATCCCTTAAGGGGGAGAGGATGTTACAACCGACATTTCCGTGTAATATTAATTGTAAAATTTGGTGTAATTATAAAGCCGAATGGCAATATATTCAACTATTGTATGCTTGTGTGAATGAGAATATCTGTGTCTTAAATTTTTGATATACGGTATATGAATTTTCAAATCAAAAGTTTAATTATTTCTTTCATTTTTGATTTATAAGGAATATCTTAAACCTTGAATAAATATCTTTTTAAAAAAGTTATTTTTTCACAAAATTCAAAAGTAGTTTTATAAAATTTCTAAAAATCCAAGTTATTTTATGGTATAAATTTTATAATTTTTGAACTTGTATTTTATTTTATAAAAATAAATCTTTATAAATTTTAGTTGTCGTATTTAGCAAATTACAAGAAAGCCCTTGCATGCAAACCACCCTTTCATTCTTTTCAAGGACAAAGAGGACAATTCCAAACCCACTAACTCATGAACTAGTAGCCAAATTACCTCCTTGACCTTGCATGCAAGTTAGCTTAGTTCTAGCTAGAAGGATACCCTTGTCATTTCTCAAACCCACTCATATTATAGTCAAATCAAGACATAAAAACAACTCAAAGAAGTGATCATCACTTCACTTCACCCCACCACTTCACTATCATCTCCTTCTTCCCCTCCCTCTCGGCTTTTCCCCCTCCCCTCTCGGCAATTCCCAAAAACCGAGCCCCCATCCCCTTCTTTCTTCATTTCTCACTTAAACAATCATCCTATTATCAAGTAATCGTACTCCCTACATGTCGTCCTTGTATATCTTAAGAGTTTAGAGTAGAAAAACTTATGTATTGACCTTGCATGGTGGTGTGTTGTTAAAACTCCAAGTGAATATCCTTTATTCTTGTGAATTCAAGGCTTTCACCATGAGTTATAGTAGCAAAGGGTTGAGAATGGCTAGACATGAGTATGTTACACTCATGCAATTGTTGTTTTCACCTTAATCTGTAACACCCCCAAATCCGGGGTCGGGGATCGGGGTTGTCACGAGTTCCATTTCCCTTAATAACACCCAATCTGAATAAATAATCAACTATTCTGTACTGTGACCCCACCATAAAAACACACCACAAGTTATAGTCTCAGAGATGAATATCCAAAAATAATCACAAGTCATTTTATTCCACAATTATATGCCAATATACCTTAAAAGGGTTTCTGAATAAATTTACATTTCTTTGCCATTATTACAATTCATAAATATACATAAATCTGGTTCATCAATAGTTGAAAACCTAGCCTATTGGTAGCTCCTACCTCAGCTACGGCGGCATCAACGCTTCCAGCAAACTGCGAAACATTTTCTAACCGCTTGCGAATTGGAAGCTTGGTCATGTTCATCTTGTCTATCTGATGTTGTGTGATGAAAGAAGAAAGCAAGGGTGAGCAACAAGCCCACCAAAATAATATGTATAATGATTTACAATATATGAGCATTCTCATAGTACTCATGAAAGTCTTGGTCAAGAAGAAATGAACCAAGTTTGGTATCTTACCGCGACCAAGTCACAAAATATTCAGTATATATGTACATATATACTTTTCACAATCTTGGAAATCCTCTGACATGTATAATATACACAGAGTTCCCGTTTATAACTGTATAAAATATCGTTGTAAGGTGATCTCATATATCTAACCTTGTCTCAACGTTTTTCCGAAAATCTTTGACATGCACAAGATAATCATTTACTAGATATAAGTGTAAAAGATGAAGTTACAAGATACTCCAATATACTTATATCCGAATACTACTTGAACTACCACCGTTCAAGTTATAATCAGTTTCAAAAGTTCATCACCCATATGAGACTATAAGATAAGATTTGAATAGATTCAATCCTTGAAATATCATTATAAATAATGAAGTTACGAGATACTTCATTAAGTCCTGATATATATATACACCTATATATATATATACATTTCATACACTCCTTGAAAACCTCTGTTATGAAAATTATAAATAGAGTTGCAATATCCAATGAGTTTTGGAAAGGAGAAAACCTTGGCATAAACCTGATATCTTGCTGATCAGACAAAGATACCAATAAGTAACCTTTTCAACTAGTAGATGGATGAATCCCCCACCGGTCATCACCCTGGCCACATAAGGACCTTGTGCTGGACCGCCACCCGGCCTCTTACGCGTTGATGGACTGCCACCCAGCCACTTACACTTTGATAGACCATACCCCGGCCTGTCGCTTATGCCGACTCAATTAGATGGACTTACTTCCCGAACGTTGGGCAAGTAATCAAATTGTTTTCTCAAAACAGCAACCACGTTGCGAATGTAAAATACACCACAGAGCCGGATCCCCCAGGTTTTGAGCGAGTATTTAAATCACCTTTGAAATGAGGATCTTAAATATAAAAGAATGAGTTTTGGGATCCGCCCCAACTTTTAGAAATCATTTTGAAGACTCGAAAACATTTTTAAGAATGTTTGGAGTACTTCTGATTTATTAAAATAAATCAGTCCCGATATATTAGAAATATCTGAATATTAACATTTAAATAATATTCCCATAAGGATAATCCTTATAAAAATAATCGAAGTAGAAGTGTTAAAACTCATACTTGAAATGAATATTAAATAACCAAAGATATACTTATACGAAAGTACTATCTTTATTTGAATAATCAAAAGTAAGTTTGATTATCGAAACATTATTCTTTAACAAAATAAAGAATATTATTTAATAAAATAAGCGGAGTCATAAGCCCTCGAATGAATATTCAAAATAATATTCATTAATAAAATAAACGGAGTCATAAGTCCTCGAAAGAATATTCAAATTAATATTCATTAATAAAATAAACGGAGTCATAAGCCCCCTGAATGAATATTCAAAATAATATTCATTAAATAATATAAACTGAGTCATAAGTCCTCGAATGAATATTCAAGTAATATTCATTAAATAATATAAACTGGGTCATAAGTCCTCGAATGAATATTCAAGTAATATTCATTAAATAATATAAAGTTATCGAATAAACCTTATTCGATCAATAGTTTTGAAAACTATATCCATATATATATAAATATATATATATAATATACTCGGGAACATCGACTCCCGGTTTAGAAATATGTTCACCGTTGGGTCCCCTATACTAAGGGTATACTCAAATACCGCTTATCTCTAGCATATGTATTATCAACTGAATCAACAGATATATGCATCAAGAATACGAAACAGGCATGCGTATATACCATATCACATGCTACAATATATCGCAAGAATTTGCTAATAACAAATATGCATTTATCACAAGATCATGCATATACACATATATATCACAACAACAGTTTATACGGGTAGAAAACTTGCCTGAGTGCTCCCGGATAGACTTAAGCTTAGAGTGGGTCTGATAACCTATGAAAAACAACATAAGTTGGAATTAGACCCCAGTCGCTTAAGAAACTAGACTTTAACCAATTGAACCCAAACGTTTGCTTATGGTCACTCCTACGCTTAACGAATCACCTAAGTCGTTCGAGTACCCTTGGCTCCACCATTTTTAATAAATTAACCATTAAGAGTTTTAAGGCGATTCTTTCGCGAGTACCTTACCAACTGCCTAATACACTTAACATAATTGTTTCATACCCCAATTAGTCATTTAAAGTCCTTAACCAAGGTTTCAAAGTAAGGAGAGGGGTAATGGTTCGTTCGCGAAACGCCATTACTTAAAACGGTCATTTCTCCTAAACCGTACATCGGATTCAAACGAACCACATATCAAAACGAAGCTCGTAACATGAACTATCTAAACATGGCAATGGTCAAAACGTAACTGTGAGTTCAAGGGTTCTGATGTTAAGAACAAAAACAGTCTACGGTAAATCGGGCATTACGACGGCTATGTTTACGCGATTACCCAAATTTATACCACTCCAAATCAACCCACAATCAACCCACAATCAACATCACAACCAAACTCCATCCATACTTCACCATAAAAGCCCCAACAACTCAATATTATCAACTTATACTACTTCCCAATCATGAACTAAAAGCTTACTTAAGTTGTTTAACTAATTATCAAGATTTACAACTCCAAAAACACCACAAAACCAACTAATTTCTACAAACTCAACCAAACTTTAAACAAACAAGCATCATGCTTCACATATACTATATCAATCATATTTATTCCTAATTACTCAAAACTAAAGCTAGGGTTTGGAGTTTATACCTTCCTTGGAGTGTGGAGAATCAAGAGAATGGCTTGGAATCACCCTTAAAGTCCTTATCCAAGCTTAAACTAAACAAAACTTCAAGAACAAAAATTTTAGTTCTTGAAAAACACTATTCACCATCTTCTTCCATGATTTTTAGGAAGAGATTGTGAATGATTTAGGCGCTCAAACTTATAGGATATCCATAACTATGCATAAGGAGTCTTAGATAATTACCTCACTAATTAACAAGGCTTGGATCTTGAATTTTGGAATTTTCCTCTTTGAAAAAGAAGGAAAGCCGAGAGCTCTTCTTGAAAATGGAGGTGTTTTGTGTTTTTTGATGAAAATGAAATGTTTTGGCTTGGTTGGTTGCTTTTTATTTGTTTTCTTACCTTTTACCATGGTAACTTTTGTGTGGTTCTAAATCAACCAACAACACACTTGCTTTGGTCATGCTTATGTCACCAAGTGATGTCATCCTCCCACCTTTGTCCTCCTCTTATTGGTTTGATGACATCATCCCCACTAATCTCTTTGATTAGCTTCTAATTACTTGGCTAATGACCGCTGATCTGTTATACGGTTCGCTTAACTTTCATATTTGTTTATCGTTTGAGGGATCATACTCGGGATCTTATTACTTGGGTTCCCTTAACCTTTCTCAATACATTATATTCCTTTTATGATCCTCTCTTAAAATCCTTGAATTTAAATCCTTTTTATCCTGTTACCTTATACTCAATTCTTTCGATATCTGATGGATTTTCGGGAAAAATCAAAGTGTTCGGATTTGGATTCTGACGATCTTTACATACACTTATATACCACATAGAGTACTAATAATATCCCAGAAGATCAATAAAAGAACCCCTACATAGTGTGGCATGAAAAGTTTTCTTATTCAGCATGATCAGCAAAAGCACTATTCATAAGGGTTTCAAAAATTCCAAAATTTGGGGTTATTACAGTCTCCCCTCCTTAAAAGGATTCCGTCCCGGAATCAGATAGAAATGAGTAGGGATACTTTCTTAGCATTGCACTTTCTAACTCTTACATAATTTTCCCACATTGTAGTTCTTCCATCAAACTTTGAATAGTTTGATAACCCTTCTCCCAAGCATTAGTTCCTTTTTCATTCTATAACCCTTCCTGGCTGCTCCATATAGGTTACGTCTGGTTGCAAGTCTAGGCGCTCATATGCTCCTATTTATCTGGCATCCGAATTGCACTTCCTTAACATTGATACGTGAAACACGTTATGACCTGTTACATGTTCGGGGGTAGGGCTAGCTCATATGCCATCTTCCCAATACGACTTAATATATCCAAGGGTCCAACAATTCATGGACTTAGCTTCCCTTTCTTTCCAAACCTCATCCTTCCTTTCCAAGGGAATACCTATAACAACACTAGGTCCCCTACTTCCTATTCCTTGTCCTTTCTTGTCAAATCAACATACTTTTTATGTCCACCTTGGGCTACCACCAGTCGTCCTCTGATTAGATCTATTATATCCTTGGTCCTTTGGACTACTGCTGGTCCGAGCATCTTGCGCTCTACAACTTCATCCTAACATAAGGGAGATTGACATTGTCTTCCCTCAAGAATCTCATAAGGCGACATCTCGAAATTGACGTATCATCTATCGTTGTAAGAAAACTCGATACGTGCTAAGTGATCATTCCAAATTCTTTCAAGTCTATCGCACAGACTCTCATCATAGCTTCTAGCGTTATAGCTTTTACTTCTCAATTCCCACTCTTTTCCAGTTCGTAATCGTTACTATTTTCCGTTCCTAATATTATACTGGTTACACCTTTGCTCATTAGCATTCTATAACCTTTTGATAATCGCGTCAACCTTAGTATCACGAACGCGTTAGAATCGGAATACCTCCATACTTGGTACCACTTCCTCTCTAGTTGCCTCCATCTTCGAAAGCTTGGTCCTTCATATAGAACTAAAAGAATTTATTGAGAGATCACTATGATCATGAACACTTGTTATATCGCATAGTTAGTGCAGAAGGTGGTCAGCCTTTAGTACTTGATAAGCAATTAAACAATAGATGGTATCCTACTAGGCTTCTATCATACAGATAGATAGTCATTCGGCAATACCTCCCCTTCTGGAAGGGTTGTTCTTCTCAGCTTATGAAATGAAAAGGAGAGAAAAGAACGAATTGAAGAGAATTGTATATATTATAAATATACTGCCACAAAATATCTGGCTTGGAAACTACCTCTGAACTATAGAGGTTTGTCATAGGAGAACAAAACATATATGTATTTATATCAACATCAAGTATTATAGCATCGTATTTCATATGCCTAAATATTTTTGCTATTTCATCCATCATTCTATGGACCCATGCTCTTCCTCGAGCTTATACACAATCACCTTTGAAACTCCCTCGACATCGAGAATCGAATCTGGGATCTCATTCTATACATCATCGTTACTAGAATTTTATGCTTGCACCGCAACCTTCCTCGTATAGTAATACGACTCTCTATTGATAAGAAGGAATAAGTATTCAATAGGTAGATGATCTACTTAATTAGTCTATCAATGATAACTTATACACCACCACGACCCGATTAGTGGTACTCAATCTCAACATCCATTCCAATACAACTCTCACGGTTGTAATCGACTCATTACTCGCAGAATCATTGCTGCACTACTAGGGTCCACCGTTGACCTACTGTAATCATTCATTTTCCATGAAGTCTTAATAGCTAACTATACGGAGTCCATACATCTCGTATCGAATTCTCCTAAGGAGATAACATGATCACCGTTCATGATTCATGAAGAACTCTCCTGAACTTGACGTACATATGAGATGAAGCAGATAAAATTGCAGAAGAGTTTCAATCAAAGCAACGATAGCAGGTTAATACCATTCTTAATCATATGCCTTCAATAGAAGACTTAACTCAAAGGTTTGTTTGGTCCTTTTTGAAACATGGTCCTGGCTTATCTCAAGATAGTACCTTCTGAGATAGATAGCCCGCTCATGGCGATTACACGAATTAAACCTTTACCAACTACTATTACGGTTGGGTATTGCACAGTCATTAGAAGGAATGTCAATCTTCCAAACCATAATACAACCTTCACAGCTTTAACCATCATCACTGTATTCCTTTGGCACAAGCGCCTATAATTGTCCTCTTACACTTAAAGTGTTGGCCACCTCTTTGGCCTTTCCTGATAGTAAAATTTCCCTACAATCATGTCCTTTTAACCACCTCCAACTAAATTTTCTACCTCACTTCAATCACTACTTGTGTGAAGATGTTTTCCTTAAAATCTGATGAGTAAAAAAAAATATCACCATTTTTCCATAAGTTAATGCCTCAGTCTTTAGAGGTTAATCACTGTCACGACTGACTCTCGATCATACTTAGGACGTCTCTTATCTTGGGTCCTTCTTGTTTTCACCATTCTTGACCTTCGTTGGGTTCAATCTATACTTTCTCGTGGTTTAACACGTGCCCCACTTGGCATCATTATAATTAAGTCATATTTCCTTTATCAATATTCCTATTCTTGAGAATTTTGAATATTACCTTTCTCCTTGTAAAACCTCTAAGGTTATCCTTGAATCGTTCCTCCTGTATTCCCTAGATACAGGGCATATCAAAATACCATTTACTAATACTAGAACCATTGTCTATATACTTCTGAAAAATTTCCCCACTGATCCTTAAAGGTTGTTATTACCTTAATCCTTTCCAATTCATACTGTCAAAACTCATACTATCCCTATTAAGGGTAAAATGCCAACCCTTATGCATTCCCCTATGATTCATTTTAAGTTACCGATGTTCTATCCTTAATTCCACCTTTAAAAAGGTACATGCATCCTTCCATTGATAAATCAAGTGATATATCCCTGATAAGGGTGTCTTATTCAATCATTCCCACCTCGATCGTATATGCCTAATTTCACAATAACATCTGTATTCAAAATGAGGTCAATCAATATGGCCTCAAAAAGATAACAACGGTTATCCGCTTTTCTTGCCTAATTTGGTAATGATAACAAGGATGTTCTGGAAGATATTGGTCGTGTTCAACGTGAACTTCTTCTTAATAATTTCGTATTTACTTTTGTTGTTTATCTCAACAGTCATCTCAATGTTGGGATATCTCTCATACCTGCGTCTCCCTTTCTGGGTATCAAGCCACCGGTCTTACACTTCACATTCTTGAAGGTCACTACCTTCATCCAATTTCCCTAATTTCTTACTTTCTTGTCTCCTTAGTCGATCCGCGTCTCATTATTTATCCTTCGAACTATCTCAAGGTTTCCTCGAATCCTCCCAACTTACAGGGAATAAAATATATATCTCTTATGCCTTCAACCATCAATTTTAACTCATGGTGAATCACCCTCATCCTGACGATTACATACTTCTCTATTTCTATTGCTACGAGTCTTTAGGGTTTCCTCATACCCAACTCCCTTATCATTCCTCAAACTCTATTTCCTTTATATTCCTTTCCACTTCAATTCCTTTTTATTTTCCTTTCTCTTATCATTATTTCATGAACCAACACAACATAAGCATTGATTTCAAACATCCCGTCATTCTGGATTCGTGTCCTCAGAACGAATCTTGACAACTTTTACAACTTAGATTCATAATTCATCATACTCGTCCGCCTTTGTTCTGGCTCTAAATCTTTTACACTATCTCCATAACCTTGGGAAGTACTTTACTGAAAACAATTGACTGAACTTTAATCAGTTTATTGTAACCTCTGGCTCCGTGCCTTCCTTGGACTTTCACCAGCGGGTGGCCTCTCTCTTAGGAGGGTAAGTGACAAAAACAGTCTTTTGTGATTCGTCAATCATTTAGAATCTCAAATGATTCCTATATTTCCTTTAGCCAGGCTCTTGCCTCGACTGGGTGAGCTTGTTCCTTGGAACTCTGAGAGCTTAGCGACTTAAAGGTCCTGAAAGAATTTCTCACCGCCTTGTTTCCTTAGGGTGGTGGTTGGGGATAATAGTCTAAGTTCTGTCTAGAAAGGTCCATAAATTTTCGTATAGGAGTATCGTCTCGGGTCTCCTTTCCTTACTCGACTTCTGTTTCCTTAGTCTGAACATTCCCTCCTCCTCCCCATAATCGGGGTCATCCTACATATTTTAAATCCTCATTTTCCACTTCATCATGTTATGGGTTCCTTCTATCTTGATGGCGACCTCCCTGACTATCACGTTCAGGGTTTTCTCTAAATCTTATTCCTCAAACTAGCTTTCATCTAAGATCTCATCTTTAAGCTCTTGAATATTTAGGACCCAAATTCTGTAGGAATACCTCATTATTCCCTTATCATCTTTCTCGGTAGTAATCTTAATATCTAATTGTTGGCTCTCTGCCTTCATTCATCACTTTTTCTGGCACAATATGTTCTTTTCCGATAATTCGGACTATATTGCAATCTCAAACATCTTTTTGGTACCGGCTCCGGTTACCTTCACTCCTATTTCCATTTTCTCAAAATCTCTTATAAAATCTCCCAAAGACATTATCATCTTGAGTTTCTCCTTTTTACTAAGGGCATCAGCCACCACATTGGCTTTCCCCGAATGATAAAGAATCTCCCAATCATAATTCTTGATTAGCTATAACCGCCTCCTCTGGCGTATGTTGAGCTCTTTCTACGGGAAAATGTACTAGAGCACTTATGGCTTAGGTAAATCTCGCACTTCTCTCCATAAAAGTAGTGCCTCACTACAATCACAAAATCTCCTTTTCCATCCGGAAATGCCAACATAGGAGCCGTCACCAACCTTTGCTTCAGTTCTTAAAAGTTGTTCTTGCATTTCTCTGTCCATTAGAACTTCTCAGTGTTACGAGTAAGCCGCGTTAAAGGGGCTACTATCTTTACAAACTTGAACGAACCTCTGGTAGTGACCGGCCAATCCTACCTCTGGTAGTTGCCCTAACCATGGCCATCAATTCCTCAGTGGTCCTTTATTCATTCTTGTGAGGATCCTTCACAGGATCCTTCTCAGCGATAATCCCTTTTAGGACAACGTCCTTAAACGCTACATCCTCAATATGAACATCATCCGGTCCCGTGTTAGGACGCTCTATCGGATCCATAATCTGATCTCCAATAAGTAATAAAACATCATCACGTTGTTGCTCCTCAACCTCAGGGTTCGGAGTCCCGCTAACAAATACGATAACGAACTACGCTCCTATCACGATATTTATAAGGGTTCCCATAAGGGTTTTAATTATCAGTACTACATTAGGTAGCCCGACTATGAACTTGGCAAGAGTTCTTATTATCTTAATGAACTTATTATTTTAACGTCATATCATCTCTGAGGTTTATAACGCTTGGCTCTGATACCATTTCAGTAACACCCCCAAATCCGGGGTCGGGGATCCGGGTTGTCACGAGTTCCATTTCCCTTAATAACACCCAATATTAATAAATAATCAACTATTCTGTACTGTGACCCCACCATAAACACACACCACAAGTTATAGTCTCAGAGATGAATATCCAAAAATAATCACAAGTCATTTTATTCCACAATTATATGCCAATATACCTTAAAAGGGTTTCTAAATAAATTTACATTTCTTTGCCATTATTACAATTCATAAATATACATAAATCTGGTTCATCAATAGTTGAAAACCTAGCCTATTGGTAGCTCCTACCTCAGCTACGGCGGCATCAACGCTTCCAGCAAACTGCAAAACATTTTCTAACCGCTTGCGAATTGGAAGCTTGGTCCTGTTCATCTTGTCTATCTGATGTTGTGTGATGAAAGAAGAAAGCAAGGGTGAGCAACAAGCCCACCAAAATAATATGTATAATGATTTACAATATATGAGCATTCTCATAGTACTCATGAAAGTCTTGGTCAAGAAGAAATGAACCAAGTTTGATATCTTACCGCGACCAAGTCGCAAAATATTCAGTATATATGTACATATATACTTTCACAATCTTGGAAATCCTCTGACATGTATAATATACACAGAGTTCCCGTTTATAACTGTATAAAATATCGTTGCAAGGTGATCTCATATATCTAACCTTATCTCAACGTTTTTCCGAAAATCTTTGACATGCACAAGATAATCATTTACTAGATATAAGTTTAAAAGATGAAGTTACAAGATACTCCAATATACTTATATCCGAATACTACTTGAACTACCACCGTTCAAGTTATAATCAGTTTCAAAAGTTCATCACCCAGATGAGACTAAAAGATAAGATTTGAATAGATTCAATCCTTGAAATATCATTATAAATAATGAAGTTACGAGATACTTCATTAAGTCCCGATATATATATACACCTATATATATACATTTCATACACTCTTTGAAAACCTCTGTTATGAAAATTATAAATAGAGTTGCAATATCCAATGAGTTTTGGAAAGGAGAAAACCTTGGCATAAACCTCATATCTTGCTGATCAGGCAAAGATACCAATAAGTAACCTTTTCAACTAGTAGATGGATGAATCCCCCACCGGTCATCACCCTGGCCACATAAGGACCTTGTGCTGGACCGCCACCCGGCCTCTTACGCGTTGATGAACTGTCACCCAGCCACTTACACTTTGATAGACCGTACCCCGGCCTGTCGCTTATGCCGACTCAATTAGATGGACCTACTTCCCGAACGTTGGGCAAGTAATCAAATTGTTTTCTCAAAACAGCAACCACGTTGCGAATGTAAAATACACCACAGAGCCGGATCCCCCAGGTTTTGAGCGAGTATTTAAATCCCCTTCGAAAGGAGGATCTTAAATATAAAAGAATGAGTTTTGGGATCCGCCCCAACTTTTAGAAATCATTTTGAAGACTCGAAAACATTTTTAAGAATGTTTGGAGAACTACTGATTTATTAAAATAAATCAGTCCCGATATATTAGAAATATCTGAATATTATCATTTAAATAATATTCCAATAAGGATAATCCTTATAAAAATAATCGAAGTAGAAGTGTTAAAACTCATACTTGAAATGAATATTAAATAACCAAAGATATAATACGAAAGTACTATCTTTATTTGAATAATCAAAAGTAAGTTTGATTATCGAAACATTATTCTTTAACAAAATAAAGAATATTATTTAATAAAATAAGCGGAGTCATAAGCCCTCGAATGAATATTCAAAATAATATTCATTAATAAAATAAACGGAGTCATAAGTCCTCGAATGAATATTCAAATTAATATTCATTAATAAAATAAATGGAGTCATAAGCCCCGTGAATGAATATTCAAAATAATATTCATTAAATAATATAAACTGAGTCATAAGTCCTCGAATGAATATTCAAGTAATATTCATTAAATAATATAAACTGAGTCATAAGTCCTCGAATGATTATTTAAGTAATATTTATTAAATAATATAAAGTTATCGAATAAACCTTATTCGATCAATAGTTTAAAAAACTATATCCATATATATATATAAATATATATAATATACTCGGGAACATCGACTCCCGGTTTAGAAATATGTTCACCGTTGGGTCCCCTATACTAAGGGTATACTCAAATACCGCTTATCTCTAGCATAGGTATTATCAACTGAATCAACAGATATATGCATCAAGAATACGAAACAGGCATGCGTATATACCATATCACATGCTACAATATATCGCAAGAATTTGCTAATAACAAATATGCATTTATCACAAGATCATGCATATACACATATACATCACAACAACAGTTTATACGTGTAGAAAACTTGCCTGAGTGCTCCCGGATAGACTTAAGCTTAGAGTGGGTCCGATAACCTATGAACAGCAACATAAGTTGGAATTAGACCCCAGGCACTTAAGAAACTAGACTTTAACCAATTGAACCCTAACGTTTGCTTATGGTCACTCCTACGCTTAACAAATCACCTAAGTCGTTCGAGTACCCTCGGCTCCACCATTTTTAATAAATTAACCATTAAGAGTTTTAAGGCGATTCTTTCGCGAGTACCTTACCAACTGCCTCCAACTTAACATAATTGTTTCATACCCCAATTAGTCATTTAAAGTCCTTAACCAAGGTTTCAGAGTAAGGAGAGGGGTAATGGTTCGTTCGCGAAACGCCGTTACTTTAAACGGTCGTTTCTCCTAAACCGTACATCGGATTCAAACGAACCACATATCAAAACGAAGCTCGTAACATGAACTATATAAACATGGCAATGGTCAAAACCTAATAGTGAGTTCAAGGGTTCTGATGTTAAGAACAAAAACAGTCTATGGTAAATCGGGCATTACGACGACTATGTTTACGCGATTACCCAAATTTATACCACTCCAAATCAACCCACAATCAACATCACAACCAAACTCCATCCATACTTCTCCATAACAGCCCCACCAACTCAATATTATCAACTTATACTACTTCCCAATCATGAACTAAAAGCTTACTTAAGTTCTTTAACTAATTATCAAGATTTACAACTCCAAAAACACCACAAAACCATCTAATCTCTACAAACTCAACCAAACTTTAAACAAACAAGCATCATGCTTAACATATACTATATCAATCATATTCATTCCTAATTACTCAAAACTAAAGCTAGGGTTTGGAGTTTATACCTTCCTTGGAGAATGGAGAATCAAGAGAATGGCTTGGAATCACCCTTAAAGTCCTTATCCAAGCTTAAACTAAACAAAACTTCAAGAACAAAAATTTTCGTTCTTGAAAAACACTATTCACCATCTTCTTCCATGATTTTTAGGAAGAGATTGTGAATGATTTAGGAGTTCAAACTTATAGGATATCCATAAATATGCATAAGGAGTCTTAGATAATTACCTCACTAATTAACAAGGCTTGGATCTTGAATTTTGGAATTTTCCTCTTTGAAAAAGAAGAAAAGCCGAGAGCTCTTCTTGAAAATGGAGGTGTTTTGTGTTTTTTGATGAAAATGAAATGTTTTGGCTTGGTTGGTTGCTTTTGATTTGTTTTCTTACCTTTTACCATGGTAACTTTTGTGTGGTTCTAAATCAACCAACAACACACTTGCTTTGGTCATGCTTATGTCACCAAGTGATGTCATCCTCCCACCTTTGTCCTCCTCTTATTGGTTTGATGACATCATCCCCACTAATCTCTTTGATTAACTTCTAATTACTTGGCTAATGATCGCTGATCTGTTATACGGTTCGCTTAACTTTCGTTTTTGTTTATCGTTTGAGGGATCATACCCGGGATCTTATTACTTGGGTTCCCTTAACCTTTCTCAATACATTATATTCCTTTTATGATCCTCTCTTAAAATCCTTGAATTTAAATCCTTTTTATCCTGTTACCTTATACTCAATTCTTTCGATATCTGGTGGATTTTCGGGAAAAATCAAAGTGTTTGGATTTGGATTCTGACTATCTTTACATACACTTATATACCACATAGAGTACTAATAATATCCCAAAAGATCAATAAAAGAACCCCTACATAGTGTGGCATGAAAAGTTTTCTTATTCAGCATGATCAGCAAAAGCACTATTCATAAGGGTTTCAAAAATTCCAAAATTTGGGGTTATTACAGTCTCCCCTCCTTAAAAGGATTCCATCCCGGAATCAGATAGAAATGAGTAGGGATACTTTCTTAGCATTGCACTTTCTAACTCTTACATAATTTTCCCACATTGTAGTTCTTCCATCAAACTTTGAATAGTTTGATAACCCTTCTCCCAAGCACTTGTTCCTTTTTCAATCTATAACCCTTCCTGGCTGCTCCATATAGGTTACGTCTGGTTGCAAGTCTAGGCGCTCATATGCTCCTATTTATCTGGCATCCGAATTACACTTCCTTAACATTGATACGTGAAACACGTTATGACCTGCTACATGTTTTGGGGTAGGCCTAGCTCATATGCCATCTTCCCAATACGTCTTAATATATCCAAGGGTCCAACAATTCGTGGACTTAGCTTCCCTTTCTTTCCGAACCTCATCCTTCCTTTCCAAGGGAATACCTATAACAACACTAGGTCCCCTACTTCCTATTCCTTGTCCTTTCGTGTCAAATCAACATACTTTTTATGTCCACCTTGGGCTACCACTAGCCGTCCTCTGATTAGATCTATTATATCCTTGGTCCTTTGGACTACTGCTGGTCCGAGCATCTTGCGCTCTACAACTTCATCCTAACATAAGGCATGTGATTCAACTTGACCTTCGTATTTACTGCTAATATTCATACATTGCTACAACTATCCTGTGTCATTTGATATATTAAATCAAGCGTATCTTATGTTTATCTTTGAATTATATAGAGATGTCATGAACCCTCGAGTACGTATTGCAAGTAGTTCAAAAGTCTTTTCATGATAGTTGAAGGCCGTGATAAAATAAAGAGTTGTTATAATACTTGATTGATCCTCTTGATTAACATGCTAATGATTCCTAAGTATTAATATCTCATCCTGATACTTGAACCCCTATAGAACCTTACCTTGAACTCTGATAGTCAGATACTTACCAACGTGATTCCTCATTGATTGATACCCTCTTTCTTATCCTAAAGCTTGACAATTCTGATATATATATCTTGAGCTAAAGATCATTTCTGCATACCTTAACACCCTTAGTATTCATGAAGCTTACATTCTTGATGATCCAGCACTTAAACCTTGATGAGAAACCATTGTTTAAAGCCCAATTTGGCATTACCCTTTTATAATATCCAATAGCCTCACTAAATCCCCTTGTCTAAATCTTTGATATATGAAAACCATTCAGTTACTTTAATAGATTATAGTTTTGTGAATCATGGCCCTGAGATTTAGTACCATATTTCCCGTGTTTCGAGTTGATCTATAATCCCTTGATAAAAATGTTTACTGTAAAAGGAGATTTTGTTATAATTCGGCATCAGTTTTTGAAATAAATAAAATGTGGCTTTTCAGTCCAAAAGGGGGATAAATGTTTTCTTTAAATGGTGGATCTGGACTGAGACGCGAGTCTTTTCCACACTTATATTAGGCTTAAAAGTTGCCTAGGGATTCCCATTAATGTTTTAGAACCCAGCGAGGTTCGGGATTACTTCGCGGCTGATCACCGGCTGTAATCCGTAGCATCATAAAATGATTTTGATTAAGACATGATTTTGAAATTGTTTTAATATAAGCAAAAAATGATGCCATCACCCATAGTTTTATCCCTCGTTATCATTGGTTATGTCCTTCCATTGTCATTCTTTAATGTATATCTCGATTTATGTTTTGTATCGTACTGTTAGCACTTGTTGAGCATTTGGCTCACTCCTTGCTTTACCCTGATATTACAGCTATCAGCTATGGTTAGATTCAAGCAGACTGCCCGTAAGACCTGTGATGCTGATGCTTATGTTCGAGCTCAGGTAGAATAAGAGATAGTAGTTTTGTGTGAGGACTCGCTATTTAAAATCAGTTATAAAAGATGGTAGTGTTGGGCTGTTCCAAACCCTAAACTGTAAGATCTTGGAGTTGGTTATGTTTACTTCTTTTTAAAATGTTGTAATAGTTATATTTAATTTGCTGTTTAAGTTTGGGGCGTGACATATATTGGGACTGATTTATTTTATTAAATCAGCATTACTCCAAACATTCTTAAAAATATTTTCGAGTCTTCAAAATGATTTTTACAAGTTAGGGCGGATCCCAAAACTTATTTTTTATATTTAAGATCCTCCTTTCGAAGGGGATTTAAATACTCGCTCAAAACCTGAGGGATCCGGCTCTGTGGTGTATTTTATATTCGTAACAAGGTTGCTGTTTTGATAAATGAATTGATTACTTACCCAACGTTCGGAAAGTAAGTCCATCTAATTGAGTCGGCATAAGCGACAGGCCGGGGTACGGTCTATCAAAGTGTAAGTGGCTGGGTGGCAGCCCATCAACGCGTAAGAGGCCGGGTGGCGGTCCAACACAAGGTCCTAATGTGGGCAGGGTGATGACCGATGGGGGATTCATCCATCTACTAGTAGAAAAGGTTACTTATTGGTATCTTTGCCTGATCAGTAAGATATCGGGTTTATTCCAAAATTCTTTTCTTTCCAAATTTATTGGATATTATAACTCTGTTTATACTTTTCATAACAGAGGTTTCCAAAGAAAGTATGAGATATATATATAGGTGTATATATATATATCGGGACTTAATGAAGTATCTCGTAACTTCATTTCTTTTGAATGATATTTCAAAGATTGAATATATTCAAATCTTATCTTGTAGTCTCATCTATGTGATGAACTTTTGAAACTGATTATACCTTAACGGTGGTAGTTCAAGTAGTATTCGGAAAAGATATAAGTATATTGGAGTATCTTGTAACTTCATCTTTTTAACTTATATCTGGTTAATGCTTATCATATGCATGGCAAAGATTTTCATAAAAACGTTGAGACAAGGTTAGATATATGAGATCACCTTGCAACGATATTTTTATACAGTTATAAACTGGAACTCTGTGTACATTATACATGTCAGAGGATTTCGAAGATTTTGAGTAGTATATATGTATATATATATTGAATATTTTGCGACTTGTCGCGTTAAGATATCAACTTGGTTCATTTCTTCTTGACCAAGACTTTCATGAGTACTATAAGTACTATGAGAAGGCTTTTATGGAAAGTGGATATCCAACAAAAATTCTTTCATCAGCTTTTAAGTCAAATTTGGATAGTTGTTCAGGATGAGTCTTAAGAACAAAACACTTGCATCCAAATACATGAAAATACTTCAAATTTGGCTTCTTTTTCTTTACCATCTCATATGGTGTCTTTCCATGCTTGTTAATGAGTGTTGCATTTTGAGTAAAATAAGCAGTCTGCACAGCTTCCGCCCAGAAGTAGGTTGGAAGCTTTGCTTCATCAAGCATAGTACGTGCAGCGTCAATGAGAGTTCTATTCTTTCTTTCAATAACTCCATTTTGCTGTGGAGTTCCAGGAGCAGAGAATTCCTGCTTAATTCCATGGTCTTTGCAGAACTCTTCCATGATCAAATTCTTTAACTCAGTGCCATTATCACTTCTTATTATCTTCACAGAATCTTTGACCAATTTATCCAGTTGCTTGACATGATCAATCAAGATAGATGGAGTTTCACTTTTAGTGTGCAAGAAATACACCCATGTGTATCTGGTGAACTCATCCACTATGACCATAGCATATTTCTTCTTTACAATAGACATGACATTCACTGGACCAAATAAATCAACATGTAGTAGGTGATAAGGCTCAAGAATTGATGATTCAGTCTTGCTCTTGAATGAAGATTTCCTTTGTTTAGCCTTCTGACAAGAATCACAAAGGCCATCAGGAGCAAATACTGACTTTGGTAGTCCTCTCAAAAGATCTTTCTTGACTAGTTCATTTATATTATTGAAATTTAAATGAGAGAGTTTCTTATGCCAATTCCAGCTTTCTTCAATTGATGCTCTACTCACCAGACAGATTGCAGAACCATTAGTACTTGTTGAAAGCTTGGCTTCATAAATATTACCACGCCTGTATCCTTGCAGAACAACTTTGCCGGTAGATTTACTTACAACTTCATAGTGTTCTTCAAAGAAATCCACATGATAACCTCTGTCACAGATTTGACTAACACTCAGCATATTGTGTTTAAGTCCTGAGACCAGAGCTACTTCTTTAATGATGACATTCTCAAGATTGATATTGCCATATCCCAATGTTTTTCCAATGTTGCCATCTCCATAAGAAACACTTGGGCCAGCCTTCTCCACAAAGTCTGATAGCAGGGCTTTATTTCCATTCATATGTCCTGAACACATCCACTGTCCAGAACTAGGATGTTTTTCCTGTTGCCCTTTAACTCAGCAGCTTCAGTACTGCTTTCAGCATTTGCCATATCAGCATTTGCCATCAAGGCATAGTTCTCCTCACTTTCAGAATCTGAGGTGTCTGTCCATTTTTTCTTCTTTTTGACAAGAGCCTTGCCTTTGTCACTCTTCACTTTCTTACAATCAGGAGATATGTGGCCTTTTTCACCACAGATGTAGAATTTGGCATTTGTATAATCTCCTCTGTCAGACTTTCCACCTTTGCCTTCAGATTTTCTGAAATTCTTCTTATCAGAACTTGCACCTCTCCTGGAAAACTTATTTCCCTTCCTGAACTTCCTGTATGCAATCTTCATGATTCCTTTCACCATAAGAGCACACAACTTCATCATCTCTTCATCAGCATCCGTCTCAGGCAAGCTTTCAGTTTTTGACTCATCATCACTATCAGAACTTGATGACTCAGTATCAGACTTTATGAAGAGAGCTTTACCCTTGCCTTTCCTTGAGGTAGCTGCCTTGGGGGATTCTTCTTCAGCCTTAAGAGCAACTGTCCTTGACTTTCCTCCTTTTCTCTTGCTTCTTTGTTCTATCTCAAGTTTATGAGTCTTGAGCATCCCATAGATTTCATCAAGAGTTGTTTCATCAAGATTATAGTTGTCTCTTATAGTTGTTGCCTTCAAATCCCAGCTTTCAGGAAGTGCTAACAGGAATTTAAGGTTTGAATCTTCAAGATCATACTCCTTATCAACCAGTGAAAAAGCATTCAAGAGTTTGAAAATCTATCATATAAATCAGTCAATGACTCATTAGCTTTTGAGTCAAAGTGTTCATACTCTTGAGTGAGTATTGTCTTCCTGTTCTTCTTAATCGAATCAGTTCCCTGACACCTTGTTTCCAAGGCATCCCATATCTCCTTTGCAGTCTTGCAGTTAATAACCCTGTTTGATATTACATTATCAATGGCACTATGCAGTAAATGTCATACCTTAGCATCCTTAGCAATTAAAGCGATATCTTCAGCAGTGTAATCACTTTTCTCCTTTGGTACTGACTTTGCTGCTTCACCTGCAACTGCAACAGCGAGCTTGGTTGGTTTGTGAGGCCCTTCATTGATTCTTTCAAGATATTCTGGATCAGTTGCTTCCAGAAACATGGTCATCCTCACCTTCCATACGGGATATTCAGATGGCTTCAGAATGGGAACTATAATAGTCTCATATCGACTATGGATATGTGTCTTTGGAGGTTCTTCAGTTTTGGTGGGCTTAGTTGGAGTTTCTACTTCAGACATGATTGTTTTTGGATCTTAAAATGTTTGTGTGTTAACAGATAGGCTCTGATACCACTTGTTAGGTCACACACACTGTAGAGGGGGGTGAATACAGTGTATAGCACAATCAAATCAAATTCTAATAACATAAGTAACAGAAAATAGACTTTATTCAAAGCAATAAACTCTGTTACAGTATGGAACTGTCCTCTCTCAGTGATGAACAAATATCACGAGAGCTGTTAGGGTTACAATGAATAATATTCTCGATAATGATAACACTTATAGTGTAAACCCTATGTCTGTGTTTATATACTACACAGTTACAAGATAATCGCTAATTGATATGGAATATAATTCTGCTTCCTAAAATATATCAATCAGGTATCTTTTCTTCCAAGTATTCTATTCTTCATAGAATTCCTTCTTCATGCATATCTCTTCTTACGTTTGTCTCGATCTTATCTTCCTTTAATCAGCCGCCTTCCTTATCTGAACATTTCCTTTAAGTCCTGATATTATCTCCTGATAAATATCTCCTGAACCTTAAGTACTGATGACTTAAGTTCTGACTTCAGTGTAAGTACTGATTTCAGTTAAGTACTGATTTATCCAGTTTGAGTAAGATCTGAAAACTAAACATAAATCACATTAGTCATGACATTATCAAATATATCTAACATGCGTGCATTCATTGTGTGTGTATGTATTCGTTGTGTGTGTGTTTGTTGTGTGCGTGTGTATGTATGGTGCAATATTGTGCTGGGTTGTTGCGTTTATCTCCGCGTATTACTTCCGTTGTTAGCTTGGCTGTAATTCTGTTGAAACTAGAACTAACTGGCATTATTGATTGTTTTGGTAGGGGATTAAATTGATAATCTTTTTATGAAATAAATATATCCTGAACGGAAATTATTTAATTAATTGGTGAAGCCGGGATTGGAATCCGATTTAGGGTACCTCCGGGTTTTACCGCCGTCGGCGATGAGCCTCAGCGAGCTGACGGTGGACGGTGATGAAAATTTCTGAGTCCTATGATTTAAAATACAAAATATGGTTAAAATTATAAAATATGAATTAAAACATAAAAATACGGATAATAATGATTAATAAGTGTATTTAATTGGTGTTTGTGAATTTGCGAATTGATATTGTTAACTAAAATCGGTGGTTGGGAATTGGATTGTAGTTGGTTTGAATTTGGTTATGATTGATTTGAGGTCGGGATGTTCGATGGGTTAGCCGATAATCAAAGGAGGTGCTACCCGATTTCTGGAAAATTAAATTACAGAAACGTGAAGTCGTACCCAATGACTATCGGAATGTCGATCGATTATATATGAGTACTCTTTATGGAACCTGATTATGTGTTATGATGAAATACTTTGCTAAAACCGATAACTCTAATTTTGTAAAAGGACGGATATACATATTTTCTGAAAATGAACACCGAACCGACTTTTGAGAACGTGAACCTAAATTGATATGTGTATTATAATATTGAGTATGTTGCGAGTCGGGTTTTGTTAACGTACGGGTAGATTGTTAGCGAGGATATGTCAAGCATAATCGAATGTCTAAACTAGGGTATTTCGACTCTGTAGGTTCTAGTCGGAAGGCCCAAGAGTTGGTGTTGGTCTAATGATAGCCTAGTGGATAGTCGACGAGCTCAGTAAGGTTCCAATCGAAGGACCTGAGTGTTGAAGTCGAATCCAGGGTGATCTAGTGGTTAGGCGATAAAGCCTGAGCGTCCGTGTCGGCTCAAGGTCAATCGATAATATTTGTAAAGCTCTGCAAGGCAAGTACCCCTGACCATTCTTTTATGGTTCAGTATATATGAATAGATAATGTTTTAATCTCGTAATGGAACGAACAGAAATGTTTTAAATTACGTATTCCTTGTATTTAAATATGTTCTATTAACTGATGTTTTGGGGAAAAGGTAATTTCTGAAAGTACCTATCTCTAAATTTTGAATAAAATGAAAATGTTTTGGAAAGTGTGTTGTGATAGAATTGTTTTGAAAAGAGATAGGTAAGTGGTTTGGAAAACTAGATAAAATTGATTATATAATTGGATGAGTGTGCGCAAGGGCCCGTAATGGCCAGGAGGATAGCGTAAGAGGCGAAGTGGTTACGCACCCTATTCTAACCACCAGCCCAGCGTGACAGGGACTTAGCTAGTCTCTGAGTTCCGGAACAAGTTTTATAGGATGGCCAAGATAGAGTTATCCTATGGAGATAGCCTGATCAGCTGTCTCACCAGGGATCATCCAATACTTTTATATCTGAGCATGGTTTTGAGATTCCCGGAGAGGAACAAGTGATTTTATGGTTCCGGTAACGGAACAAATGGTTTTGGGTCCCCGTAATGGGAAAAATTATTTTATGGTTCCTATAATGGAACAAATGATTTGAAAATTAAAATAGCATGCTAAAATTTAACTCTGGTATTTATACAATGCACAACTAATTTTATTATTTGACAGAGCATGCTAGTTATTGATATCCAGTTTTCACGTGTTTACTTGTTTTATAAATGAGTTATGATTTCTGTTCCTATAAATGTTTAGCATAAATTGTTTTTTTATTATTATTCATATAGTGGTACTGCTGAGCAATTGATTGCTCATCCTTGCAAAATGTTTTATATATGTATTGCAGATACCTAGGAGGTTCTCCCTTGGTAGTTGTGGCGCCCTCCAAACCCGGGTCAGAAGTTTGGGGTCCACACACACCTTATTTATAACCTGCTTATAACAATAATAAAGATAATAATAATATATGCAGTGACCCTACTTACCAACCACCACGGACCGCAACAGGTTAAAGTATGCACACAAGCCAAACACACTAATATATTACAAACCGTATAAATCCCAACTATTTCAAACTCAAACTGAGTATTAAACATTATTACAAACTTTTACAAACTTAAATTATCCCAAAAGAAGCCTACTAGCTCAGCTTTCTCAACCTGAACCCCTAGCTCTCGCGCTGGACTGGGGATCCTCGCTACCAACTGGTTCCCTTTTAACTGGAAAGAATATAAACAACATCGCACAAATGAGCTAACTAGCTCAGCAAGTCACAATGACAAAACTGAGAATAATGATCATCAGGTGAATATGATTATGATATCAAGTGAACATTGGATTATGATTTAGAATTAGATATTATACTTTTAATCTGAAAACCAAGGTTAGGCTGCTGATCAGTCACGCACTAACCCCGAGCAAGGAACACATCATTGCTCTAACTACTGGATCCAAGGCACACATTGGCCTAACTTGACCATTATATGGTCTGACCACGAATCTGGTCCACAATTTTATAAAAACAATCCAATTCTAACATAATAACAGAATATGCAATAATAAACAATAACCGAAATCATTAACAACAATAAATGTTAAACAATGAAAGGGTTTCAATCCTTGTAAGGATCAATAAGGCAATTTAAAAGCTTGGATGCTGGGTAATGAAAGAATTGGATAACAAAGGAATCAACATTTCAGGGTTTCAAAGATTTGGGCTTTCAAAGCATAGGATACAATGATTGAATGTACAAGTAATTCAGTTCAGTGTTTGGGATTTTGTTTACATGTATTTGTGGAGTAATATCGTATACTTGAGATTTGTGTTTAGGTATACAACAATCAATGGTCTAGAAAGAATAAGGTTTATGGCTCAAGAACAATAGTTGGAATCAGGGTTTAGGTTCCAGTGCTTCAAAACACTTGCAATATCAACAAGACTATCACGTATTATAATATTTCGAGAAAGTTCGGAATACTTGCCTGATATTAGCTTACTATACTGCACTCGCTTCCAATCACAACCGTCTTACTCCTTAACTCTCTGTTTCCCTTTCTTACGTCTTGTCTCTTCTACTCACATATCATAATCATCTATCAATAATTTACTCATGGAATTCTATTCAACACATACTTCTATCTACCCTTCGTTTTACCCAAATCCGATTAACGGATTGAAAGTTATGCAATAATCAAGTAAACACTGAATATATAGACCGATAGTCAATTAACAAGTCACATATAGCACATAATACATCACGTAATCAATGATATATTATTTATAAAGAAGTCTCGGGTCATAAATAGGCTTTCTGGTACTTAAAATGATTTTTAAAACATTTTTCGGAATTAAAACGGGTCGTTGGATCAATTTCGGGTTAATAAACAGGGTTCGGTTGGCCAATTCTGGCTCCGAAATAATTTTAGAATAATTATCGAGCCTTGGAAATAATTTAGAATAATATTTTAAAGCTCGAAACTATTTTTCAGAATTTTTAAATCATTTTTTAAATAATTAAATCTAATTAAATAATTAATTAAAATCAATTAATAATTAATTAAATCAATTAATCAATTAATTTTTGAATTAATTGACCAATTAATCAATTAGAAATTAACTGAAATTAATTAACTAATTAATTTAGATTTATTTATGAATTAAAAATAATTTTCAGAATTAAAATAATAATTTTTAGAATTTTCAGAAATTAAAAATGAATTTTTATAATAAAAATAAATAGGAAATATGATTTTTAAACATTTTTAAAACAGAAATCCAAGTTTTGCAAAGTCTGGAAACTACAGGGACCAATCTGCATCGTTTTTAAAACTATAGGTACTAAACTGTAATTTTCCAGGGGGTCGCCGGAAAACAGTCGGGGATGGCCGGAGAACACGTTCCAGGGATGCTCAGGCCACCATCACCTCCAGATCACATCTACACAACACCAGGAACACAACCATGCAATCAATTCATCCTAACAATCCCTGAGTTGGCCGGAATTTGACCGTGAAATTTTCCAGTTTCCGGCGAACATCGGAAAACTTCAAAACACAACTCCCTTCTCTACAGACCTCGTTGGTTCATGAAACTTATACGACTAGATTGCAAATTTCACAGAGAACACAACCCACTATAACACAACATCAATCTATCACAGAATAAGAAACCCCCAAATTTCAATTAAGAACATTCATACTGGTTATAAACCCTAATTTTAAAATTCGAAAATCAAACTCAAATTTGAACATGTTATTGAACTCCAAATCAGACGTATGACATATGAAAATCATCAGGAAAACAAGCTCTGCAACATGCAATCATCAAATCATACAAACAATCATCCGAACAAAAATTCATATTTTTAATAAAATAAATTCGAAAATAAATAAATTTTTAGAAAAATAACCTTGATTTCTGCAGGTGTATGGATTATAGAATCTGGTAGAGCTCTTCAAGACCTTCAGATTGGTTACTCGAGCTTTCCAAACCGAATTCAATAACACCTCCAAATGCTTGTTTAATTCTTAGAACAGTTTTAGGAAATTAGGGTTTTTCTCTGAAAATTATATAATTATCTGTCTGCAAATGATTGTGATACGAAATAAATTACGGTAAAAGGCTATTTATAATTACGGAAACTTAGTATCCCGTTGGATCATTCCGGATATAAAACGGTACGTTTATTTGTAAAAACTGATCCAAACGGTATCGGTTTTCGGGATAATTATCCAAATCAGTACAATTTGTACTGCGGTCTTGGTCTCAGCGCCTGGTTACACGTATTACGAAGTGATAATTGTGATAGTTTAATAAAAAGCTCCTGTTTATCGAAAATACGGGTTTTATTGATTTACCGAAATGAATATTGTATCGAAAATGTTGCGCCAGGACCCGCGCAGGACAAACCGTACGCCGGATCGAAAAAGTCGAAACATGGAATATGCTCGGAATATTGCAATTAGGTTAGGAAGGAGTTCTCGAAAGAGTTTCGGGTTCCAAAAACGTAACAGCGGTTGACGTCGGTTGGTTCCCGTTTATATAAAATAGATTTTAATTACCCGAAAAAAAAGATTTTAGAAATTTCATATGATTCTTATAAATCCATAAACCAACATAAAAAGAATTAGGAAGATATGACAATTATCTATATTTTATTTTGGACATATAAAAATTAAAATACTCACTTAATATTATTTTTGAATAACCAAGTACAGATAACACTTTAACAATTAACTCACAGAATAGATACTGAACACACATAATAATTATATAATAGCAAAAATAATTACACGATATATCCGGGATATTACATCCTCCCCCCCCCCCTTAAAAGGATTCTGTCCTCAGAATCTCTAAGAAAACAAATGAGGGTACTTTTCTCTCATATCACTTTCTAACTCCCAGGTTGACTCTTCAACCTTTGGGTTTCTCCATAATACTCTTACTAACTTTACCACTTTATTTCTTAATACTTTCTCTCTCTCTTCTAGAACTTCTACCGGGCTCTCTACATATGATAAATCTGCTTAAAGTTCTATTGGCTCATATTCTATTACATGCCTGGAGTCTGGATTATATTTCTTAAGCATTGATATGTGAAAAACATTGTGAATATGCTCCATGTGCGGAGGTAACGCCAACTCGTAAGCTACTTTGCCAATACGCTTTAGGATTTCAAAAGGTCCGACATATCTTGGGTTTAGCATCCCTTTCTTCCCAAACCTCGTTAGTCCTTTCCACGGTGATACTTTCAATAATACCAAGCTTCCTTCTTCAAATTCCATGTCTTTTCTTGACTGGTCTGCATATTTCCTTTGACGATCTTGTGCGGCTATTAATCTTTTCTGGATAATTTCAACAACTTCCTTTGTCTGCTGCACCAATTCGGGTTCGAGTATTTTGCGTTCTCCTACTTCGTCCCAATATACTGGAGATCTACATTTGCATCCATAAAGGGCTTCATAAGGTGGCATCCCAATGCTGGCGTGATAACTGTTGTTATAGGCAAACTCTACCAGGGGTAAATGCTCGTCCCAACTTCCTTTGAAATCAATAGCACAAACACGTAGCATGTCCTCGATTGTCTGGATCGTTCTTTCACTTTGGCCATCCGTTTGGGGGTGATAGGTCGTACTCATATTCAATCTTGTTCCCAAACATTCTTGAAAACTCTTCCAGAATCTTGAATTAAACCTTGGATCTCTATCAGATACAATAGACACTGGAACTCCATGACGAACTACGATCTCTTTCAAGTACATATGAACTAACTTGTCGAGCGAAAATCTTTCATTTATAGGCAGAAAATGAGCTGACTTGGTAAGTCTATCTACTATAACCCAAAAGGCATCATGATTAGCTCTTGTCCTTGGTAATCCAACTATGAAATCCATGGTAATATGTTCCCACTTCCACTCTGGAATCTCCAATGGCTGTAGCAATCCGCTTGGTCTCTGATGCTCTGCTTTAACTCTCTGACAGGTATAGTATTTGCTAACCCATTCCGCAATTTCCCTCTTCATATCTGGCCACCAATAATACTTCTTTAAATCTCCGTACATTTGGGTACTCCCTGGATGGATGGAATATCTTGAACTATGTGCCTCTTGTAAAATTTCATTTTTCAGCTCCGTCACTGTTGGAATCCAAATTCATGAAGAAAACCTAAGAATACCTTGATCATCTTGTTGCGTGCATAATTCCTCACCTACCAAACTATTTATATCTTGATCCATTACCTCTTTCTGGCATTTCTTTATTTTCTCCAATAACTCTGGTTGGAAAATCATACTGTACACTTTTGCTTCCTCAGGCTTGTAAATTCTAATCTCCAATTCCAATTTTTGAAATTCTTTATATATCTCTTCAGGTACGGATAACACATATAACCTTTCCTTCCGACTTAACGCATCTGCTACAACGTTCGCCTTACCGGGATGATAATTAATCGAGCAATCATAATCCTTGATCAATTCTAACCATCTCCTTTGTCTCATATTAAGTTCCTTCTGGGTAAATATATATTTCAAACTTTTGTAATCCGTGAAAATCTCACACTTTTCTCCATACAAATAATGTCTCCAAATCTTCAAAGCGAAAATTATAGCTGCTAACTCCAAATCATGAGTAGGGTACTTCTGTTCGTGTGGTTTCAATTGCCTTGACGCATACAGAATCACCTTGTCGTGCTGCTTAAGAACACATCCTAATCCTTTGTAAGTGGCATCGCTATAAATTATGAAATTCCCTTGATCGTCTGGAAGTGACAAAACAGGTGTTGTGATTAATCTCCGCTTCAATTCCTGAAAACTTTCTTCGCACTTGTCATTCCATATAAACTTTTCATTCTTTCGTGTAAGCTTTGTCAATGGTGTTGCAATTCTTGAGAAATTCTGAACGAATCATCGATAATATCCTGCCAATCCCAAGAAACTTCTTACCTCAGTGGGTGTTCTCGGTCTTTCCCAATTCGTAATTGCCTCGATCTTTGCCGGGTCCACTTTGATCCCTTCATTACTGACTATATATCCTAAGAACTGAACTTCCTGTAGCCAAAACTCACACTTCGACAATTTAGCATATAACTTCTTTTTCCTTAAAATCTCCAAAGCTGTCCTTAAATGTTCCACATGATCCTCCTCCGTTTTTGAATAGATCAAAATATCGTCTATAAATACTATAACGAACTTGTCCAAATATTCCTTGAAAATTTTGTTCATCAAGTCCATAAACGCTGCTGGGGCGTTGGTCAATCCAAAAGACATTACTAGAAATTCATAATGTCCATACCTTGTTCTGAAAGCTGTCTTTGGTATATCTTCTGGTTTGATCTTCAGTTGATGATATCCCGATCTTAAATCGATCTTGGAGAAATACTTGGCTCCCTTCAATTGGTCAAACAAATCATCAATTCTGGGTAACGGATACTTGTTCTTGATCGTAAGCTTGTTGAGCTCCCTATAGTCGATGCATAGTCTCATGCTTCCATCCTTCTTCTTGACAAATAATACCGGTGCACCCCACGGGGATACGCTAGGTCTGATTACTCCTTTCTCTAATAGCTCTTGTAATTGCTTTGCTAACTCTTTCATCTCAACGGGCGCCATTCTATACGGGGCCTTGGATACTGGTTTTGTTCCAGGTGCTAAGTCAATTGCAAATTCAATTTCTCTATCTGGAGGAAGTCCTGGCAATTCGTCGGGAAATACGTCTGGGAATTCATTCACTACTGGAATATTTTCAAATTTTGCTGGCTCCTGACTTCTGTCGATCACATATGCTACGAAATGCTCACATCCTTGCCGTAGTAACTTCTTGGCTTGAATCATCATTAAGAACTTCTTTACTTGTTTTTGTCCCTTGAACGTTACTATCCTTTCGTCAGGCATTTTTACCATTACTTTCTTATTTCGACAATCTATCTGAGCATCATGCTTGGATAACCAATCCATTCCTAATATAACATCAAATTTTCCTAACTTAAACGGTATCAAATCTACCCAAAACTTACTACCAGAAATCTCAATCTCACAATTCCCATAAACTTGGTTAATAGTTACACGTTCTTGATTTGCTAATTCCACAGTCATTATTTCATTTAAATACCCAACTGGACAATTTAACTTACTAACAAAATCTTGTGAAATAAACGATCGAGTTGCTCCCGAATCTATTAACACTTTGGCATATAAAGAATTCACATTAAGCGTACCTGCCACGACATCCGTATCCTGGATCGCATCCTTCACCGACATGTCAAAAACTCTAGCCCTCGGAGTCTCATTCACTGTTGGGGTAGATCCCATAATCCTCAATGCATTACTGACTGGGGTTGGTATCTTGCAATCCCTGGCCATATGTCCTGGCTTCCCACATTTAAATCATGTAAATCCAATGACTAGAACCTTCAGTGCTGGATTCCGGATAGGCTGATCCTTATTTGCTGGCTCTCTTGCTGGCTGATTTCGGCACTCCCTCGAGTAGTGCCCTTTCTGGTTGCATTTAAAATATACCACATTCAACTTGTTACAAACTCCTCCATGCTTCTTTCCACATACTTGACAATCTGGAAAAGTTAATCTCAACTGATTCGGCTGATTCACATTAGCTGGACGATTGCCCTGGCCTTTATCTCTTGCATTTTGTCTCCTGAAATTAAAATTTCTCCCTGGCTGAAACTTGCCCTTCTTAAAATTTGGAAACTTCCCTGTTTGTGACTGACCCTCACTTCCCTCAACTTTCCTTTTCTTGCTTTCCTTATCTTTCTGGAACATCTCACTCTCTGTCTCTGCGATCATAGCCTTCTGTACAACCCCGGCATAGGTATCCAATTCAAAAATAGCTACCTTCCCTCTGATCCATGGCTTCAAGATTTGCTGGAATCTCTTAGCTTTCTTTCTATCATTATCAACATATGACGGCACATACCTTGACAATTCCTCAAACTTCCCCTCATAATCTGTTACCGACATGTTCCCTTGCTTTAATTCTAAAAACTTCATCTCCATTTGATCCTGAACAAACTGAGGAAAATATTTTTCTAAAAACAATTCCTTAAACATTTCCCAAGTAATAACATCTGTGCTTTCCAATGTCTTCACCATCTCCCACCAATAGGTGGCCTCATTCTTCAGATAGTAAATTGCAAATTCAACCTTCTGTACCTCTTTCACTTTTACCAAGGAAAATGCCTTCTCTATTTCCTTTAACCACACATTTGCTTCAATTGGCTCCAAGGAACCCTTGAATTCTGGTGGGTTTACTGCCTGAAAAGTTTTGAAAGTTACCTGGGGATTGGTCTGTCTCTGCTGTTGTTGTGCCAGGTGAACTATTTATTGGGCCAAGATTTGAAGAATCTGGGCTATTGCTGGGTTCATGGGTCCTGGGTTCACATTCTGGTTTGTCTCATCTTGGTTGTTATTGTTGTTGTTGTTGGTTTCTTCATTCTGGGTGTTGGTGCGGGTATTTCTTCTAGGAGGCATTTTCTGTAAAGAATCAATCAATTTATTTAGCTTTTGAATCAAATCTTTGTATAAAAGAAAGGTTTTGTAAAACAGGAATATCTCTTTTTGAAAATAGTTGTAATTAAGTAAACTGCATGCTTCTTTACAGAATATAAACAGTTATGGAAAACAGGGTAATGGTATCACAGGGTATACTGGTGCAATAAATAAGGTAAAGTAAAACAGGTGCGATAAAGTAAATGACAGTGTTGGAAAGGAAAAAGGTACTGATATATATAGATCAAAAGTTTTAGGTAGTACAAGCGTAAAGACGCTTCGAAAGTAAAAGCAAAAAGGGTACAATAACCTACTCACTAGTCAACATCGCTAGTCTATAAATACAACTCAAAAGTCTACTGATACACACTACACACTATTGTACATACTACATAGCCATAACAACACTGTTCAGCATCTCCATCTCAGAATCTCTAACTCAGCTCCAAGGAAACTCTGGTCCTGCCAGCCTCTCAAAGTCCTCCATCACCTCAGTGGCCCAGCCCAGCAGTGCATCAGGGCCTCTGCCAGGTAGTGTAGCTCCATGTAGCCTAGCCTCAAGAACCCTCCGTGTCACATGAATCTCCTCTCGAAGCTCCCTCACACCACGATCAACATCTGTAGTCCTGATGATATGCTGTAACTCTCTAATCTGAGCCAACAAGGAATCACGCTCCAATAGAAGAGCCTCATACCGGTAATAAGGAACTGGGGACAATGTAGACTGGAATGGGGCACTCGCTACTGAATGCCCAGTGGAATCTGAATCAGCTGGTGGGGGTCCTCTAACAGGTGGCCTCATGCCTGGAGGTGGAATGGCCTGCAATGGTACGGGTTGCAACACCGGTGGAGGTAGAATAGCCAATGCTGGTGGAATAACAGGACGTGGATCCGATACTGGTGCTCCAACTGAAGGCTCTGAGTGATCAGCTGATACGGGAATAAAAAAGTCGGCCATCTCTGCTATCTGGAATCATATCGTAATATAAGAATCTCGTACCACGACGCAAACTATACTAATACCGGTTATACCATAACACTCAACCTCTCGACGTTCTATCGCCCTATACCTTACTTCTAATCCTATCCCTCTACCCATTCCCGTCAACCTAGGCTTGTGTCAGTGACTTATAACCTGTAGCTCTGATACCAAACCTGTGGCGCCCTCCAAACCCGGGTCAGAAGTTTGGGGTCCACACACACCTTATTTATAACCTGCTTATAACAATAATAAAGATAATAATATATGCAGTGACCCTACTTACCAACCACCACGGACCGCAACAGGTTAAAGTATGCACACAAGCCAAACACACTAATATATTATAAACCGTACAAATCCCAACTATTTCAAACTCAAACTGAGTATTAAACATTATTACAAACTTTTACAAACTTAAATTATCCCAAAAGAAGCCTACTAGCTCAGCTTTCTCAACCTGAACCCCTAGCTCTCGCGCTGGACTGGGGATCCTCTCTACCAACTGGTTCCTTTTTAACTGGAAAGAATATAAATAACATCGCACAAATGAGCTAACTAGCTCAGCAAGTCACAATGACAAAACTGAGAATAATGATCATCAGGTGAATATAATTATGATATCAAGTGAACATTGGATTATAATTTAGAATTGGATATTATACTTTTAATTTAAAAACCAAGGTTAGGTTGCTGATCAGTCACGCACTAACCCCGAGCAAGGCACACATCATTGCTCTAACTACTGGATCCAAGGCACACATTGGCCTAACTTGACCATTATATGGTCTGACCACGAATCTGGTCCACAATTTTATAAAAACAATCCAATTCTAACATAATAACAGAATAAGCAATAATAAACAATAACTGAAATCATTAACAACAATAAATGTTAAACAATGAAAGGGTTTCAATCCTTGTAAGGATCAATAAGGCAATTTAAAAGCTTGGATGCTGGGTAATGAAAGAATTGGATAACAAAGGAATCAACATTTCAGGGTTTCAAAGATTTGGGCTTTCAAAGCATAGGATACAATGATTGAATGTACAAGTAATTCAGTTCAGTGTTTGGGATTTTGTTTACATGTATTTGTGGAGTAATATCGTATACTTGAGATTTATGTTTAGGTATACAACAATCAATGGTCTAGAAAGAATAAGGTTTATGGCTCAAAAACAATAGTTGGAATCAGGGTTTAGGTTTCAGTGCTTCAAAGCACTTGCAATATCAACAAGACTATCACGTATTACAATATTTCGAGAAAGTTCGGAATACTTGCCTGATATTAGCTTACTATACTGCACTCGCTTCCAATCACAACCATCTTACTCCTTAACTCTCTGTTTCCCTTTCTTATGTCTTGCCTCTTCTGCTCACATATCATAAGCATCTATCAATAATTTACTCATGGAATTCTATTCAACACATACTTCTATCTACCCTTCGTTTTACCCAAATCCGATTAACGGATTGAAAGTTATGCAATAATCAATTAAACATCGAATATATAGACCGATAGTCAATTAACAAGTCACATATAGCACATAATACTTCACGTAATCAATGATATATTATTTATAAAGAAGTCTCGGGTCATAAATAGGCTTTCTGGTACTTAAAATGATTTTTAAAACATTTTTCGGAATTAAAACGGGTCGTTGGATCAATTTCGGGTTAATAAATAGGGTTCGGTTGGCCAATTCTGGCTCCGAAATAATTTTAGAATAATTATCGAGCCTTGGAAATAATTTAAAATAATATTTTAAAGCTCGAAACTATTTTTCAGAATTTTTAAATCATTTTTTAAATAATTAAATCTAATTAAATAAATAATTAAAATCAATTAATAATTAATTAAATCAATTAATCAATTAATTTTCAAATTAATTGAACAATTAATCAATTAGAAATTAACTGAAATTAATTAACTAATTAATTTAGATTTATTTGTGAATTAAAAATAATTTTCAGAATTAAAATAATAATTTTTAGAGTTTTCAGAAATTAAAAACGAATTTTTATAATAAAAATAAATAGGAAATATGATTTTTAAACATTTTTAAAACAGAAATCCAATTTTTGCAAAGTCTGGAAACTACAGGGACCAAACTGCATCGTTTTTAAAACTATAGGTACTAAACTGTAATTTTCCAGGGGGTCGCCGGAAAACAGTCGGGGATGGCCGGAGAACACGTTCCAGGGATGCTCAGGCCACCATCACCTCCAGATCACATCTACACAATACTAGGAACACAACCATGCAATCAATTCATCCTAACAATCCCTGAGTTGGCCGGAATTTGGCCGTGAAATTTTCCAGTTTCCGGCGAACATCGGAAAACTTCAAAACACAACTCCCTTCTCTACAGACCTCGTTGGTTCATGAAACTTATAAGACTAGATTGCAAATTTCACAGAGAACACAACCCACTATAACACAACATCAATCTATCACAGAATAAGAAACCCCCAAATTTCAATTAAGAACATTCATATGGGTTATAAACCCTAATTTTAAAATTCGAAAATCAAACTCAAATTTGAACATGTTATTGAACTCCAAATCAGACGTATGACATATGAAAATCATCAGGAAAACAAGCTCTACAACATGCAATCATCAAATCATACAAACAATCATCCGAACAAAAATTCATATTTTTAATAAAATAAATTCGAAAATAAATAAATTTTTAGAAAAATAACCTTGATTTCTGCAGGTATATGGATTACAGAATCTGGTAGAGCTCTTCAAGACCTTCAGATTGGTTACTCCAGCTTTCCAAACCGAATTCAATAACACCTCCAAATGCTTGTTTAATTCTTAGAACAGTTTTAGGAAATTAGGGTTATTCTCTGAAAATTATATAATTATCTGTCTGTAAATGATTGTGATACGAAATAAATTACGGTAAAAGGCTATTTATAATTATGGAAAATTAGTATCCCGTTGGATCATTCCGGATATAAAACGGTACGTTTATTTGTAAAAACAGATCCAAACGGTATCGGTTTTCAGGATAATTATCCAAATCAGTACAATTTGTACTGCGGTCTTGGTCTCAGCCCCTGGTTACACGTATTACGAAGTGATAATTGTGATAGTTTAATAAAAAGCTCCCGTTTATCGAAAATACGGGTTTTATTGATTTACCGAAATGAATACTGTATCGAAAATGTTGCGCTAGGACCCGCGCAGGACAAACCGTACGCCGGATCGAAAAAGTCGAAACATGGAATATGCTCGGAATATTACAATTAGGTTAGGAAGGAGTTCTCGAAAGAGTTTCGGGTTCCAAAAATGTAACAACGGTTGATGTCGGTTGGTTCCCGTTTTTATAAAATAGATTTTAATTACCCGAAATAAAAGATTTTAGAAATTTCATATGATTCTTATAAATCCATAAACCAACATAAAAATAATTAGGAAGATATGACAATTATCTATATTTTATTTTGGACATATAAAAATTAAAATACTCACTTAATATTATTTTTGAATAACCAAGTACAGATAACACTTTAACAATTAACTCACAGAATAGATACTGAACACACATAATAATTATATAATAGCAAAAATAATTACACGATATATCCCGGATATTACAGTAGTCGGGCAGAGTTCCAGTTGCTTCCGTGTCAGGCTCCTCTGAGGTGGTTGTGACAGACCAGAAATGGTCTATTTAGTTGCCGTATTAAGATAATATTGTCAAGGTGGTTGTAATGAATTAGTTTTGTGATAAATTATAACCTAAGTCATACTTAAATCTGGAAAAGATCTTGGTAAGAGGGGTCGTGATTATGTTTTATCAGTGAAATGAATTTTATTATGTTACTTGTTGTGTTGTGGATGACGTCAACTCCTGAACCCGGGGTTGAGGCCGTCACATTGTGTGCATACTTTAACCTGTTGCGGTTCGTGGATGAAGGTAAGTAGGGTCACTGCATATTATTATTATCTTTATTATTGTTATAAGTAGGTTTATATAGAAGGTGTGTCTATGGATCCCAAACTTCTGACCTGGGTTTGGAGGGCACAACAGCCAGCCTCCTGGTTTTGAAGACCCCAATTTTGCAGATTATGTCTACTATCTTTTGAAAGTACTTTATGGACTGAAGCAAGCACCTAGAGCTTGGTATGACACTTTGTCAAAATTTCTATTAGAGAATCATTTAACAAGAGGTACTGTTGACAAAACTTTATTCTTTTGAAAGGGTAATGGCTCTAGTATACTTGTTCAAATTTATGTAGATGATATTATATTTGGCTTTACAGATGAAAAACTTTGTAAAAAGTTTGCCAAATTGGTGCAAAGTAAATATGAAATGAGCACGATGGGAGAACTAACTTACTTTCTTGGTTTACAAGTTAAGCAAGTTAGTGATGGAATGTTCATTAGTCAAACCAAATATATTTATGATCTTTTAAAGAAATTTGACTTAATGGATTGCACATTTGCAAAAGCTCCCATGGCCACTGCAACTAAACTTGTATTAACACTACTGAAAAGTCTGTGGATATTTAAAGATATAGGAGCATGGTTGGCTCACTTCTATATTTAACAGCAGTAGGCCAGATATAATGTTTATTACTTGTCTTTGTGCTAGATTTCAGGCTGATCCTAAAGAATCTCATTTAGTAGCTATTAAGAGAATTTTCAGATATCTCAAAGGAACACCAAAGCTTGGCATTTGGTATCCTAGAGATTCTAGTTTTGATCTAACTGGCTATTCAGATGCAGATTATGCAGGTTGTAAAATTGATAGAAAAAGTACTACAGGAACCTGTCAATTTCTATGAAATAAGCTAGTATCCTGACTCAATAAAAAGCAAAATTCAATCTCTACTTCTACAGTTGAGGCTGAATATATTGTTTCTGGTAGCTGTTGTGCACAGATTTTATGGATGAAAATGCAACCGTTGGACTATGGTCTACAGGTGAATAATATTCCTATTTTCTGTAATAACACAAGTGAGAAGCAATTTGCAGACATCTTTACCAAGACACTTGATGAATCCACCTTTACCAGGTTGGGAAGTGAATTAGGTATGCTTAATTACTCTTAATTTGTTATGATGTCTAAGCAATTTGGAATGCAGCCAGAGTAAAATTTGATCTTTCTTGTCAAAAGATGAAACTTTGGCTAAGTCATAATTTACATCTCAACGGATGTTCATTATCCATTGAAAATGAATATCCGTTGAATTCTATCATCCGTTGAAGTATCAAACATTACTCTAGGTACTTTACCCTTATATGTTGAATTTCTTTCAATCTTAGCCGTTAATTCTAAGCATTATCCGTTGAACTTACTTACATCTTATAAGTATATTTCGATGGATAATCATTAGAATTTTGATAGTTTTCTTTATTTTTAAATGGCTATTTTAGGCAAATTTGATTGGTTACTTTATTTTTTCTTTTACTTTTTAACCGTTTATTTTTTAGAGTATAAAAGCCAATTTCATTTTTTACTTTTACTTTTATCTTTCTCAAGCAATTTCTCTAATTCTTTCGTCTCCAAAGAAAAAGCTTTCTTCTCTGCAATTACTCTTATTCTCAGCAATGGCACCAGTAGTCAAGATCATGTCCTAAACTGGGTTTTCTTATGAAAAGAATAACTTTTGTCGCACTAGTGAACAAGGAGATTGCAGCTTCTGAAGATTACCACAAGATGATGGATTTCATTCGAAGTTGTAAACTAAAGTATGCTACGTTGGAGTCTCCTGTTATCTATTGTGAAGTGGTTGAGGAGGTATGGACCACTTCTTTTTACAACTCAAAGGAAAAGAAAATTACCTTCACTCTTAAAGGTAACAACTACTGCATAAACAGTGATATAATTTGTGCATGTTTTCAATTGCCTGAGAATAATACACTAGTTCCACACAATGACACAAATGTAAGCTTTATGCTTAATTCTATGGGTTATTCTTTTGACCCTGCCAAGCTAGGTGAGGTTATAAGAAAAGGCCTTAGAAAGGAGTAGAGATTTCTTTGTGACTCTTTTATTAAAGTCTTTTCTGAAAAAATTAGTAACTTTGATACTATGACATACTCACTTGTTAACATGCTATATATGTTGCTTAGTGACAAGTACCATAACTTCCGTGAGTCTGTCCTGTATGAATTAGGCTTTAAGCTAGGAGACATTAAGAAAAGGTCTAAAACATATATTATACTAGATTCTTTATATTTCTAGCTAATTTTGTTTCTGAAGATCTTATCATTGAGAACCCAACCAACAAGCTTGATTGTTGGGTTCAAGAAAGAAGGGTTATTGCTAATTTGAACGGGGAAAACAACCTCGGTGAGGTTCTTTTAGTCTACTTACCAATCATTAAGGGCCTCAGGTAAGTGAGGTACAAATTTCTATCCCCACGACTTCTCTACCACCGGTTTTTTTGTGAACAACTGTGGCTATAGAATCTGTGACATTGACCAAACAGGTGCCTACCCAAGCCACTAAAACAAAAGTTTCCAAAACCAAGTCTCAAAGACCCCACTCTAGTTCCTCTCAAAAGGAACTAGTTTCAAAAACTACCAAATCCAAAGGGGGGAGTGTGAAGGGAAGTAATTCTGCTGAGGGACAGGGTGAACATAAAAGAAACCCTAAGGATAAGGAAGGAGAGGTGTGTATAACCAAGCCTAGCCACACAGCAGTTTCCGAAAAAACTATAGTGCTTAATAATGATATAAGCTAATTACTAGTTTCATCCTCCTAAAAGGATGTCAACATTGAAACAAGCTCTTAACCAAGAGCACAGGCCAAGAGGGTTAGGGACACAGAATCACCCCAAACTTACACAAGAAAGAAGAAACATAAAATACTTGAGGATACATAGGGTGCACATACTATGTAAACTGCAATCAAAGACTCAGTTACAACACCTTCTCAAAGTCAGGTTGATGTGTCTCCTAAAAATGTGGAGTCACAACCAAAATATTTAATAATAGAAGCACTTCACACACAAAACTCACCCACAAATTATTTGGATGTATATATGATTTACACATCAATTCCTGATTCTCCATCTTTAACTGTCATGGAGAATCCAAAATCTACAGCAAGTGAGCATCATCTTTTAAATAATTTGTTGGCTCACTTGCATTTTCTTTCTGATTCTACTGAGAAATCTGTGCCAAATCTTAAATCAATCACCACAAATACTAAAGTAGTTTCCACTCCAAACTCTGTCATTTCTACTATCTCGACGGATATTGTATCTCGACAGATGTGATTAACAGCAGTCATCCGTTGAAACTCTCAACTACAACCTCGACGGATGTTTCTCATCCGTTGACTATCACTGCACCACTTGAAATCTCAATTATTAGTACAAGTGTAGATGATTTAGTAGTTGTACAATCACTCCTAGGATTGAGGGAAGAGAGTGAATAGAGTGAGATGTTGAGTTGCTCTCAGGCAAAAGGAGAGGAAAAGAGTGAAACTATGCAAGCTATTTCTTCCAGCTTGGCAAAAGTAAGTGAGTGGAGTCCCACCTTATAAGGTGAAGGTGAGGGTGTGAGGGTGGGAAGCCAAGGGGAGCCCTTGATGCAAGAAAATAGAGAAAATGAGAGAAAAACAGGTTCTGAAGAATGGGAAGAGTGCATTGTAAGTGAGTTAAGGGATGTTAATGAAGCTGAAAAGAAACAGCTATTTCAGCAAGAATATTAAGTTGTCTTAGAATCTGTTTCTTATGAAGCTGAGGCATTTACTCACCTTGTTCCAGCTTACCAAGTTTTGGATGAAAAGGACAATGTGTCTGCTGAGAGAATTCTAAATCTGGTGCACACAACTGCTTCCATGCAAAGGGCCAAGGATGCAATCACTGCCATGCCCTCCACAGCTGGTGATGACTTTAAATATCCAACTAGTGCTGAAGACAGTTTTGGGGAAGATGGTGAAGATGATGAAGGAGATTTCATGAACATAGGGGGGAAGCATGCCCTAGCTCCAGTACAAACACTCCATCATGGATGTTTAACAAAGAATGCGGTGAGCACCACTTCAAATCAACTCTCTTCAAACTAATTCATCAGACTCAGACATCTCTTCAAGCCACTACTGATGCCAACACCAAGAGTCTTCTTCAAGCACACCTAGAGTCTCTTCAATTGCACAAGATCCAATATCTCAAGCAAAATCAAGATGTGTCTGAAATCAAGACAAAGATTGGACAAGTCAAAAAGGACATCACTGAAATATTGTAGTCTATGCTTCCTGCCACTATAATGTTGGATATCAGAAGGCAACTGAGGAAAAAATCTGATCTCAGTAGCAAGGTAGATTCTTTGGACACCAGAATAAAGACTTTAGAAACCTCTATTACTCAAATCTAACTCCATCAAGCTCAACAGAATCTGCTTCTTCAAAAGTTGGTGGCTGCACAAACCTCAAACTCTGCTCAACTTGATGCTAACAAAAAGGGGAAGAAAGACTCTATCATTCCATTTAGCTAACGAGAGTCAGCTAGTGAGGGGGAGAAGGTGCTCATCATAAATGTCAGCAAGGTAATGGTTCCAATAATTGCCTTTATATAGCCACCAATGCTTGACAGCATTGATTTAATCAACATAGCATCAGTTGAATTTGAGTTGAATGAAAAATGGAAGACGCTTGATGAGAACATCAAGAAGAAATTTGGTCCAATTGAGAAACAAGAAAAAGCCTTTTCTCATTTCTCTCAAATGAGACCAATTTCAGCAAATGACATGAGCTTAGCGAACATGGAAAGGGGTCAACCCTCATCAATTAAATCTCCAAAGGCCAATGTGATTTTTCAACCAAAGAGGAACTATCCAAAGAACTCAAACAAAAATCCATTGGACCTGGTCTATGAAACTCCAAGCCTGATGAGAAGAAGCTGCTTGGAAGGTCTATTACCTTCTTCAAAGATCCCAGAGATTTAGTCTTAAAGAAAATAATTTCCAAATCTACAGGAATGGGAAAATGATCTGTGTGGTGGCTGGACATCCACAGTTTACAGAAGCTAAGAAAGAAGAAAAGGTGAGGATCAAACAACAACAAAAGCAAGCTGCTTTAGATTCCAAGAACCAAGCTAAGAAGCCTGCAATCACAGATTTTGTAATGCCCACTGTGACAGCTGAGACTCATATTGAAGAAAAGCAAGTAGAACCAAATCAGATTAAGAAACAAAGATACAAGCTCAAACCAAAGAGGAGGCTGGATTTTAATGAAGACAAGGATGAATATATGCAAACCCAATCTACTACCTCAAGTCAAACATCCATGCCCACAATAAAGCAGGCTGAATTCAAGGTCTATCCTGACATGAACTTCCATGGTGAAACCATAGTTCCCAAGGATGAACCTATTGATTGGGAAAGCCTACCTCTTCCTAATCTAAACATTCCAATCCAAACTAAGCCAAGGAAAACAAAGAAGAGAGCAATCCAAAAGGTCAAACCTGTCAGACTTCAATCTAAAACATTAGCCAAGCCCAAGCCAATTGTAAACAAGGGAGACCAACTCTTCATCTGTGACGTCAAGGAATTCTCAGACATAAATCTCTATCTGGATGAGCTAGAAGAAGTTAGAGCTATTGATGCTTACAAACATCTTTCAGAGAGATTAGTCTTCAGGTATAAGGGTGGAAGAGAGCTAACTTGGCCATTTCACAGAATTCTCAATGAAGACTATTCTATTTTGGTGAAGATTTTCTCCTCAATAAAGTAGAACTTTGGGTTTGACATAGTTGCCAAGAAAATGGTTGAACAAAATTGAGGATATAAGAAATAGCTGGAGAGGACCGACTCCATTTCCAAGAGTCCTAACAATTCCATACACAGGAAGTAGAGTGCATTTGAGGCCTTACTGGTTGATGGAGTTTAAAGATGAAAATGCACCAGAGGATTCTTCAGATTGGAAGATCAGCTAAAGATTTCAAGCAATGAAAGTCCAATGGAGATGCAAGAAAATTTGGATCAGACAAATGAAGATGAATCTAAATTCTACCGAAAACTTCAACACCAGATTGAAGAAGACAATGAGAAGTTGGGAAAGAAGTTCAAACATTCAAGGAAATAATCTAAATTTGCTCAGTCTAGAGGATCACCTTGAAAATAGCTTGTGAGACTCTATGTAAACCTTCCTATATATTATTTTCAATAAATTGCAGCACTTGTTAATTTTATCTACTAGATATCAATCTATATTCATAGGGTGTTTTGTTATCATCAAGTTTCTCTTAATTTATGCCTACAATTCCAGTAGACATAAATTGGGGGAGATTGTTGGGAATGTGTTGTGTACTTGATGATAGGTTAAACAAAACAACTTAGTATATTTAATTTAGTGAATTTGTAGCTTTCAATGGATGATCACTTCAACACCCGGTGAAAGGGTAGCTTATGTATTAAAAGTTTAGTAGCACATTTCTGCATATTGTAATGCCTTAGAGAACTAGATGTTATAGAATGTTTCAAGTCATGTTGACTACTAGATTGATATGCAAGATAGGTTGGATAATTATAAATATTATATGCCTTGTAATCTTGTATAAATGAAATGGAGTTAACTGCCATGAAGATAGTCTCAACGGATGTTCCACAAGGCTTCAACGGATGATCAACTAAAGCTTCAACGGATGATCAACCAGACTCTCAACGGATGATCCAACAAAGTCTCAACGGATGATCCCACAGAGTTTCAACGGATGATCTAACTGAGTTTCAACGGATGAACAAATTCAAAAGAGCAGTTGATGGTGACTTGACAATCACATGCATTGATTGTATGCAAATAGAATGTGGCAGCCTATTTACAGGTTTTAGAGAACAAAGAAGCATTTTCATTTTCATGGTAAACTGAAGATATTCAAAGATGCTGGATTGAGAAATTAAGGAGCATGAAATTAGATTAGAAACATTTTTGTCTTATTTGTTTATCTTTTTATCATGTAAAATGGTGCTATATAAACCAAGTGTAGCAAGTAGAACATTATCCAAGTAAGTAAGCAATTACCAGAGAAATAGAAAAAGCTACATTTATAAAGAATTTCTATGTTCTTTATAAGTTCAACTTGTAAGCAGCTGTGTGCAAATCTTGCATCATAGAGTTCTCATATTAATATATATCTCAGGTGGATAAATTCAATCCACCAGAAAGTTTTTAAATACTTGTATTTGATTACTTTGTATTTGATTTCTTCAATACTTTCATTCCGCACTTTAGCTAAAACAAACACTGTTATATATTCATAGTAGAACAGTTTTTAAAATTTAAAAAGTAACCAGAATTATATTCAACCCCCCTTTTGTAATTCTTTATTAGATTTTTTGGGAATAACAGGCTCTATATACAAAGATATTCAAATCAGTTGAGCTCACACTCACACATAACTCTCGGAAATATCTTGTGTTTCATACACTCACTGAACTAGTTAACTTATTCTCACACTGGAGGTGAATCGGGGGGACAAACTCTCACATTCTTCTCTTTGCAGGCCGATCAAGAGACTATCGGGCGATCACGGTTCAGGCAGAAAACTGGTTCCAACATATTATTTTCTCACATTTTGTGGACTGAATATTTTTTAGGTTTTTAAGATCGAACTGTAACCATTGAGGTTATATAATAAGATTTAACCATATAAAATAGATGTTCAAATCTTTTTCGATAATACTTCCATAGATAATATTTTCTAAATTAGTTATCTCTCTAGCATTATTATAATCCCGATTTGGAACGATTCAAAAACTGACAAATTTTAACAACATAATAAGATAGAATAATTCTGGAGGTACAAATTGGTACTCAAAATGATTATCAAATGAAACTGTCTCGAGATTTGATTGGATACAACTTAATTATTAATAGTGGAAAACCTGCATTAACATAAATTGAGACCAAATTTTGGTACCTATAAGAGATAAGAATGATAAAAAATTACTGTGGGTAGATAAGGTATGATGATATATTAATTAATATTTTTTTGTGATTATTAAATAAACTACTACAATTTTGTAAAATATAATTTATTTTTGCTTCTTTTTTTAATTTATAATTCTTATTGTTATGACGCCCTCAATCTCAAGGTTAGTAAATGAGGACCCACACACTATTAAACTAATATAACAACATCAGATATAATAAACCCTGATAATAATAATAACAGGATCTAAACAGGATTAAGTATGAGACAAGATTACAACTACCAACTATAATAAATATATAATAACCCAAAATATAATTAAGATCAAATTTATTCGATTCCGACATGGAACCGGTAGATAACCCATTGTATCTGAACCAACTAGAAAAGCCCTCTAAACTAACTCGCTTGCTCACACACAACAGCTACCTGCTCTGGCATTTGCAAACCTACAACCCGGTAGGGACCGCCAGGAACGCTCTTGCGAGCGGTTAGCCTAAGTCTGGTCATCTTCTTGCTTAACTTCCATGGTTAGATCAAAGCAAATAAATAAGCAAAGAAGCTCAGCAAGTAATTATATAAACAGTTCTACATCACAATATCAATATCAAAAATCTGAGGCATTTTATATTCAATCTCTAGGTGGCAGTGATTGGCTAAGTAAAGGTTATGAACAGGTTTCAAGCTTTCAGGATTCAAGGCTCAAGATTGGGAGAAAGCCGAATATCATCACAAATCATTATCAGGATTATGAAAGAGTTTCTTAATTGAAAGAAGCTGTTAATTGAGCTTCGAGATTCACAACTAGTTAAATTGTCAGGGTTCACAAGATTCATAACTTTAACGAAAACACAATCATTTCATTTCCTCTCATTAAAAAGAAGCAAACTACTTAAGGTATTATAACATTTTCTCTTTTACAAAACATAAAGTAACCCTTAATTGGAATATCCATCTTTTAAAAATAATACGGGTGATCAGCCCGTACTGACCTCCATCTGGTCGTTATGGTACCTATGGCATTATTTTAGCTTATGTTGGACTAGCCACGCTAGCCTCTTATGTGACTCGACTAGTCCCAATAGTCTCCTACGTGTTTATCCAATCCATCAAGAATTCTTTTGGAAAACCTTTATGTTGGAAGTAAGAAAAGTTGACTAAGTTCATTTTATCATTACCAAGAATATGAAATCATTCGGACTCATTCAAGTCAAAAATCATTCTTAAGTTCAATTCAAGAATTCAAGGAAAGTGAACGAATCAGAAGTAAACAGGGATCAATATAAAAGATCTTGATCAAATGGTCAACAGAGTATACTAGTTCCAAATTAGAACAGTTCCAAGATCAATACATAATAAGGTTCACGGGTTATCGAAGAATCTGGGTTAATCAAAACAATACGTAGGAAAGTTTATAAAGGGTCTCTTGGGGCTTATGAGATCATAAGATAACAAAAGAAATTAGTAAGGTAATCAGGGTATGAATCAATACGGTTACTATAAAGCTTAGAACAAGGATGGATATCAAGTTACCATAGGGAGTAATATCAGGGTTTATCATAATCGCTATAGAGATTTTCTACTTAATCATGGCATCAATAATTTCCTGTCTATATTCAAATCATATCAGAAGGCAAAGTCACTTGCCTTAAATTGCTTTCCTGCTTGATGGGTACTGAGCTATTGCCACCTAAAATATCATTCCCTTTCCTAGCCTGAATGCCTCCGCTATCCGAATCTACAATCCAAAACAAAACCCCTAATAAGCAACTTAATCCACTCTTGATGTTTCTCAGAACGTCTAACGATTACCCCAAATCGTGATATCACTTAACTTATGTACTCGAGTATAATCACGTAACATATAATACGATATACTCATACACCCTTAATATTATAATTATACTTAACATTTAGCAATTAAACATTGATTTGAACATCACGACACGAAAACATTTCTTTCTCCTTTTTGCTTTTCAAAATTCGAACCAAAATAAAGCATACCAAGTAAGTTCTTTTTCGGATAATCGATATGAAAGTAACAAAACCAACATGCAAGTTCAAGAATCAAGTACAAACTTTATTTCTAGTCAAAACCACCCATCCGAACCATTTTTCAAAAAAAACTGAACCTTACCATCAAAATTTCGAACCAAAAATCCTTTGAAACTAAAAATCTATAACAAGACTCATCTTTTGAAAGTACTAATACATTACTCTAGATATAACCAATCTTTTTAATCCTTTTGAGTCTAAATTAGTTACATGCAAAGCTAAATCTTGACATGCATGTGACATATATCCCAAAAACAAACTCAAATCAACAATATACTCCATTTAAGCATATAATTTAAAATCTAAACATAAATGATCATCTAATTTAACAAATAATTCAATCCAATTATTTAAAAACCAAAAATAGCATTTGGTTTCAAAACTCAACATGCATTCATCGAACTAATTTCTTTTAAACTATTAGAGCTCAGCAAGGCATCATAGCTCACCACCGACTCACCGGAGTTCATCGTCGGTGGTGGTGGCTTCTCGGCGGTGCCCTCATTCGAGGGTATCCAACCAAAAACCACCGATTATCCATCAATTACTCAAGATAACTAACATGCATAACCTTTCATCACTTCCTTGCAAAGAATCAAACTCAAAAACAACAACAAATTTAAGAACCTGATGGTTCTTGATAAAATTGAACAACACACACACAACACACACATGCAAGTATGTATATGCATCTTTAGAGTACAAGGAACTCAAATCTTAGAATAAGATTGAGTTTTAATGGAGGATTTGGAATAAAACAAAAGAGAGAGAGAGAGAGAGAGAGAGAGAGAGAGAGAGAGAAGAAAGAAGGAGTGGCCGGGTAAAAAGAAAAGAGAGGGAGAGGAAGTTGCTTTATATAGACACACTTGACAGGGGTATTTTGGACATTTGCAAAGTCCAATCAATTCATAAATCTATTTTCTTTTCCCTCTTTTATTCTCAATATCCAATAAACTCCAAATAATTAAATAGAATGGCTTTATATATATATGAAAATGGTACCAATACTATTTTTAAATTAAATAATATGAATTTAGCTCTCTCCCCATATTTTTAAATAAATTTTTGAGTGAATAGATTATTTGTTATGAATTTTACAAATAAAACTCAAATAATAGAATTTAAACTTTATAAAATCATTTAAAATATCAAAGCATCCACATAAATCCGGCTGATAATTTTAAAAATTCCCTTGGACTATTTTAAAGGAAATAAAGCAAATTTCACACCTTAATCACTTTTCTATAATTTTATAAAAATGATTAAAGATCAATAAAATCCTTATAAAATCATTTAAAACACCATTGAATGCAAATTTGAACACGTACACATCAAATATCATGTAGACATACAAGTCCATCAAATATAATTCACATTCGCACTCTTAAACACTTTAATCCCTTTAAATATGGGTCCCGTTCAACTTGACGGCCCGATAAAACGGCTTTATTCCCTTAGCTTAATCATCAAACTGGAACGAGTTACTTTACGTTCCCAGTTACTATTATACAACATTTAACCTTAAAATCATTTAATCTTTAATTGATTCACATAATTCCACATATTCCATAATTATAACACAAAACTATACTTTATTCATTTAATTACATCACGAAATTCCCAATCGCTATAACCTACCCCCTTAAAAGGATTCTGTCCTTATAATCTAGTCTAAATAAATAGATGGGGATACTTCTCTCACATTTCACTTTCTAATTCCCAAGTTGATTCTTTTATCTTAGGATTTCTCCATAAAACTCTAACCAAATGCACCACTTTATTTCTAAGTGCTTTCTCTTTTTGATCTAGGATTCGCACTGGTTGTTCCACATATGATAGATCTTGTTGAATTCAATAACATGGCTAGCATCCGCATTATGCCTCTTGAGAAGAGATACGTGAAAAACGTTATGAAGATGTTGCATTTGCGGAGGTAACGCCAACTCGTATGCCACTTTTCCAACCTGCTTTAATACTTCGAATGGCCCAATATATCTGGTACTTAGCTTTCCTTTCTTCCCGAATCTGGATAAACCTTTCCATGGAGATATCTTTAACAACACTTTGTCTCCGGGTTCGAATAACACATCATTTTGACTCTGGTCTGCATACTTTCTTTGTCGATCTTGAATAGCTACAAACCTTTTATGAATCATTTCTACTTTCTCTTTTATTTGTTGCACTATTTTAGAGCCCAATATCTTGCGCTAGCCAAATTCAATCCAATAGGTAGGAGATATACATTTCCTTCCATACAATGCCTCGTAAGACGGTATGCCAATACTTGCATGATAACTGTTATGGTACAAAAATTCAATCAATGGAAAATGATTGTCCCAATTTCCTTTAAAATCCAACGCACAGGTTCTCAACATATCCTCGGTCATTTGAATAGTCCTTTCGCTTTGTCCGTCTATCTGCGGGTGATACGCAGTGCTCATTTTCAACTTTGTTCCCAAATGATCATGAAATTGTCGCCAAAATCTCGAGTTGGATCTCGGATCTCTATCAGATACGATTGATATTGGTACTCCATGACGCATTACGATTTCATCCAAGTATATTTTGACCAACCTCTCCAATGAGAATCTTTCATTGATAGGCAATAAATGTGCTGACTTTGTCAGTCGATCGACTATTACCCAAATCGTATCATGATTAGACTTGGTCTTTGGCAATCCCACCACGAAATCCATCGCTATATGCTCTCATTTCCATTCGGGTATGTCCAGTGGCTGAAGCAATTTACTCGGTCGTTGATGTTCCTACCACATGTAGCATTTACTTATCCATCCCGCAATTTCCTTTTTCATGTTCGGCCACCAATAACTCCCTTTCAAATCCATGTACATTTTCGTACTTCCATGGTGAATCGAAAACCTCAAGTTATGCGCTTCGTGCAAAATCTCATGTTTTAGCTCCATAACTTTAGATATCCAAATTCGTGAGCCAACAAGTTATATTCCTTTCTCATTCTTTTGAGCTTTCACATCTTTTCCTATCAATTTGTTCTTTTTATGATTCAACACTTGTTCTTGACAACATCGAATCTTTTCCAAAATCTCTGGCTGAAATGTCATTTCATACACTAGTTCATTTACAATTTTTGAAACTCATAACTCTATTTCTAACTTCTCAAATTCCTTGATCAACTCTTCGGACGAAGTTAGCATATTCAACCTTTTTTTACGGCTCAACGCATCCGCTACAACATTTGCTTTTCTGGGATGATAACTTATCGTACAGTCATAATCATTGATCAATTCCAACCATCTCATTTGCCTCATGTTCAATTATTTCTGCGTAAAGATATACTTTAATCTCTTGTGATCCATATAAATTCTACACTTTTTCCGTATAAATAGTGTCTCCAAATTTTAAGAGCATTTACAATTGCTGCCAATTCAAAATCATGCGTAGGATACTTTTGTTCATGCGGTTGTAACTGCCGTGACACGTAAGCTATTACCTTTATGTGTTGCATTAGCACAAAACCTAGTCCTTTATATGAAGCATCACTGTAGATTATGAACTCACCCTTCTCATCGGGTAGAACCAACACTGGTGTAGTTAATAACCTTCTCTTTAGTTCTTGAAAACTTTCCTCGCACTTATCCGTCCAAAAAAACTTCTCATCCTTTCTTGTCAACTTAGTCAGTGGAACAGCAATCTTAGAAAAATCTTGTACGAATCTTCAATAATATCCCAATAATCCAAGAAAACTTCTTACTTCCGTATGAGTCTTTGGCATATCCCATTTCATCACAGCTTCTAATCTTTGCGGGATCAACTTTGATACCTTCACTATTGACTACATGTCCGAGAAACTGAACTTCCTTTAGCCAAAATTCACATTTTGAAAACTTCGCATATAACTTCTCTTTCCTTAAAATCTCTAAAGAAATCTTCAAATGTTCCATATATTCTGCCTCCGTCTTGGAGTATATCAAGATATCATCAATAAATACTATTATGAACTTGTCCAAATATTGCTTGAACACTATATTCATGAGATCCATAAATACAACTGGAGCATTTGTTAATCCAAACGCCATTACCAAAAACTCATAATGTCCATACCTCGTTAGAAATACGGTCTTGGGTATATCTTTCTCCTTGATCTTTAGTTAATGATACCCCAAATCTTAAATTTATCTTTAAAAAATAGGTAGCTCCTTTCAGCTGATCAAATAAATCATGGATTCGCGGCAGAGGATACTTATTCTTAATAGTCAATATATTCAATTCACAATAATCGATACACAATCTTATGCTTTCGTCTTTCTTCTTTACAAATAGAACTGGTGTACCTCACGGGGATACACTCGGGAGAATTACTCCTTTGTTTAACAATTCTTGCAATTGCGTCGCTAATTCCTTCATCTTGACAGATATCTTTTGATAAGGAGCTTTCGAAACTGGTTCCATTATAGAAGCTAAATCGATCTTGAACTCAATCTCTCAACCCGGAGGTAGTCCAGGTAATTCATCTAGAAACACATCGGGAAAAACTTTTACCACTGGAATATCTTCAATTATTATGGATTTTGCCTCTACATCTTTTACATGAGCCAAATACGCTTTATATCCCTGATGTAGCAATCTCTTTGTTTGGATAGCCGTTGGAAACTTCCTTTCTTGCCTCTTTCCTCTGAATATCACCTCAACTCCATCCTTGGACTTCAATTTTGCTTTCTTGCTTTTACATTCGATTTATGTATCATGGTTTGACAACCAATCCATCCCTAATATAACGTCGAATTCTCCTAACTTAAAATTTATTTAGTCAGCAGAAAAGTGCCGACCTTCAATCACCAAATCGCAGTTGGGACAAATCCTATTGGCCGTAACTATTTCTTGGTTTGCTACTTCAATAATCATATTGGGATGAAGAGGGTACACAATGCACTTTAATCTATCAATAACACTTTCAGCAATAAAAGATCTAGTAGCTCCGTAATCCACTAACACTTTGACTTCTACTTAAATTTATGACAAGCGTACCTGCTACCACATCTGCATTCTGCACTGCATCTTTCATAGTCATGTTGAATGTCCTTGCCCTTGACTGGGTTGTTGGTGCTGATCGTGGTGGTCCAGAAAACCTAAGCACATTCGCCTTCTGAACAGGCTCCTTACAGTTCCTTGCCATATGGCCTACCTTCCCATACTTGAAACAAGTCATTTATGGCTTTCCTGCACCTCCTGGGCATTCCGTTGAGTATTTTCCTTTCTGGTTAAACTTGAAGCACGTCATATTTAGCTTATTGCACCTCCCCAGGTGTCGCATTCCAAAAAAATTACATTCCTGAATCTGGGGTCTATTATCCTTCACTGATTGTCCTGTCTTTTGGAAACGATTCTTCTGATTTCCATTCCCGGGTTTGAACTTCTAATACTTCTGGTTCTGATTTCCAACATTCTTCCCAAACTTTCTTCCAAACTTAGAGCTTCCTTGTTTTTGATCAGATTCCTCAAACTTTCTCTTCTTCCCTTCATTTTCCCTCTTAGTTGCTTCTCTTTCACCTTCTACAATCATCACTTTCTGTACCAAAGCAGCGTAAGTCCTTATCTCCAGAAGAGCCACTTGACTCCGAATCCACGGCTTAAGTCCTTGTTGAAATATTTTGGCCTTCTTAGCTTCCCTATTCACGTACTCAGGCACAAATCTGGCCAACTCTGAAAACTTTACTTCATATTCCGCCACTGTCATGTCTTCTTGTCTAAGATTCAGAAACCTCATTTCCAACTGGTCTTGCATATAACTTGGCAAATACTTCTCTAAAAACATCTATGTAAACTTTTCCCAGGTTATAACTTCTCCTTCAAGCAACGCCTTAGAAGATTCCCACCAATAACGAGCCCCATCCTTAAGATAATAACTCGCGTATTGTGCCTTCTTATCATCTTTAACTTCCGCTAACATAAAAGCCTTTTCCATTTCTCTCAACCAAGACTGAGCTTTAATTAGATCTGGAAATACTACAAACTGTGGGGGATGTGTGGATTGAAAATGCTTGAAATTACCGACTTTAGGGGCTGAGGGTTGTTGCAAAAGTTGGAAGAGTCAGTTCATCATAGGAGTATCTTGGTTTTGTTCTTGACCTTGGGTTTGAGTTTCTTATTCTTTGTGATTTGGTGAAGTGGCCATTTTTTACAAACCTGATTGAGCAATTATTAGCAATACAATAGTATGACATACATATTAATAGGGAATCTTTTTAGAAATAGCTTTTCGGGTTTTAAGTATTATCTACTTGCGCATGCAATCCTATTACTACATAATTTGCTCATCAGTTAAGGTTCTCACATAAAACAAATATGTTTTCATAGGATATTAAGTATGGTTGCTTGGAAACATGGTATGTAGAATAGTTTATGAAGATTCCAAGGTCAACAATATGAAAAAGATACATGGTTTATTTAACGATTCAAAGGTACATAGAAAAAGAGGTTCCAATACAACACGTGCTGATATAAGGTACAATAATAAAACAGGGTTAAACAGAGGAAAAATTGGAAAATATCCCCTATCTACCCCTAACTTCTACCTAACTACTACTACTGCATCCAACACTTATGTTCTGAAATACAACATCAAAAGAAAAACGGATCCCGGCATCTAACCAAGTATTTCAAAGCCTATCGGCGCTGAAAAGAACCATAAACATAACAACCATGGGTTCTACCAGATGTCCCATCTGCACTCACAACCTTAGTAACCATCAAGAATCTCCCTCAATACTGTCAGCATCAGACGAATGATCTTATGCACTCTTCAGGCCTCAGCATCAGCATCACTAGAAGATGGTCCCTCATCTAACCTTCTCCGGGCAACATGATCCACCATCTGAATATGAACTCTCCACTCATCCTCCAGCACCGACGTCTGCTTCCTAGACTCACGAGCTAGCCTATCCACCAAAGCTCCCAACTCAGGAATACGGGAGTAAATAAAATCTCGATCATGGGCCAACTTATCACCAACACTGACAGGCAGAGGCATAGCAGACTCTTGCTCAGGGGCTGGGGTCTTTGAATCTGGTCCCAAGGGAGAAACATACATAGGAGTCGCACTGCTCTCAGATGGATCCTCCTCGGGGTCTGAACTAACAAACAGGGTCCCCACTGAAGGGGGTGGAATAGAGTCCACTGGGAAACCAGGCAAACTATGCTCAGAGTCTGAATCGCTACCACTACTAGGGTCCTGGGATAGAATAAAAATAGCAGCCAAGAAACAGCATTAGGGTTAACTAAGACTTCCAACTGACTCCACACCCTAACTCCAAATATTATCTTGACCTAATTATCTTACTTAGACTATACCTAATAGTCTAAGTCAACTCTATATGAGTCGAACACTCTCGAAATATATATATACATATATATATACCCAAATACCCTTTTATCCTAACTTGTCTCAAGGACTAGATCCTATAGCTCTGATACCAACTTGTGATGCCCTCAATCTCGGGGTTAAAAAATGAGGACCCACACACCATTAAACTAATATAAAAACAACGGATATAATAAACTCCAGTAATAATAATAACAGGATCTAAACAGGATTAAGTATGGGACAAGATTACAACTACCAATCAGAATAAATATATAACAACCCAAAATATAATTAAGATTAAATTTATGCGATTCCGACATGGAACCAATAGATAACCCATTGTATTTGAACCAACCTTCAAACTAACTCGCTTGCTCACACACAACAGCTACCTGCTCTGATATCTAGAAACCTACAACCCGGTAGGAACCGCCAGGAACGTTCTTGCGAGCGGTGCACCTAAGTCTGGACATCTTCTTGCTTAACCGCCATGTTTAGATCAAAGCAAATAAATGAGCAAAGATGCTCAACAAGTAACAATATAAACAGTTCTACATCACAATATCAATATCAAAAATCTGAAGCATTCTACGTTCAATCTCTAGGTGGCAGTGACTGCTAAGTAAAGGTTATAAAAAGGTATCAGGCTTTCAGGATTCAAGGCTCAAAATTGGGAGAAATCCGATATTCATCATAAATCATTAGAAGGATTATAAAAGATTTTCTCAATTGAAAGAAGTTGTTAATCGAGCTTCAAGATTCACAACTAGTAAAATTGTCAGGGTTCACAAGATTCATAACTTTAACAAAAACACAAATCATTTAATTTCCTCTCATTAAAAAGAAGCAAACTACTGAAGGGATTATAACATTTTCTCTTTTACAAAACATAAAAGAACCCTTGATTGGAATATCCATATTTTAAAAATAATACGGGTGATCAGCCCGTACCGACCTCCATCTGGTCGTTATGGTACCTATGGCATTATTTCAGCCTTATGTTGGACTAGCCCCGCTAGTCTCTTATGTGACTGGACTAGTCCCACTAGTCTCTTACATCTTTGTACAATTCATTAGGAATTCGTTTGAAAAACCTTTATGTTGGAAGTAAGAGAAGGTGACTAAGTTCATTTTATAATTACCAAGAATATGAAATCATTCGGACTCATTCAATTCGAAAATCATTCTTAAGTTCAATTCAAGAATTCAAGGAATGTGAGAATTGTATGTAAACAGGGATCAATATAAAAGATCTTGATTAAATGGTCAATAGAGTATACTAGTTCTGAATTAGAACATTTCCAAGATCAATACATAACAAGGTTCACGGGTTATCGAAGAATCTGGGTTAATCAAAAGAATATGTAGAAAATTTTATCAAGGTTCTCTTGGAGTTTATGAGATCATAAGATAACAAAAGAAATAAGTAAGGTAATCAGGGTACGAATCAATACGGTTAATATAAAGCTTATAACAGGGATCGATAACAAGTAATCACAGGGAGTAATATCAGGGTTTATCACAATCGCTATAGAGATTCAGTACTTAATCATGGCATCAATAATTTCCTCTTTATATTCAAATCGTATGAGAATGCAGAGTTACTTGCCTTAAATTGCTTTCTTGCTTGACAGGTACTGAGCTACTGCAACCTAAAATATCCTTCCCTTTCCTAGCATGAATGCCTCCACTATCCGAGTCTACAATCCAAAACAGAACCCTAATTAGCAACTTAATCCACCTTCGACGTTTCTCAGAACGTCTAATGATTACCCCAAATCGCGATATCACTTACCTTATGATCACGTAACACATAATACGATATACTCATACACCCTTAATATCAAAACTACACTTAGCATTTAGCACTTAATCATTTCTTTCTCCTTCTTGCTTATCAAAATTGGAACCAAAACAAAGCATACTAAGTAAGTTCTTTTTCAGAATCGACATGCAAGTTCAAAAATTAAGTATAAACTTTATTTCTAGTCAAAACTACCCATTCGAACCATTTTTCAAAAAAACTGAACCTTACCATCAAAATTTCGAACCAAAAATCCTTTGAAACTCAAAATCTGTAACCAAACTCATTTTTAAATGTATTGATTCATTATTCTAGATATAACCAATCTTTTTAATCCTTTGAGTCTAAATTAGTTACATGCAAAGCTAAATCTTGACATGCATGTGAGATATATCCCAAAAACAAACTCAAATTAACATTTTACTCAATTTAAGCACACAACTTGGAATCTAAACATAAATAAACATCTAATTTAACAAATAATTCAACCCAATTATTTATAAACCAAAAATAGCATTCGGTTTCTTTCAAAACTCAACATGTATCCATCGAACTAATTTCTTTTAATCTATTAAAGCTCAGGAAGGCATCATAGCTCACCAATGACTCACCAAAGTTCATCGCCGGTGGTGGTGGCTTCTCGGTGGTGCCCTCATTCGAGGGTGTCCAACCAAAACCAACCGATTATCCATCAATTACTCAAGATAACTAACATTTTAAACCTTTCATCACTTCCTTGTAAAGAATCAAACTAAAAAACAACTACAAATTTAAGAACCGAATGGTTCTTGATAAACACACACACAACACACACAGGAAAGTATGTATATGTATCTTTAGGGTACAAGGAACTCAAATCTTAGAATAAGATTGAGTTTTAATGAAGGATTTGGAAGAAAACAAGAGAGAGAGAGAGAGAGAGAGAGAGAGAGAGAGAGAGAGAGAGAGGGGGGGAGAGAGAGAGTTTATACTGAGAGAGAAAAAGCCGAGAGAGAGAGATAGCGAAAGGAAAGAAAGAAAGAAAGAGAAAGAAGAAAGGAGTAGCCGGGTAAAAAGAAAAAGGGAGGGGGAGGAAGTGGCTTTATATAGCCACACGTGGCAGGGGTATTTTGGATATTTGCAAACTCCAATCCACTCATAATTCTATTTCATTTTTCCTCTTTTATTCTCAATAGCCAATGAACTCCAAATAATCAAATAGAATGGCTTTATATATATGAAAATGGTACCAATACTATTTTTAAATTAAATAATATGAATTTAGCTCTCTCCCCATATTTTTAAATAAATTTTTGAGCAAATAGATTATTTGTTATGGATTTTAAAAGTAAAACCCAAATAATAGAATTTAAACTTTATACAATCATTTAAAATATCAAAGCATCCACATAAATCCCACTGATAATTTTAAAAAGTCCTTTGTACTATTTTAAAGGCATTAGAGCAAATTTCACACCTTAATCACATTTTTATAATTTTATAAAAATGATTAAAGATCAATAAAATCATTTAAAATACCATCGAACGCAAATTTGAACACGTAAATTTGATACACTTTGAAGCCAGGTGGCTATTGCACATAAACCTCTTCTTCTAGCTCACCATTTAGAAAGGCACTCTTGACATCCATTTGATATACTTTAAAATTTGAATGTGCATCAAATGCTAGGAAAATCCTTATTGCTTCAAGTCTTACAACTGGAGCAAAAGTTTCATCATAATCATTTTCTTCTTCCTGTGAGTAACCTTTTAGAACCAATGTTGCCTTATTTCTGGTGACTATACCATTTTCATCCATCTTGTTCCTGAACACCCATTTTGTTCCAATTATACTTCTATTCTTTGGTGCAGGAACTAACTCCCAAACTTTGTTCCTTTCAAATTGATTAAGCTCTTCCTGCATGGCAGATATCTAATCAGGATCCATTAAAGCTTCTTCAGTTTTCTTAGGCTCTTTGAGACAAAAAGCATGCATGTAGGTGCATGTAGGCACTCATTAGTAGTTGCACTTCTAGTTCTCACACCAGAAGTAGGATCACCAATAATTGCTTCTCTAGTATGACTTCTATCCCACTTCCTTGTGTGAATTAGTTGACTTGTACCTTCATCATTTTCTATCATTGGTATGACTAGTAGATCCTTCTTCTCTTTCCCCCCCCCCTGAGTTTGTGCTGACAAATTCAGGTGTTTGAGATGAGCTTCCATTCCCATGATTTTCTTGTTCAGTAGTCTCTTTATTCATCATATGTTATGCATTAACTTCATCTTCTCCATCAGAATCACTATCAATATTGAGATTTTCAAATGCAAGGACTTCAGCTTCATTATCATCAAGGCATTCCAAGCCTGGAGACTTGTCATCATCAAAAGTCACATTTGTGCTTTCCATAATTTTCTTTTGATCAATTATATAGACCTTGTAGGTTGTTCTTTCCAATAAATATCCCAGAAAAATTGCTTCAAAAACCTTTGAGTCAAATTTTCCCACATATTCAGAGTTGTCTTTTAAAATATAACACTTGCTTCCAAACACATGAAGATGCTTTATAGTAGGCTTTCTCTTAGACATGATTGAGTAAGGTGATTTTCCATGAATCTTGTTAATGAGAAATCTGTTTTGAGTATAGCATACAGTGTTAACAACTTCTTCCCAAAAACTTGTTGGCAACTTGGCATCTTGTAGCATTATTCTTGCAGCTTCTACCAATGTTCTATTCTTTCTTTCAACTACCCCATTTTGTTGAGGTGTTCTAGCAGCAGAGAACTCTTGAATAGTGCCTTTGTTTTTGTAAAATTCACTTAATGTTTCATTTCTGAATTCTGTTCCATTATCACTTCTCAATCTCTGTACACAGTTTTGATTTTCAGCCTGTTTTCTATCTTGTTTATGTGCTCAATTATGATGTGTGGAGTCTCATCTTTAAAATGCATGAACTCTACCCAAGTGTATCTTGAGAAATCATCCACCATCACAAGTGCATATTTGTTCCTTGAAATTGATAAGACATTTATTGGCCCAAACAAGTCCATGAGAATAAGTTGCAATGGTGCACTTATAGAATTCAAAGTTTTTGATTTGTGACTTGATCTTTTCATTTTTCCTTTCTAATAAGCTTCATAAACTTCAACTTGAGCAAACTCCAGATTAGGCATGTCTGTTAGTCCCTAACAGTGCAACAAGAATTACAGAAGGGGGGTTGAATGGAATTCTTGAAACTTTTTTCTGAATTATAAAATGTTCAAACTTAAAATATATATGTCAGTGTTTTGATTTGAAAAGTGCAGAATTACAAGTTAAATATGAATCAAAACACAAAGTAATAAAAACACAAGTCTTTAAAACTTTCTGGTGGATTTGAATGTATCCACCAGAGATATATATATATATATCAAGAAAACTTTGTGAAGCTTGGATAGCTCATAGCTGCTTATAAATAAGAACAACTAAGCTTACAGAGAAATGCTAAAGGATTCAGCTTACAGTTGTTTCTCTGAGAAAATATTTGCTTAGTCTTGTTGTTGTTCTACTTGCTACTCTTGGTTTATATATCACCAAGATTACACAGTAATAAGACAAGATAATAAAACAAAACCTATCAAGTTTAATACTATGCTACTTCATTACTCTATTTCAGCATCTTTGAATATCTTCATAATAGCATGGAAATGGCAATGCTTCTTTGTTCTCAAAAACCCAGTTGAATAGACTGCCATATTCCTTTTGCATACACTCGACGCATGTGACTGCGTTGTCACTGTCAACAGATGTTTGAATTGATCATCCGTCGGGTACATGATCATCTGTCGAGTTTCCTTGTTGATCATCCGTCGGGTAGCTTTGCTGATCATCCGTCGGGTAGCTATATGGCACTTGACTTCATTTCATTTATGCAGAATTACAAGACATCAACTATGTACAATTAATCAACCTATTATACATATCTAATTAAAGTCAACATGACTTATATGCTACTACAGAATCTATACAAAGGTGTTTGCAGAAATGTGCTACATGACTTATTGTTACATAAGCTACTCACTCGATGGATATCAAATCATCATCCGTCGGGACTGTATTGAATCATCCGTTGGGACTATATTTGCTTATCCGTCGAGTGCTACATAATTCACTAAGTTGAATCTACTAAGGTGTTTTGTTAATGAAATCATCAAGTTCATAACTTATTCCCAACAATCTCCCCCAATCTATGTCTACTAGAATTGTAGCCATAAATAAAGAGAAACTTGATGATAACAAAACACTCTAAGAATACAAATTTAAATGAAAGTAGATATGTTAGGTCACACAAACTGTAGAAGGGGGTTGAATACAGTGTATACTACAATCAAATTGAATTAAGAACACAAGTATGAAACACAAAATAATCTTATTAATAAAACAGTATTACAATGGAACCGTTCTCTCTCAGTGATGAACAAATATCACGAGAGCTGCTAGGGTTACAATGAATAATATTCTCGATTAAGATAACACTTATAGTGTAAAACCTATGTTGTGTTTATATAGACACATAGTTAAAAGATAAACTTCTAATTGATATCGAACATAACTCTGCATCCTAAAATAAATCAATTAGTTATCTTTTCCTCCAAGTATTCTATTCTTCATAGAATTCTTCTCCATGCATATCTCTTCTTGTGTCTGCCTTAATCTTCTTTCCTCCAATCAGCCGCATTCCTTATCTGAACGCCTTCTTAAGTCCTGATATTATCTCCTAATAAATATCTTCTGATATCTTAAGTTCTGATAACTTAAGTTCTGATATCTTAAGTTCGGACTTCAGTATAAGTATTGATTTCCAGTTAAGTCCTGATTTGTCTTGTTAGTTAAGATCTGAAAATTAAACACAAATCATTATTAGACATGACATCACAAATATATCTAACAATCTCCCCCAACTTGTAAATTAGCATAATATACAAGTTCAATAGATATTTGATGATGTCAAAAACATTAAGTACAAATGTACATGAGAATTTTCCTAAGTAACTACAACTCACAGTCCTTGTAGCTTTTACCATCCTTAAAGTCTGATATCAGCTTTAGCCTGTATATCCTTCAGAATTTGACAGCTGTAGTTCTTGACTTGGCTTCAGTGTGTGATCTCTCTAATGTCAGGAGTTGTTCTGAGATAGTTCTTCAACAGAGTTCTCTCAGCATATTCAAGTTCATTCTGCATCCTCCTTTTTGCATCTTTAAGTTCAACAGTAACTTCTCCTGTTTGAAAGATACCACCCCTGAGATCATTAATCTTTGCTTTCCTTATATCCTGATCCAGTCTGATGACATATGCTTTATCAGACTCTAGATTGAATTCAAGTCCCTTAATACCAAGAAATATAGTGATTTTGGCGGTATTAGGCTTCATCTCAACTATATCACCATTGCGAGCTCTGTACTTAGGATAGTATGGCTTGTCAGACTTTATAGAGTAAAGTTTCTTTTATCTTTCAATATCAGATCTTATGTATCTGGCAGCACCATCTGTTAATATGTTCTTCACTTGAAGTAGAAATAGCACATGTTGCAATTCTTCAAAGTACTTCAAACGAATAGCATTCTTTCTAATCCAGAATACCCTCCCATCTATCATGAAATATAACATGATATCTTCTTTTAATACAGAGTGGTAGACCATTTGTACAGACTCTAGTTGATTCAATCTTTCAGGATTTGTTCCTACTCCTGGTTCACTCAAAGAAGTTGGATCAGAGGTAGTATTATTTACTCTCTTTTCTTTAGAACTACCCAATCCTGATTTATCTCTAGCTTCCTTCCCTCTAATAACTTTTTCTTCAAAACCACTTGATGTAGTCTTCAAAGGTTGAGTAGATTGTTGAGCTTTAGTAAACCCAGGTAGTAGAATTTTTAAAGGTTTAACATGAGCAATGTCAGAGGATCCTTTTCTTTATCTTCTGATATCAAGCCAACTTGAGCTCTGTTAGAGGTTGCTTGCTTCATTGAAATATCAGAATTTCCAAAGTCCTGATCTTGAACAACATGAGCTCTGTCATAGGTTGTTTGAATATTCTTCTTCTTCAAAATCAGACTAGTATCTTCATCAGATTTTGCTTCCAGATCCATGATTGGCATATATATCTTTACAGGTTCATCAACTTTAGCTTTGTCCTTGAACCTTGGATCTACCTCTACTTGTGATTTGGCTTTGGATTCAAATTTGGTTGCCTCAGAGTTTGTCTTCTCCTTAATCCCAATGCCCTTAGGCTTTGGAGGTTTCTTTGTAGTAATAGAAGCTTTAGACTTGAATTTGACATTTTCTACTTTAAGTTTGGCTTCTTCTTCCTTCAGACTTTCAAGGTCCATTCCTGGATTGCCTTTGAGAAATAGTCTTTTTGAAATTTCTTCATCCAGCTTCTGTAACTTGGGGTCTTGATAGTAGACTGATGTTTCCGTTCCATTAAGCTTCAGTGTCTGCATAAACTTCTATGATTCTTGACTTTCACCCTGTATCAGAACATCAGGCTTAGTCAGAACTTGCTAATCAGAACTTTTTCTTCTATCAGCATCAGAACTTGATCTCTGTGTAGAAGTTCCTGCTTTCCTAGATGAAGAGCCTTTGCCTTGACCATGACCTCTACTCCTTTCAGAGTTTCCCTGGTCATCATTTCCATCATCCTTACCCTTCAGTGGTTGATCAATTTTGCATTTGGACTTAATGACTTTCTCCCCTTTTTGGCATCATCAGGTAATAGGAGAGAGATAAGCAATTCCACAGAGTTTTGGATTTCATTGAGTTGATCTTGTTGAGCAGCTTGATTCTTTAAAATATCATATATTTGAGCTTGCAGCTTTTCTTGATTCTTTTCTATATACCCAATGCGGTCAAAGGCTGGTTTAAAAAACTGGTTCTTTTCCAACTTGAGATTCATGTCTTGCTGAATCAGGGTTTCTTGAATTTTGTTCACTTTGGCTTGAGTTATTGAGTGTTGACCTTGAAGGTGCCTTGTACTCAATGCAGTAACTCTGAGCTTTGCTTTGAAGTCATGATTCACCAACATCTCATCAGTTTTAGCCAGGTGCTCAGCAAGAATATTTGCAGTAGGAACAAAATCAACTGTGTTACACTCCTTGATCCATTCTTGTCCTCTTGGAGTTTCACTCCAAGGTACTGGTGCATCCTCTCTAACAAAGTTCTTGATTAGATCAGCTTTTCCTAGAACTGGTTGAGGTGCATGTCCTGAGGGACCAGCTACATCAGCATGTAGATTTGTAGTAGCTTCACCAGTAGTATCAACATTTGCAGTATCAGAACTTACAGAGCATGCAGAATCAGCTTCCTTTGATAAAATGATAGTGTGTGAGGCTATAGAGGTTTCAAAATCATCCTCTAAGTTCTGATCAACATCCAAATTCTGATGCTCGCCTAATATCTGATCTTCATCATCTAGATTCAGAAGAGGTGTTGTTGGAATATCTGTATTGAAATCAACATCTAAAATTGGTGTTGTTGGTGGAGTATGTTGAGGAATGGTTGGAGCTTCTAAGTACAGAACCTCAGGCACAACCAAGTTGTGAATATCTATTTCAGCACTTGTACCTGGGTCATCAGCATGTACTTGTTCAATGATAGGAGACACAGGAGGTGTAGGCATTGGTAATGTAGCAGTTTCTTCAGCTTGAATTGGTAACAGTGGAGGTGTAGATGCAGTGGCTTCAGCAAATTCTGGTTGTGTAGATGGAAGGCATTCAATCACAATTGGCTCCTTTGGGATCAGAGATTCTTGATCCCCTTCCTTAGTTACTGCTTCCACATCCTGTGAATTTGACTCGGCTGTGTCCCTATTAGCTCTTTGTTTCTTCCATCTCTTCAAGGGTGGAGAGACTGTGGGAGCTTTGTCATCAGAATTTATCTTTCTAAGCCTTTTGAGGGGCCTAAAACTCCCAGTTTCCTTCATTTTCTGAGGAGACACTTCCTCAGCTGCTTTTGCAACAGGTTCTGATGTTTGAACATGTGCCTCATCTTCTGATTCATCTCTCAGAATCATCCTCCTTCTCTTCTATTGTGTCTGAGGTACAGTCTTTGTCCTCTTTTCTCTAGAAGAAGAAGGCTTCACTGTAGGTGCCGATGGTTGATTGGCATGTGCTGATGTATATGGTTGCTGTGTTTGGGTGGTGGTTGGTTCTGATGGCTGTTGTGTGTTGGTGGGTTGGACATCAGGATATAGTAATGAATAGGTTGCATAATCAGCATTTACCATAACTTGCTTTACTGATAAAGGAATACTAAGGGGTCTCAAAACTCCCTTCTTGTTGTCAGTAGATAAAAGATCAGTAAAAGCCCTTTTTGCTAACCTAAAAGGTTCTATGATTTCATCTGCTAGTTGTGGTTCATCTGATGTACAGTAATTGTAAATTAACTAACAGAACCTAGCAAAGTAAACTACATTCCTGTCATCTTTCATTCTATCTCCTATAAAATATAACACAGTCTTTGCATAATGAAAATGAGACTGGTTTATGAGTGTATACCCAATTTGTTGTGTCAGAATGGGAATGGCATCAAAATTTGAGCATTTGTTGGCAAACGTCTTCGTGATGCAATCGAAGAAGAAGCTCCATTCCCTTCGAATATATGAGCGTTTGAGTTGACCCATCTTAGCCAAACTCTTTTCATATCCAAGATTAGCCATCATTTACTGTAGCAAGGGCTCCTCCACAGCAGAACTGAATTGACAGGATTCAGGTAGGTGTAGAGCTTTTCGAACTGCTCTCGGAGTAACAACATACTCAACCTCATTTGCTGTAAATAAGATGCTTAGATTCCCATGCTTACCACCATCATCATAATGTCCAGTACACCAGAATGTCAGAACTTGAGTTCCAGATATACTGGATGGCTGTGTCAATGCGAACCCAATTTCACTATGAGATAAGAAATCCTGAATAAAATGAAGTTGCGAAGGAGCTTCACTCTTAGTGAGAATGGCAGCATAGTTGTTGGGGATGAACTTTGCTCCATTGAAGATTATATCCTTGGGTTCCATTGAGAAATAAGTGAGAAAGAAGAGTGCTTGAAAGGTGTTTGATAGAATGTCTGTATAGAAAACCATCAGAAAATATGAGAGAATAAGAAAAAAAGAGAGAGTAAATAGAATAGAAATGTAAATAAAAGATTTGAAAATCTTTTATCTCTTTTACTTAGACACCCCACGTGACAACAGTTATTGAGAAGTGGAACAGACTATACACCTGTCAGCCATGCAGCAGTTAAGACAGTAGTTAATGGGCACGGGAAATAAGTAATGATTACTATGCACATGCAGTTTTTTTTAAAAAAAAAACTATTCCCACTAAATAAATGATTATTACTGTCTTTATCTCACTTAAACCAATATTCTGATAAAATATAACTGTTGAAGTCTTGACCAAAAGTAAATCAAGTAAATAAATACTCCCACGTCAGCATCAGGACTTAATTATTATCAGAATTTAAAATTCATCAGAATATGGCTTCTTTACTCAAAAAGTGAATGTTTATTTCTGTAATTCTTCACACAAATACTGATATGGTTTCAACAGAACTTAATCATCAGAACTTGTCCTCAGAATTTATGCAACTGACACTTAAACTGTTCATCTAAAACAACATTAATCACCACAGTAATTTTCATCATTCATATGGAGTGTAAGTGTGTGCATTAAGCTAAATATCAGACAAAGAGTAAAGTCTGATTCACTTCAGTACATCTTAGAAATAAAGCATAACTAAAAACTTTGCTTAAAATCTATTATTAGTCTGAAGTCTACTGTAGAATGAGTTCATGCGTGAGTCCATCTCAACTGTTTTGTGCTCATTTTATGCATCTTTTGAAATTTATTTTTACAGTGGCTTCTCAGTGTAAGTGAGTCACGACTGCTTATCAGAATTTATGCCATTATCAGATTATTTCTCTAGTAATCAGAGAATGTGAAAAGTCACCAAGAAAATTTTATTTTGCTTTTCTAATGCATATTACTTAATACCAGCAATGCACTTGGGTCTTCCCTTCCACGTATATTTTTCTCTAGATCTCAAAGGAGTACCTGATATTTATTTCTTTTCTTTTTCTTTTGAAAAGTGAGGATTATCAGCACTTACTACACCCATAAGATTTACAAACATCAGAACTTAACAGATAAGAAGTACCATTCTAGTTTCTGACTTAGTAATAAGATACACAAAGTAAACCTAACCAAGCTCAATATCAGAATTTGATTGTGTTAAAAGATTTCCATATAAACAATTACTTCAAAAATGGGATCATTAGTACATTAGAGACTACTAGGTCAGCATCTAGCAAAGCTATCATCATTGGATTGAATAGTCACAGAAATATTCATATCACTATCAGATTTTAGAAATCCACATCAGACAACAATCAACACTTAGTAAATTTCAATTTAAGCATAGATTACATAAAGAGAGTAATATCTGTAAATACTAATCATAAAGTCTGATATATCAGAACATAAACTAAGCAGATTTAGAGAAAGAACCTGAAACCATTCCAAGTTCATTTACCAATCTTGTAAAAGTAGCTTCACATAGTGGTTTTGTGAAGATATCTGCTAGTTGTTGATCTGTTGGAACAAAATGCAATTCCACTGTACCTTCCATCACATGCTCCCTTATAAAGTGGTACCTAATGTTGATGTGCTTTGTCATTGAGTGTTGAACTGGATTACCTGTTATAGAAATAGCACTTTGATTATCACAGTAAATAGGGATTTTAGAAAATTCTAACCCATAATCCAATAACTGATTCTTCATCCAAAGAATCTGTGCACAACAGCTTCCTGCAGCAATGTACTCTGCCTCTGCAGTTGATGTGGAAATTGACTTTTGTTTCTTGCTAAACCAAGAAACTAATCTACCTCCAAGAAATTGGCAGCTTCCACTTGTGCTTTTCCTGTCAATTTTGCACCCTGCAAAATCTGCATCTGAGTAACCTATTAGCTTAAAGTCTGATTCCCTAGGATACCACAATCCTAGATCAGCTATACCCTTAAGGTACTTGAAAATTCTTTTCACAGCTGTTAAGTGAGGTTCTCTTGGATCTGCTTGAAATCTTGCACAAAGACAGGTAGCATACATGATATCAGGTCTACTTGCAGTTAGATAGAGTAATGAGCCAATCATACCTCTGTAATCAGTAATATCTACTGATGTGCCAGTATTCTTATCCAATTTTGTTGTAGTGGCCATAGGAGTGGATGCACTTGAACAGTCTGGCATTCTAAATTTCTTCAACAAATTTCTGGTGTACTTAGATTGATAAATAAAAGTTCCTTCTTTATTCTGCTTGACTTGAAGGCCCAGAAAATAGCTAAGTTCTCCCATCATACTCATTTGATATCTTGACTGCATTAGCTTGGCAAACCTTTTACAAAGTCTGTCATTTGTAGAACCAAAAATGATATCATCAACATATATCTGTACTAAAAGTAAGTCATTTCCATGGTTGAGATAGAATAAAGTTTTGTCAATTATCCCTCTGTTAAATCCACTTTCCAGAAGAAACTGTGCTAAAGTCTCATACCATGCTCTTGGAGCTTGCTTAAGGCCATAAAGTGCTTTATCAAGTCTGTAGACATGATTAGGAAATTTTGAATCTACAAAACCTGGAGGTTGTTCAACATATACTTCTTCTTCCAATTCTCCATTAAGAAAAGCACTTTTTACATCCATTTGAAAGACTGTAAACTTTTTGTGAGCAGCATAAGCCAAAAATATTTTTATGGCCTCCAATCTAGCAACTGGTGAAAATGTTTCATCATAATCAATTCCCTCATGTTGAGAGTATCCTTTTACAACCAGCCTTGCTTTATTTCTTGTAATTATGCCATCACTATCAGTTTTGTTTCTGAACACCCATTTTGTACCAACAACTGATCTATTCTTTGGTCTTGGCACTAGGGTCCAGACTTTATTTCTTTCATATTCATTTAGCTCTTCCTGCATTGCTTGCACCCAATCAGCATCTTGAAGAGCTTCTTCCACTTTCTTTAGTTCAGCCTGAGAAAGAAAAGAATGATAGAGACATTCATTTGATGTTGTTGTTCTAGTTCTAATACCTGCTTCAGGATCTCCAACAATCAAGTCAGGTGTATGTGCTTTAGTCCACTTCCTTGCAGATGGAAGGTTATCTCTAGAACTGGATGCTCCCCATGATCCATGATGTCTCCATCAACATTTTCTGATGCTCCCCCTGAAATTATGCTCTCTGAGTTGGATCCTTCAAAATTTGAGTTTCTAGAATTATCAGAACTTGGCCCATCTGTACTTGATGAATCAGAATTTGAGTTTCCAGAATTATCAGAACTTGGCCCATCAGAACTTGAAGAGCCTGTTCTAGGTTCTGATTCTTCTTGAGATGTGGTTGGATCTTCAATATGCTCCCCCTGCACAGGTGCATTTTCCTTTGGCGTAGTTACCACAGTTTCAATACCATCAGAGTTTAACCCATCAAAGTTTGCAGTATCAGGATTTAGACTATCAGAATTTATATTATCAGAGTTTAAAGCTTCATTCTCAAATCTCATTTGATCATGATCATTGAAATCTTCAAGTCCAGTAATCTTCTTATCATCAAAAGAGACATTGATAGATTTCATGACAACCCTTGTTCTTAAATTGTAGACTCTGAAGGCTTTTGTGGAAAGTGGATATCCAACAAAAATTCCTTCATCAGCTTTTAGATCAAATTTGGATAGCTGTTCAGGATGAGTCTTAAGAACAAAACACTTGCATCCAAATACATGAAAGTACTTCAGATTTGGCTTCTTTTTCTTCATTATCTCATATGGTGTCTTTCCATGCTTGTTGATAAGTGTTGTATTCTGAGTAAAACAAGCAGTCTACACAGCTTCCGCCCAAAAGTAGGTTGGCAACTTTGCTTCATCAAGCATAGTTCGTGCAGCTTCAATAAGAGTTCTATTCTTTCTTTCAACAACTCCATTTTGCTGTGGAGTTCCAGGTGCAGAGAATTCCTGCTTTATTCCATGGTCTTTGCAGAACTCTTCCATAATCATATTCTTGAACTCAGTGCCATTATCACTTCTTATGATTTTCACAGAGTCTTTGACCAATTTATCCGGTTGTTTGACATGATCAATCAAGATAGATGCAGTTTCACTTTTTGTGTGCAAGAAATACACCCATGTGTATCTGGTAAACTCATCTACTATGACCATAGCAAATTTCTTTTTTACAATATACATGACATTCACTGGACCAAATAGATCAACATGTAGTAAGTGATAAGGCTCAAAAATTGAAGATTCAGTCTTGCTCTTGAATGAAGATTTTCTTTGTTTTTCCTTTTGACATGAATCACAAAGGCCATCAGGAGCAAATACTAATTTTGGTAGTCCTCTCACAAGATCTTTCTTGACTAGTTCATTTATATTATTGAAATTTAAATGAGAGAGTTTCTTGTGCCAATCCCAACTTTCTTCAATTGATGCTCTACTTAACAGACAGTTTGCAGAACCATCAGAACTTGTTGAAAGCATGGCTTCATAAATCTTACCATGCCTGTATCCCTTTAGAACAACTTTGCCTGTAGATTTGCTTACAACTTCACAGTGTTCTTCAAAGAAATCCACATGATAAGCTCTGTCATAGATTTGACTAACACTTAGGAGATTGTGTTTAAGTCCTGAGACTAGAGCTACTTATTTAATGATGACATTCCCAAGATTGATATTGTAATATCCCATATATTTTCAAATATTAATATTATTATTCGGAATTGTTTATGTGATTTTATGTGAATTTTTGGTGAATTATCTGAAAAGTAGAAAGATATCTGAATGTTTATATGTGACATTATTTGAATATTTGCATTTTTATATGTCCAGAATAAAATATAGATAATTGTGGTATTTTTCTGGTAATTTTTGGAGTGTTATATGATTTTATAATGATTTATGAATTATTAATTATTTTCAGAATAATTATAAAATTATTTTATAAAGCCGGGAATCTTCCAACTTCAACCGTTTTGCGTTTTTACAACCCGAAACTCTTCCGAAAACTCCTTCCTAACCTAATCTGGTAATTCCGGACATTTTCCGTATTTTGACTTTTTCGATCCGGATTACGGTTTGACTCGTGCGCGGCCCGGCGCAATATTTTCGATACGATAGTTATTTCGGTAATCAATAAAAACCCGTAATCTCGAAAGACGGGATATTTTTACGTTATGTTCGTATATGGTGTTTTATAAAAAGCCCGGTTTTGATAATTATCCAATTCTGGTATTGAATTGTATCATTTTTACAGTTACTTAGCGGCTAAGCAACTAATTTAACGATCCAAAACGATCCAGAACGATCCAATATTCCATAAATATAAATAGCCTATTTCTTATTTCGTTTATTTCGTTTATTCATTTGCAACCAGTTAAAATACCGTAAAAATAGAGAAAAACCCGAGAAACCGATACATTTCCGAGAATCAAACACACGAACGAAGGCGTTATCGAACTCCGATTCGGGCGTGCAGCATATCAAAACGAAGCTCTCGAAATCTTCTTTCTGAATCAATCATCAGTTTCTGCCCAGAAATCACAGTAATTTTCTTATTTATTTATTTATATTCGAATTATTTGATAATTAAAATATGAATTTTTGTTCTTGATGTTGTTGATGTGATTTGATGCTAGAATCATGTAGATAATTTCTTCCTGGTCATTTTGATATATTATACGTTGAATTTGGAGTTCAATAACATGTAGAAAAGATTTTGATTCTCGGATGATGAATTTAGGGTTTATATTCAAGAATATTTTCAATTAGAAATTAGGCGTTTCTTTGTTAGGGGTTATGAGTTGAAATTGATTACATGGTTAAGTAGATCGTTGTGCAACGAATCGAATGGTACCACTGAAATTAACGAACGATAACCGGAAGGCCCTCATCGGAAAATTAGTCATGGCGACGTCGGAAGTTTTGATTAAATTTCCCGGTTAAAATCGTTAATTTTTGAAGATTTTAGTCTTGCAGATGCGTTCCTGGAAGCAAGAACAATGTTTCCTGTTAATTTGGTGATTATCTGAGTGGTTTTGCAGGTGGCCGGAAAAGCTCCAGTCGCCGTTAATGGCGACTGGCCGGCGGCGACGGCGGAACGACGGGGAAGACGGTGAAATTACCGTTTGCACCCCCCTCGTTTCCAAAGTCTGCAGAAATTGGATTTTTGTTTTAAAATTTTTCAAAAATTAGATTTCTGTTTATAATTATTTTTATAAAATTGTTTTAATTATGTTAAATTCCAAAAATCATTATTTTTAATTCAAAAATAAATCCAAATTATTTAATTAATTAATTTTAGTTGATAATTAATTATTTAATTAGTCAATTAATGTAAATATTAATTGATTAATTAATTTAATTAGTTATTAATTAATTTTAATTGATTATTTAATTAGATTTAATTATTTAATATTGATTTAAAAATTCTGAAAAATAGTTTCGAGCTTTAAGATATTATTTTAAATTATTTTCCAGGCTCGATAAATCTTATAAAATTATTTTAGGGTGTTTGAGCCCTATTATTTAATTATTAAATGATTTGGAGACCCGTTTTATTCCGAAAAATGTTCAAAAATTCATAATAAATCAACCGTTTGTCCGTTTAATACGAAACGAACGCGTACAAACTCAGAAAAATATTGCGCTTTCAATAAAAATACTTTTGAGACCTAATTTCTTTTATATTGCAATGTCATTTAATTTGTATATCAGTTTGAGTCGGTATTTGATCGATAAATGCTAATATTGACCTGATTTTCATTCTGAGCACACTGAGACGTATCTTTTAATGATCTGAATTATGTATTTCATGAGTTATGAGATTACGTGTTATACAAATGTCATGATTATGTGTTATGTGATAAGTATGCTATTTGTTTACAGTTTAATATGCCATGCTTAGTTATAAATGGTCGGGGAGATGTCAAGACGTAGAGTTACGTCGATTGAGTTTAGTTCTGTCAATTAAGATAGTCTTTTTGTTTATAGAATTGAGTAGCAAGGAGTACAGTCAAGTGTTAGACGAAGATAGTAGCCAGCAGTTAGAAGCAGAGTTAAAGTAAGAGGTTATTGAGCATACCAGGCAAGTACCCCTAACTTCACTTATCGTTCAAGTGACGTTCATTTCTAATCATATTATACAAGTACCTATATCTTTATTTATCATTCAATTGATATTGACTCTGAACTTTATTCTTTCAATATCCATACTATTCTAAGTTCAGAATAGTTAAATGTTTTATGTTTCGCTATGAATTACTCTATACGGCAAAGCTTTGAATTGAGATTAGCGAATAACTAATTGTTCTGGTTATTTTGCCATTGGTTGTTGAGAAAACTCCGGACCATGAGAAATGGGGAGTTATGTGGTTAAGGATATCATTTGATTCGACTCCTTTGGCGGAAAATTGTTTTTATGGGTTGGATGGTTGCGTAAGAGGCCGTGGCGGCGGTCCAGTGTGAGCTATGTGTTATACAGGATATAACACCTTGCTAGGCCAATATGTGCCTTGGGTACCTTTTGTTTAGTTGGATATGCTTCGGCATACCGGTGTTGCTCCGCGGCTGATCACCGGCGGCAACACACCGTCGTTCAAGGATTCCAGTCCCAAAACATAATATATTGCAAATGTTGTTTATTATCAAATTTTTATCAGTTTTGATATTGTTCAGTTAGCTTAGTTGGTTTTGTTCATCAGATATACTGTTGTTATTCCAAATCATAAGCTATTTATTACTTGCTGAGCACTTCGTTCGCTCATACTTATTTCATATCTTGATTCTTTCAGCTAGGCCAGAGCAAGCTTAAGTTCCAGGTCTGACCAGAGGTTTTGTGCTTGTAAATAGTTGGTGTGTTTCCAGGTAGACAGTTTGGGACGCTTAATTAGTCTAGAGGTTTGTAATAAAATTTGAATAAGTTGTAAAACTAATTAGACTATGGTCTGTAATAACAGTTGGTTTGTATTAGTGCATGTTCCATACTATAACCTGTGATCGATCCAGTGTAGGTAAATGGGGTCGTATTTATTATATTATTCCGCTGTGATTATTTTATTTTGGTTTATTGGCGAGTGACCCCCAAATTTAGACCCCGGGTTTGGAGGGCGTCACAGGTTGGTATCAGAGCTACAGGTTATAGTCACTGAAACAGGCTTAGGATTGTCATAGATGAGTCATAGGAAGATCACATAATATAGGCGCGTGTAGTTTAGCTTTTATAGGATTAAATTTAGGTTATTGGGTTGAGTTGTAGTTAAATTGTTTCGGTTTCCTGTTTTGTGTTTAGCTTTAGGCCTTGTGTCATTGCCGCTATTTTGTTGATTTAGTTAAGATTTCGAGCAAGGATTTAAAAGGGTTGGATAATTCGGAGTAATTTTCTTTGTGTTATTATTCTTGAGATAATAAGCAGGATTATGTGATAATCATGTCGCTTGTGTTAATATGGTAGCAAGTTTATGATATTCAGGGAAGAGATATTGTTTGCGAATTTTGATATGCTAAGGAATTGCTACATATTTGACACAATGCTTGACAGATTATTATATATATTGCTTGTTTCTTACCAGAATAATGGCACCAAAGAGAAGGAATAATTCAGGAGAGGGTAGTACCGAGAGCCATACAGATCCAGCGATTATCCAGATGTTGGGACTGATGCAGCAGCAGATGTTACATCTTACGCAGCAGCAACAGCAACAGCAGCAGCGAGCAGCACCACCTACAGTGACTTTTAAGCAGTTTTAAGCAGTGAAGCCACCTGAGTTCAAGGGAAGTGCTGATCCTGTGGAAGCCAGTGCATGGCTTAAGGAAATGGAAAAGGCTTTTGAATTGGTCGGAGCAGGAGCTGAGCAGAAGACCAAGTTTGCAAGTTACTTTCTGAAGGGTGAGGCGAACTATTGGTGGGAATCCGCGCGAGCATTGGAAGGAGGTGAGTTTATAACTTGGGAGAGATTCACAGAGCTGTTTCTAGAGAAGTATTTTCCGAGGTATATGAAGAATCAAATGGAGATCCAATTCTTGAACTTGACCCAGGGAGATCTTACTGTAGCTGAGTACGAAGCTAAGTTTACTGAATTAGCGAGGTTCGTGCCAGACCAGGTTGACACGGATGAAAAGAAAGCAAGAAGGTTTGAACAGGGATTGAGATTTTGGATTCAGAATAGGGTGGCCATGTTTGAATTGACTTCATATGTGGCAGTAGTGCAGAAAGCGATGGTGATTGAAAGTAAGAGTGATATGTATCAGAAAGGGAAGGATGGGAAGAAAAGGAAAATAGAAACCTCAGGAGGAGGCCAACAACAAGGTAACTTCCAGGGCCGTTTCAATAAAAGGCTAGAGTTTCAGAATAATAAGAGTGTGGGATTTAAGAAACTACAGCCAGGAAATGGGAACCGTTTTCAGAATTCAAATCAGCAGAGATCCAATCGTCCACCTGCGTCAGAGTGCAAATTTTGTGGTAGAAGGCATTTTGGGATTTGTAAGGCTAATGTGTTGTGTTATAAGTGCAATCAGAAGGGACACTATTCTAATGAGTGTCGAAGTCAGACTACAGCTCAAAGATCAGGGACAGTATGCTTTAAATGTGGAAAGATGGGGCATATTGCCAGGGACAGCCAGACAACTGAACCAACTGCTAATGTGCCAAGGATTGAAGGACCACCAGCAAAGAACCATCCAAAGGCTAGGACATTCAATATGACTATGAAGGATGCTGTTCAGAGTTCAGACGTGGTGGCAGGTACGCTTCCAGTCAACTCCATAGATGTTAAAGTTTTATTTGATTCTGGAGCTACAAGATCATTTATTTCTCAAAGTTTTGTCAATAAACTGCATTGCGAAGTTAAGTTGTTAGAACAAGCATTAATGATAGAGTTAGCTAATAAGGACCAAGTTTTTGTCGACCGAGTGTGCCCGAAGTGCGATATTGAAATAGGAGGACATCATTTTTATGCCAACTTGATACCTTTTAAGTTGGGAGAATTTGATGTTATTTTAGGAATGGATTGGTTGTCAGAAAATAACGCTCAGATTGATTGTAAGAATAGGAAAGTGAGACTTCAGACCTTGGGTAGTAAGAAGAAGGTAATATTTCGAGGAAATAGGCAAGAGAAGAAGTTCTTAGCGATCGCTCAAGTGAAAAAGTTATTGCGTCAGAATTGTGAAGCATATTTGGCCCATGTGGTAGACACCAGTAAAGAAGTTCCAGCACTAGAAGCGATTCCAGTTGTCAACGAATTTTCAGATGTTTTCCCAGATGATCTACCAGGATTACCTCCCGACAGAGAAATTGAATTTGCGATTGATCTAGCACCTGGAACAGAACCAGTTTCTAAAGCTCCGTACCGAATGGCACCAGTGGAGATGAAAGAATTGGCAACTCAGCTGCAAGATCTTTTGGAGAAAGGAGTGATAAGACCCAGTGTATCCCCATGGGGCGCACCAGTACTGTTTGTCAAAAAGAAGGATGGGAGTATGCGGTTGTGTATTGACTATCGAGAACTGAATAAGCTAACCATTAAGAACAAGTATCCGTTACCAAGGATCGATGATTTGTTTGACCAATTGAGAGGCGCTGTATGGTTTTCTAAGATTGATTTAAGATCCGGATATCATCAACTAAAGATCAAGCCCGAAGACATTCCGAAGACCGCATTTAGAACCAGATATGGGCATTATGAGTTTCTAGTGATGGCATTTGGATTAACCAACGCACCAGCAGCTTTCATGGATTTGATGAATCGAGTATTTAAGAAGTATTTGGATAAATTCGTGATCGTGTTCATAGACGACATCTTGATCTATTCCAAAACAGAAGAGGAGCATGTAGAGCATTTGGGGATAGTTCTGGAAATACTGCGACAGGAGAAATTGTACGCAAAGTTTTCCAAGTGTGAATTTTGGTTAAAAGAAGTACGATTTCTTGGGCACGTGATTAGCAATAAAGGAGTGGAAGTGGATCCAACAAAGATTGAAGCCATAATCAACTGGGAGAGGCCAAAAACACCAACGGAAGTAAGAAGTTTCATGGGACTGGCAGGTTACTATAGAAGATTCGTGCAAGATTTTGCGAAGATAGCTACGCCATTGACAAAGCTCACCAGGAAGAATCAAAAATTTGAATGGAATGAGAAGTGCGAAGAAAGTTTCCAGGAATTAAAGAATAGATTAGTATCTTCTCCAGTACTAGTCTTGCCAGATGAACAAGGAAATTTTGTGATCTACAGTGACGCGTCATACAAAGGATTGGGATGTGTTTTGATGCAGCATGACAAGGTAATAGCCTATGCTTCAAGACAGTTGAAACCACATGAAGAAAAGTATCCAACACATGATCTAGAATTGGCAGCTATAATGTTTGCATTGAAGATATGGAGGCATTATCTTTATGGGGAAAAGTGCGAGATCTACACGGACCACAAGAGTTTAAAGTATATCTTCACCCAGAAGGAATTGAACATGAGACAGAGAAGATGGCTAGAATTGATCAAGGACTACGACTGTATTATCAACTATCATCCAGGCAAAGCAAATATGGTGGCCGACGCTCTGAGCAGAAAAGAAAGGTTAAACATGATAACTTCATCTGAGGAATTAATCAGGGAATTTGAGAAGCTGGAAATAGAGGTTAATATTCCAAGTATGTCTACAGAGGTATTGTGTGCAATGTCTTTTCAACCAGAATTATTAGAGAAAATAAGAAGATGTCAGGAAGAAGTAATGAGCCATGAACGAGACGGTTTGACAGGAGAAGAAATAGGGAGTCAAAAGGATGATAAAGGGATACTAAGATTTTCTTCCAGAATATGGATACCCAACATAGCCGAGCTGAAAGATGAAATTCTTCGAGACGCTCACAACTCCAGATACTCAATTCATCCCGGAAGTACGAAGATGTATAGAGATTTAAGAGAAAACTTTTGGTGGCCAAGCATGAAGAAAGAAATTGTAGAATGGGTAAGTAAGTGTTACACTTGCCAGCGAGTCAAAGCGGAACATCAAAGGCCCAGTGGACTGATACAACCATTGGACATTCCAGAATGGAAATGGGAGCATATCGCGATGGATTTTGTAGTTGGATTACCGAGGACCAGGGCGAATCATGATGCTATTTGGGTTATTATCGATAGATTGACGAAGTCGGCGCATTTTCTTCCTATCAATGAAAGATTCTCAATGGATAAATTGGTTCGGTTATATCTTAAGGAAATTGTGACCCGACACGGAGTTCCAGTATCCATAGTTTCAGACAGAGATCCTCGATTTAACTCAAGATTTTGGAGAAGTTTTCAAGATTGTCTCGGAACGAAGCTGAACATGAGTACCGCGTATCATCCGCAGACGGATGGTCAAAGTGAAAGGACGATTCAGACTATTGAAGATATGCTGAGGGTATGTGCACTAGATTTTGAAGGGAGTTGGGACGAGCATTTTCCATTAGTTGAATTCTCCTACAACAACAGCTATCATGCCAGCATTAGGATGCCGCCTTACGAAGCCTTGTACGGGAGAAGGTGCAGATCTCCAATATGTTGGGAAGAAGTTGGTGAGAGAAAGATTTTGGGTCCAGAATTGATCCAGCAGACAAAAGAGAAAATAGAACTCATTCGGAAAAGATTAACAGCAGCTCAAGACCGTCAACGTAAATATGCAGATCCTACCAGAAAAGATATGGAATTTGAAGTTGGCGAAGCAGTGCTATTAAAAGTTTCTCCTTGGAAAGGTCTATCAAGATTTGGGAAGAAAGGAAAGCTGAGTCCGCGTTATGTTGGTCCTTTTGAGATTTTGAAGCGTGTGGGAAAGGTTGCTTATGAATTAGCGTTACCACCTCACATGCAACATATTCACAATGTGTTCCATGTGTCGATGTTGAAGCATTATTTGCCTGATTCGAACCATGTGATAGAATACGAGCCAATCGAGATCCAACCAGATTTATCTTTTGTAGAGCAACCAATACAGATTTTAGATAAGAAAGAAAGAGTACTTAGGAATAAGTCTGTATCTTTAGTGCGAGTCTTGTGGAGGAATCCCAAGGTTGAAGAGTCGACTTGGGAATTGGAAAGCGAAATGCGATCCAAGTATCCTTATTTATTTTCCTAGGCTGATTCTGAGGACAGAATCCTGTTAAGGAGGGTAGATTGTAATATCCCATATATTTTCAAATATTAATATTATTATTCGGAATTGTTTATGTGATTTTATGTGAATTTTTGGTGAATTATCTGAAAAGTAGAAAGATATCTGAATGTTTATATGTGACATTATTTGAATATTTGCATTTTTATATGTCCAGAATAAAATATAGATAATTGTGGTATTTTTCTGGTAATTTTTGGAGTGTTATATGATTTTATAATGATTTATGAATTATTAATTATTTTCAGAATAATTATAAAATTATTTTATAAAGCCGGGAATCTTCCAACTTCAACCGTTTTGCGTTTTTACAACCCGAAACTCTTCCGAAAACTCCTTCCTAACCTAATCTGGTAATTCCGGACATTTTCCGTGTTTTGACTTTTTCGATCCGGATTACGGTTTGACTCGTGCGCGGCCCGGCGCAATATTTTCAATACGATAGTTATTTCGGTAATCAATAAAAACCCGTAATCTCGAAAGACGGGATATTTTTACGTTATGTTCGTATATGGTGTTTTATAAAAAGCCCGGTTTTGATAATTATCCAATTCTGGTATTGAATTGTATCATTTTTACAGTTACTTAGCGGCTAAGCAACTAATTTAACGATCCAAAACGATCCAGAACGATCCAATATTCCATAAATATAAATAGCCTATTTCTTATTTCGTTTATTTCGTTTATTCATTTGCAACCAGTTAAAATACCGTAAAAACAGAGAAAAACCCGAGAAACCGATACGTTTCCGAGAATCAAACACACGAACGAAGGCGTTATCGAACTCCGATTCGGGCGGGCAGCATATCAAAACGAAGCTCTCGAAATCTTCTTTCTGAATCAATCATCAGTTTCTGCCCAGAAATCACAGTAATTTTCTTATTTATTTATTTATATTCGAATTATTTGATAATTAAAATATGAATTTTTGTTCTTGATGTTGTTGATGTGATTTGATGCTAGAATCATGTAGATAATTTCTTCCTGGTCATTTTGATATATTATACGTTGAATTTGGAGTTCAATAACATGTAGAAAAGTGATTTTGATTCTCGGATGATGAATTTAGGGTTTATATTCAAGAATATTTTCAATTAGAAATTAGGCGTTTCTTTGTTAGGGGTTATGAGTTGAAATTGATTACATGGTTAAGTAGATCGTTGTGCAACGAATCGAATGGTACCACTGAAATTAACGAACGATAACCGGAAGGCCCTCATCGGAAAATTAGTCATGGCGGCGTCGGAAGTTTTGATTAAATTTCCCGGTTAAAATCGTTAATTTTTGAAGATTTTAGTCTTGCAGATGCGTTCCTGGAAGCAAGAACAACGTTTCCTGTTAATTTGGTGATTATCTGAGTTGTTTTGCAGGTGGCCGGAAAAGCTCCAGTCGCCGTTAATGGCGACTGGCCGGCGGCGACGGCGGAACGACGGGGAAGACGGTGAAATTACCGTTTGCACCCCCCTCATTTCCAAAGTCTGCAGAAATTGGATTTTTGTTTTAAAATTTTTCAAAAATTAGATTTCTGTTTATAATTATTTTTATAAAATTGTTTTAATTATGTTAAATTCCAAAAATCATTATTTTTAATTCTGAAAATTTATTTTAATTCAAAAATAAATCCAAATTATTTAATTAATTTATTTTAGTTGATAATTAATTATTTAATTAGTTAATTAATGTAAATATTAATTGATTAATTAATTTAATTAGTTATTAATTAATTTTAATTGATTATTTAATTAGATTTAATTATTTAATATTGATTTAAAAATTCTGAAAAATAGTTTCGAGCTTTAAGATATTATTTTAAATTATTTTCCAGGCTCGATAAATCTTATAAAATTATTTTAGGGTGTTTGAGCCCTATTATTTAATTATTAAATGATTTGGAGACCCGTTTTATTCCGAAAAATGTTCAAAAATTCATAATAAATCAACCGTTTGTCCGTTTAATACGAAACGAACGCGTACAAACTCAGAAAAATATTGCGCTTTCAATAAAAATACTTTTGAGACCTAATTTCTTTTATATTGCAATGTCATTTAATTTGTATATCAGTTTGAGTCGGTATTTGATCGATAAATGCTAATATTGACCTGATTTTCATTCTGAGCACACTGAGACGTATCTTTTAATGATCTGAATTATGTATTGCATGAGTTATGAGATTACGTGTTATACAAATGTCATGATTATGTGTTATGTGATAAGTATGCTATTTGTTTACAGTTTAATATGCCATGCTTAGTTATAAATGGTCGGGGAGATGTCAAGACGTAGAGTTACGTCGATTGAGTTTAGTTCTGTCAATTAAGATAGTCTTTTTGTTTATAGAATTGAGTAGCAAGGAGTACAGTCAAGTGTTAGACGAAGATAGTAGCCAGCAGTTAGAAGCAGAGTTAAAGTAAGAGGTTATTGAGCATACCAGGCAAGTACCCCTAACTTCACTTATCGTTCAAGTGACGTTCATTTCTAATCATATTATACAAGTACCTATATCTTTATTTATCATTCAATTGATATTGACTCTGAACTTTATTCTTTCAATATCCATACTATTCTAAGTTCAGAATAGTTAAACGTTTTATGTTTCCCTATGAATTACTCTATACGGCAAAGCTTTGAATTGAGATTAGCGAATAACTAATTGTTCTGGTTATTTTGCCATTGGTTGTTGAGAAAACTTTGGACCATGAGAAATGGGGAGTTATGTGGTTAAGGATGTCATTTGATTCGACTCCTTTGGCGGAAAATTGTTTTTATGGGTTGGATGGTTGCGTAAGAGGCCGTGGCGGCGGTCCAGTGTGAGCTATGTGTTATACAGGATATAACACCTTGCTAGGCCAATATGTGCCTTGGGTACCTTTTGTTTAGTTGGATATGCTTCGGCATACCGGTGTTGCTCCGCGGCTGATCACCGGCGGCAACACACCGTCGTTCAAGGATTCCAGTCCCAAAACATAATATATTGCAAATGTTGTTTATTATCAATTTTTTATCAGTTTTGATACTGTTCAGTTAGCTTAGTTGGTTTTGTTCATCAGATATACTGTTGTTATTCCAAATAATAAGCTATTTATTACTTGCTGAGCACTTCGTTCGCTCATACTTGTTTCATATCTTGATTCTTTCAGCTAGGCCAGAGCAAGCTTAAGTTCCAGGTCTGACCAGAGGTTTTGTGCTTGTAAATAGTTGGTGTGTTTCCAGGTAGACAGTTTGGGACGCTTAATTAGTCTAGAGGTTTGTAATAAAATTTGAATAAGTTGTAAAACTAATTAGACTATGGTCTGTAATAACAGTTGGTTTGTATTAGTGCATGTTCCATACTATAACCTGTGATCGATCCAGTGTAGGTAAAAGGGGTCGTATTTATTATATTATTCCGCTGTGATTATTTTATTTTGGTTTATTGGCGAGTGACCCCCAAATCTAGACCCCGGGTTTGGAGGGCGTCACAGATATTGCCATATCCCAGAGTTCTTCCCATGTTGCCATCTCCATAAGAAACTCTTGGGCTAGCTTTCTCCATAAAGTCTGATAGCAGGGCTTTATTTCCAGTCATATGTCCTGAACATCCACTGTCCAGAACTAGGATGTTTTTCCTGTTGTCCTGCAATCACAAAGACCACTAATGATTAGTTTTAAGGTCCCGGACTTGCTTGGATCCTTTGGCCTTTTTAAGTTTGTTAACATTTACAGCGGATTTAACATCAGAGTATATGTTAACATTTTTCTTATCAGAATTTACAGTATCAGACTTTACATCAGAACTTACACTAGAAGGAACAATGCTAAATTTCTTTAAAGAAGGTTTTATTTGATAATAATCATAGTACAAACTATGATATTCCTTATAAGTATAAATTGAATGCCATATACTACCACAATGAAAACAAGGATTTTGTGGCTTAAACCTAACAGACTGACTCTTAACTCCTGACTTAGAAGGTAAGGAGTTTATATTCTTATTCTTCCTGCAAAAAGAAGCCAAATGGTTAGAATTTCCACAGTTATAGAATTTCTTTCTAGGAGCATTAGGAACAGGCATATAATTATTGCATTTATTCACACCTTCCTTTCCATTCCTATTTTTTCTAGGTGGCTTTACCTTCTTTACATCCTTAATCTCTTTCAGCTTGTACTTAAGCTGCTTCTTTGTCATTAAGCCTATGTTAACTTCAGCTGGTTTATCCTGTTTTAATTTGTCAGAAGTTGACTCTGCCTTAACTTTTGTTTTAATATCTTTCATCTTTTCAGAATCAGACTCTACAGTTTTAGCTACAAACTTAACAGGATTTACCTTTGGCTTATTAGTCTGTTTAACAATAATTGGCTTAATTTGTTCAGTTTCTGTTTCACTTCTATCATCTCCATAACCTAAGCCCTCTTTCCAGTTTCCACTACTTAGTAAATTCTGAGTTGTTCTGCCATAGTTAGTCCAAGTCCTGATAATCTCTCTTTCTTTTTCTAACTCAGTTTTTAGATATTGATTCAATTTTAACACTTCATCTCTAACATAAAAAGAATCATCTCTTTCTTTCTGAGTTTGATGGAACATAACTAACTCTTTTTCTAAATAGTCATTCTTTTTCTTAAAAGCCATATTTTCAGAAGTTAACCTATCACATGTTAAAGTATGATCTCTATAGCTAATGAATATGGTTTTAAGATAAGATCTCAATTCAGTAATATCATCAGTATGAAAAGCATAAGTTGTTTGAGGTACCTTTAACTCAGCAGCTTCAGAACTGATATCAGCATTTGCCATCAAGACATAGTTCACCTCATTTTTAGAATCTGAAGTGTCTGTCCAGCTTTTCTTCTTTGTGACAAGTGCCTTACCTTTGTCACATTTTCCTTTCTTGCAATCAGGAGATATGTGGCCTTTTTCACCACAATTGTAGCATTTAACATTTGAGTAATCTCCTATGTCAGACTTTCTAGTTTTGCCTTCAGATTTTTTGAATCCCTTATTATCAGAACTTCCACTTTTCCTGTAAAACTTCTTTCCCTTTCTGAATTTCCTGTAAGCTATCTTTGTGATGTCCGTCACCATAAGAGCACACAATTTCATCATCTCTTCATCAGCATCCATCTCAGATAGACTTTCAGTTTCTAAATCCTCATCACTATCAGAACTTTATGACTCAGTATCAGACTTTATGATGAGAGCCTTTGCCTTTCTTTGAGACAGCCACTTTGGGGGATTCCTCCACAGCCTTAAGAGCAACTGTTCTTGACTTTCTCCCATGCTTCTTGCTTCTTTGATCCATCTCAAGTTCATGAGTTTTGAGCATACCATAAATTTTATCAAGAGTACTTTCATCAAGAGCATAGTTGTCTCTTATAGTAGTTGCCTTCAAATCCCAACTTTCAGGAAGAGCTAAAAGGAATTTAAGATTTGTATCTTGAAGATCATATTCCTTATCCACCAGTGACAGATCATTCAAGAGTTTGACAAATCTGTCATATAAACCAGTTAATGACTCAACAGGTTTTGAGTCAAAGTGCTCATACTCTTGAGTGAGTATAGTCCTCCTGTTCTTCTTAATTGAATCAGTTCATTGGCATCTTGTCTCCAAAGTATCCCATATCTCCTTTGCAGTCTTGCAGTTAATTACCCTGTTTGACATGACATTATCAATGGCACTATGCAGTAAATGTCTTACCTTTGCATCCTTGGCAATAGATGAGATATCTTTAGCTGTATATTCACTTTTCTCCTTTGGTACAGTCTGTGCTGGCTGATATGCAACTATAATAGAGAGCTTGGTTGGCTTATGTGGTCCTTCATTAATTCTGTCAAGGTATTCTGGATCTGTAGCTTCCAGAAATATAGTCATCCTCACTTTCCATATGGGATACTCAGAAGGTTTCAGTATGGGAACCCTAATAGTCTTATATCGATTGTGGATTTGAGTCTTTGGAGTTTTTTCTATTTTGGTGGGCTTGGATGGAGTTTTCTTTTCTTCAGACATGATTGTTTTGGATCTTTACTGTATATGTGTTAATAGATTGTTCTGATACCACTTGTTAGGTCACACACACTGTAGAAGAGGGTTGAATACAGTGTATACTCCAATCAAATCGAATTAAGAACACAAGTATGAAACACAGAATAATCATATTAATAAAACAGTATTATAATGGAACCGTTCTCTCTCAGTGATGAACAAATATCACGAGAGCTGCTAGGGTTACAATGAATAATATTCTCGATTAAGATAACACTTATAGTGTAAACCCTATGATGTGTTTATATAGAGACACAGTTATAAGATAAACTTCTAACTGATATCGAACATAAGTCTGCATCCTAAAATATATCAATTAGTTATCTTTTCCTCCAAGTATTCTATTCTTCATAGAATTCTTCTCCATGCATATCTCTTCTTGTGTTTGCCTTAATCTTCTTTCCTTCAATCAGCCGCCTTCCTTATCTGAACATCTTCTTAAGTCCTGATATTATCTCCTGATAAATATCTTTTGATATCTTAAGTTCTAATAACTTAAGTTCTGATATCTTAAGTTCTGACTTCAGTATAAGTACTGATTTCCAGTTAAGTCCTGATTTGTCCTGTTAGTTAAGATCTGAAAACTAAACACAAATCATTATTAGACATGACATCACAAATATATCTAACAATATAAAACTGTAAAGTGCTTCAAATAACAAAATGTACAAAGATTTGCTCACAGTTTTTTTCAAGGTGCTCCTCTAGCCTGAGCAGATTGATCTATTTCCTTGATGATCTGGATCTCTTTCCAAGTTTTCTGTTGTTTTCTTTTATCTGATTTTGGAGCTGTCTGTGGAATTCCAGTTCATCAGATTCTGAGAGATTTAGCATTCCTTGCATTTTCAAAAGAGTCTCATTGCTAGATATGCTCAGTTGGTCTTCTAATCTGAAGAATCTTCTAACTCCCTTATCATCCATGAATTCCATCAGCCAGCAGGGCCTTAGATGCACTCTACTTCCAGTGTAAGGAATAGTTAGAGTCTTTAGAAGTGCATCTCTGGTCCCAATACTCCTCAGTTCTTCAATCTTCTTTAGAACCAGTCTTCTAGCTATCACATTCAATCCAAAGTTCTTCTTAAATGATGAATAACCTTTATCAGCACAGATTTGCTTTCTTGAAGGATCCTGTGAAGTGGCCATTGTATCTCTTTTCCTCCCTTGTACTTGAATACTAACCTTTCAGGTAGATTCCTGTAAGCATCAATCCCTCTAACTTCTTCCAGTTCATCTAGATAGAGGTTTAGATCTGAGAATTCCTTGATGTCACAGATGTACATGATGTCTCCCTTGTTGACTTTGGTTTGAGCTTTGATTAGGGACTTGGATCTGAGAGTTGAGGGCTTGACTTTCTTGACTGCTCTAGTCTTTGTCTTCTTTGGCTTCATGAAGTGAGGTAGATTGAGTTCAGGTATTGGTAGACTATCTCAGTCTATTGGCTCATCCTTTGGAATGATAGGTTCACCATAAAAGTTCTTGGATGGATCTATCTTGAATTCTCCATGTGCCACAGAGGGCATGGATGTTTGAGTTGTTGTAGATGTAGACTTTTTGGGAAACTGATCTTCCAATTCCTTTTTATCAAAATCTACTTTTCTCTTTGCATGAAGTTTGTATCTAAAACTTTTTCTCTGCTGTGATTCTTCTTTCATTTTTAGTTCATTAGATTCAGTGGTTTCGGATGATTGTTCAGGAATTTGTTATGTAGGTTTCACAACTTACAGCTTGGCCAAGATAGCAGCTTGCTCCTTCTTTTGTTTAACCTTTTCAGCATCTAGAGCAGCTTGCTTCTTTTGTTGCTTCAATCTTACCTTTTCTTCTCTTTTTGCTTCAGCAAATTGAGGGTGTCCAGCCACCACACAAATTTCCTTTCCATTCCTGAAAACCTTAACAATTCTTCTTTTCAATGCTAAATTAGCTGGATCCTTGTAGAATGTAATAGATCTTGACAGCAGTTTCTTTTTTCAGGCTTTGGTGTCTCATACACTGTATCCAAAGGGTTCTTTAGAGAAGGTTTAGGATAGTTCACCTTTGGCTTTAAAATTAGCTCAGCCTTTGGAGATTTGATGCATGATGGTTGTCCTCTTTCCAGATTATTCATGCTCATATCATTCACAGAGATTTTCCTGACTTGGGAGTGATGAATGGCTTATTTTTCTGGCTTCTTTGCTAGCCCAAACCTCTTTTGAATATCCTCATCAATTTTCTCCCAGTTGATTGGGCTCAACTCCTTCTTTTCAGCTGCTCTCAATGTGGCGGATGCTTTATTAATCAGATCAATGTTGTCCTTAGTTGGTGTCTTGGTGAAAGCAATTGTAGGCATAATTACTTTGCTAACTTGAATATTAAGATATTGTTCCCCCTCACTTGAGCCTTTCTCCCCCTTTTTGTTATCATCAAGTTGTGTGGGAGGGAGTTGAGCAGCCACCAACTATTGGAGTAGTGTAGTTTGAGCTTCTTGATTGTTAAGTATCTTGGCCATTGACTTCTCTACAGCAGATAGTCTTGAGTCCATGGCCTCAACTTTCCTATTGAGATCAGCCTCCTTCCTTAGCTTTTGAACAATTTCAGTCATGGTGGTTGCAGGGAGTCTAACATCCATCTTTCTATAACATCTTGCTTGACTTTAGAAATTTCTTGCTTGATTGCATCCACACTCTGACTGTGATGGATGGCTTGAATTCTATACAGCTGGAGTGCTTCAAGATATGCTGTGAGTAGCTTCTTTGTGCTGATATTAGTAGATGCCTGAATGGCTGCTTGGGTGTAATGAATTAGCTTGAATAGTGTTAATTGGAGATGTGAGTAGGAGCATTCTTTTGTTAGCATCCAGGAAGGAACATCTGCATCTCCCCGTATGTCCATCCTATCTTCCTCATCATCCCCACCAGCATCCCCAAAAGAAGTTTCATCCAGGTCAAAATCACTGCCAATGTTGGAAGGCATAGAAGTGATTGCATCATTTGCTCTTTGTAAAGATTGTGTAGTATGCACCAAGTTCAGCAATCTTTCAGCCTCCTCATTGTCCTATACAGCTAGAGTTTGGTAAGCTGTCACAGGGTGAGTAAATGTCTCAGCATCCAGGGAAATAGAATCTATAGCAGCTTGATATTCTTGCTCAAATAGCCTTTCCCTTTCTGTATCATTGACATTCATTGACTCACTTGAAATGGTTTCCATCCTTATTACTCATGTACCCGCATTTCTCTCATGATCTCTCTTTTGTTGCATCAAGGTCTCACCTTGGCTCCCCACCCTCATACCCTCACCTTCACCATCTAAGGTGAGACTCCTCACACTCATTTTTTCTAGTCCTGAAGAAATGGACTGCATTGGTTCACTCTTTTCCTCTCCTTTTTCCTGGGAGCAACCCAGACTCTCACTGATTTCACTCCCTTCCCACAATCCTTGGAGTGATTGCACTACTACTAAGTCTTCTATACTTGTAATAATTGATGAAATTTGAAGTTGTACAGAGACACTCGACGGATAAGGAATATCCGTCGGGTTAGCAGTTTGACTATCCGACGGATAACTGCTGTTAGGCTTATCCGTCGGGATACAATCACTACTCGACGGATGAACAATATCCATCGAGTGAGTAGAAGTGAATGAGTTTGAAGTGGAAACTATTGTGGACTCTGTGCAAATTGATGAAAATTTTGGCACAGAAGTCTCAACAGTCTCAGAAAGAAATGGCAAGTGAGCCAACAAATCATCTAAAAGATGAGGCTCACTTGCTTGGATTTTTGGCTTCTCCAAGAGAATTAAAGATGGAGAATTTGGAAGTGATGTGTTTATCATGTCAACATCCAAAGAGTGTGTGGGAGAATTTGGTGTTTCAGGTGCTTCTATTATTAAAGATTTTGGTTGTGACTCCACATTAATTGGAGCCACATCAACCTGACTTTGAGAAGGTGCAGTGACTGTGTCTTTAGCACCAGTTTGCACAGTGTGTGAACCCTGTGCATCCCCAAGGGTCTTTGATTTCTTCTTTCTAGTGTAAGTTTGGGGTGAGCTTGTGTCCCTTACCCTTTTGGCATGTGCTCTTGGTTGAGAGCTATGTTCAATAGTCACATCCTTTTGGGAGGATGCAACTAGTAATGAGCGTATATCCTTATTAAAACCTGCAGTTTGCTGGGAAACTGCAGTGTGGCTAGGCTGGGAAACACTCACCTCACCAACCTTATCCTTAGGGTTTCTTTGATGTTCACCCTGTCCCTCACCTTTCTTACCCACCTTCATACTCCCCTCTTTAGGTTTCGTGGATTTTACAACTGGCATCTTTTGAGAGACACCAGAGGGGGCTTTCTTTGTCTTTGTTTTTGAAATTTTGGATTTGGTAGCTTGGGTAGGCAACTATTGGGTCAATGACACAGTTGCCATAGCTACATTAGAATGCAAAGAAGTTTGTGAGGTTGGAAGAGTAGAAACAGTTAACATTACCTCACTTACCTGAGGTGCCTCCATAACTGGAAAATAGAAGAGTGGCACCTCTTTGTGATGGTTTCACCTGTTCAAATCTGCAATTATTCTCCTTTCTTGAACCCAACAATCTAATTTTTTGGTTGGGTTCTCAAGCACAGTATCCTCAGAGAGGTGATTAGCAAGCATCATTAAAAATCTAGCATAGTAAAAAAATTTACCCCTCTTATTTAGCTCCCCTAACTTAAACCCCAACTCAAATATGACAAGATCACTAAAGTTGAAAAATTTATCAGTTACTAGCATGTAAAGCATGTTGAGCATAGAGATATTAACTAAATCAAAATTGCTAATTTTACCAGAAAATACATTAGTAACTACATCACACAGATAACTCCATTCCTTCCTAAGACCCAACCTCCTAATTTCACTTAATTTAGAAGTAGAGAGTGCATTGCCCATGGAATTAAGCATATTAACAATATCAGTGTCTGTGTGTGGTGAAGTTACAGTATTATCAGGAATTTTGAAACAAGCTTTAATAATATCACTATTAACACAGAATTCCTTACCTTTAATAGTAAAAGTGATAGTCTTATCAGTTGAGTTGTATGTTGCAGTTGTCCACATTTCTTCAACAACCTCACAGTAAATGGTGGGTGATTCCAGCATGGCATAGTTGAGTTTGCAGTTTTTCACAAAATCCATCATTTTATGGTAGTCGCCAGACTGCTGAATCCCCTTGTTCACTAGAGCCGTAAAGTTGTTCTTCTCATAGATAAATCTAGTTTGAGACATGATCTTGACGACTGGTTCCATTGTTAGAGAGTGAAAATTGCAGAGAGAGAGATGATAATTGCTTTTGAGAAAGAGAGAAGTTAGAGCAGATGATTTGAGAATGATAAAAGAAAAGCAATGAAAATGAATTATGCTTTTATACTATCTCAAAAATAACTGTAAAAAATAATAAAGTAAAATAAAGTAACCAATAAGAATTGCCCAAAATAGCCGTTTAAAAAAAACTGTAACTCCATCAATTACCCGTCATGTTATGCTTACAAACTGTAAGTATACTCGATTGATAAAGTTCAGAGAATCAATGGCTAAGAATAAAACAATTCGACGGATGAGGATAAATCAGTTATTCGTCAAGACATAATATATTCCAAAAAAATAATTGATTTTATTAACAAATTGTATATCGACGGATGATCAAACTCGATGGATAATGATCATCCGTCGAGATGTAAATTTTGACTTAGCCAAAATTTCATCCAAGACTGAAAAATCAATTAAATTTCTGGCTCCATTACAACTTACAAATTATCTGTAAAGATTCAAGAGTAATTAAGCATACCTAACTCACTTACCAACCTTGAAAAGGTGGATTCATCCAGTGGCTTGGTAAATATATCTGCAAGCTACTTTTCACTTGGAACAAAATGTAGTTCCACAGTACCATTACATGTTCCCTTATGAAGTGGTACTTGATGTCTATGTGCTTTGTTCTTGAATGTTGTACTGGATTTTCAGTGATGGCAATTGCACTTGTGTTATCACAGAAAATAGAAATTCTTTCCACTTGCAGACCATAGTCTAGCAATTGGTTTTTCATCCACAAAATTTGTGCACAACAACTGCCAGCAGCAATATATTCAGCTTCAGCTATAGAATTAGAAACTAAATTTTGCTTTTAACTGAACCAGGACACAAGCTTGTTTCCTAGAAATTGACAGGTTCATGTTGTACTTTTTCTATCAATTCTGTAACCTGCATAATCTGCATCTGAATAACCAGTTAGATCAAAACCAGAATCTCTAGGATACCAAATGCCAAGTTTTGGTGTTCCCTTGAGATATCTGAAAATTCTCTTAATAGCTACTAAGTGAGATTTTCTAGGATCAGCCTGAAATCTAGCACAAAGATATGTAGCAAACATCATATATGGCCTACTAGCTGTTAAGTACAGAAGTGAGCCAACCATGCCCTTATAACTTAAAATATCCACAGACTTTTCAGTAGTGTTTAATTCAAGCTTAGTTGCAGTGGCCATGGGAGTTTTTGCAGATGTGCAATCCATTAGATCAAACTTCTTTAAAAGATTATAAATGTATTTAGTTTGACTAATGAATATTCCATCACTAACTTGCTTAACTTGCAAACCAAGAAAGTAAGTTAGTTCTCCCATCATGCTCATTTCATACTTACTTTGCATCAATTTGGCAAACTTTTTGCAAAGTTTCTCATCTGTAGAGCCAAAAATAATGTCATCTACATAAATTTGAACAAGTATACTAGAGCCATTAACATTTCTAAAGAATAAAGTTTTGTCTATAGTACCTCTAGTGAAGTGATTCTCTAAAAGAAACTTTGACAAAGTGTCATACCAGGCTCTAGGTGCTTGCTTCAGTCCATAAAGTGTTTTCAAAAGATAGTAGACATATTCTGGAAAATTTGGATCTTCAAAACCAAGAGGCTGACTGACATAGACTTCCTCCTCCAAATCTCCATTCGGAAATGCACTTTTGACATCCATTTGATAGACCTTGAAATTGGCATGGGCTACATAGGCTAAGAAAATTCTAATGGCTTCAAGTCTTGCAACAGGAGCAAAGGTTTCATCAAAATCTATTCCTTCTTGTTGACAATAGCCCTTAGCAACCAATCTAGCTTTGTTTCTAACTACTATGCCATTTTCATCCATCTTGTTTCTGAATACCCATTTGGTGTCTATTGGATTCTTTCCTTTAGGCTTGGGCACCAGCTTCCATACTTTGTTTCTTTCAAATTGGTTTAGCTCCTCCTGCATAGCTAATATCCAATCAGGATCCAACAAATCTTCTTCTACCTTCTTTGGTTCTTCCTTAGAGAGGAAGTTGCTATATAGACATTCTTCTTGAGTTGTTCTCCTTGTTTGAACTCTAGAAGATACATTACCAATGATGAGTTCAAAGGGGTGATCCTTTGTCCATTTCCTTTGTTGATGTGGGATTGAGTTTTGATTATTAGAAACTCCCCCTGAGTTTATGGATCTTTGATTTGAGAAAGGGGAACTTTCTGTGAGTGATCTATTCTGACTTTCAGCTTCTTTTGATGACCTGACGGATGGTGAATTTTGAGTACCGATGGATGAAGCTGGTTGTCTCCCGACGGATAAAGCAGATTGTCTCCCGACGGATGAAGCATTTTACAACTCGAAAGATGTTGAATTTCGTGCTTCATTGGTAATAGATTTTTCTACATTATCCTTTGATACTATTTCTTGATCACTTTCATCATCACTGTCATCACTAACCATCTCCACATTGTCAAATTTGAGGCTTTCATGATAATCTCCATCTTGTAGTCCTTCAATCTCTTTATCATCAAACACAACATGTATTGATTCCACAACAATGTTGGTTCTCAAATTGTAGACTCTGAATGCTTTACCAACAGTATATCCAACAAAAATTCCTTCATCTGCTTTAGCATCAAACTTTCCATTCTGATCAGTTTGATTTCTCAAGATATAACATTTGCAGCCAAAGACATGAAGAAAATTTAGAGTTGGCTTCTTGTTCTTGAACAATTGGTAGGGAGTCAAGCATTTTGCTTGATTAACCAAAGAAATATTCTGAGTGTAGCATGCAGTATTTACAGCTTCAGCCCAAAAATATGTTGGTAACTTAGATTCTTCAAGCATTGTCCTTGTAGCTTCAATAAGTGATATGTTCTTTCTTTCTACTACTCCATTTTTTTGTGGAGTTCTTGCTGCTGAAAACTCGTGCAAAATCCCATTTTCTTCACAAAATGCTCTCATGAAAAAATTCTTGAACTCGGTTCCATTGTCACTCCTGATTCTTCTAACTTTGAAATCGGGATGATTGTTGACTTGCCTTATGTGATTGATGATGATTTCACTAGCCTCATCTTTAGACTTAAGGAAATATATCCAAGAGAACTTTGAGAAATCATCTACAATTACTAGGCAAAATCTTTTCCTTGAGATGGACAACACATTGACTGGTCCAAACAAATCCATGTGTTGCAGTTGCAAAGGTTCTTCAATTGTTGAATCAAGCTTCATTCTGAATGATGCTTTAATTTGCTTTCCCTTTTGGCATGCATCACACAGTCCATCCTTAGAAAACTCCACTTGAGGAATGCCTCTAACCAGTTCTTTCTTTACAAGTTCATTCATGGTCTTGAAGTTTAGATGGGATAGCTTCTTGTGCCATAGCCAACTTTCATCTTGACTTGCTTTACTGAGAAGACAAGTAACAGATTCTTGTGCCATAGCCAACTTTTAATGATGACATTGTCTTTTGAAATCAAGCCATATCCAGTATAACCCTTGTTGTCATTTCCAGAAGTAATACTTGGCCCAGCTCTCTCCTTGAACTCTGTGAGCAGGGTAGAATCACCAGTAATGTGTCTTAAACAACCATTATCCAAGTACCACAGATTCTTTCTGTTTCCCTGCACACATTAAAATCAAATCAAGTTGATTTTGGTACCCGAGTTTCCTTGGGTCCTTCCTTGTTAGCTTTCTTCTTCTGTTTCTTAAGTTTGGTCTTATTTGACTTGGGGATATCAAATTTATCCTTAGTCATTTGAGTTGGACCTTTGAAACCATTCATTAAAACAGAATTATCATGCACATTTTGATTAACATAAAATGGCATGCTATTAGTAAACATGTTATTCCAGTAGGGCATGCTAAATGGCCTTTGAGGCATACTAAATGCAACATAATAAGGATTAGGTGCAAATGGCATATTAGCAAACTGTGCATTCATATTCTGTGTAGACATAGCATTCATAGGCATAGAAGGCATGGCATTCATGTTGGGAAAAGGAGGTGGCACAAATATGGAAGTAGGCATAGCAGTTTTGCAATTAACAGACAGATGTTTTACACTACCACACTTAACACAGATTTTTCTTGGAGTATACTTATCAGGTGTGTAGTTGTTATGTTTGTTAATCCCTACTTTACCATTTTTATTATTTTTCTTTTTAGCCTCTGTTTTAACCTTAATCTTTTCTAGTCTGTCATTCAATTGCTTGATAGACAGATGACCAACATTTACATTATTTTCCTTCTTCACTTGACTAGATTCTCCTGAAATGAAGTTTTTGGAAACTGGTCTGTATTTTTCATTTAACTTAGCAAGTTTGGCTTTACTCACAAGTTTGCTTACAGCCGACGGATGAGGATTTATGTCACTGGACGGATAATCCTTTTGATTATCCGACGGATGACTCTTATCATCCGTCGAGTCCACATCTGTTAGCAATCCTTCAACCAAATTGGATTACAGCTTCTCCTTATTTTTCTTCCAGGCTGCATCATAAAAGGACTCAATACCTTGAACTTTGGTGATTTGAGCATGAACATCTCTAGATGTTTTCCATGCCTTAATCACCTTCTGTTCTCGTTCAAGCTACTTCTTCAAAATCTCTTCTTTCTTCAAAGATTCAGTTAATTCATCCTTAGCAATCTTACACTCAATTCTCAATTTTTCAAATTCAATAAACTGAGACTCTAGCACATTATTCCTCTCACTAAAGAACAAATTGTTTTCTTTGATTTTAACATTTTCCTTAGTGAGGGACTTAAGTGTAACACGCAAATGATATAATTCTGTAGACATGTCATTTATTGCATCATTACACTCAGCTTTAGATAAATATGCAAGGTTAGTGGTGATTACCTGATTACTTGAAGAACTTGTCTCTGTTTCATCAGACTTGGCCATTAGGGCTAGATTGACATAGCTGACATCCTCATCCAGACCATCTGCTGCCCAGTCATTTTCTTGTGTAATGAAAGCCCTTGCCTTTTTTTTAGCAACTCAAAATATTTCAGTTTATAATCCATAGGCTCAAACTTCTTCTTACTGGAATCTAACTTTCTACACTCACTGGCAAAATGCCCTGCCAAGCTATATTTGAAACATTTGAATTTTGATTTATCCACCATGTTTCTATTTGGCTTAGCTGCTCCAAAGTTCTTCTTGAACTTGAGCTTGGCAAATGTTCCGGAAAGAAATGCTAGATGTTCATCAATGTCATCCATATCATCTTGGCTCAAAGAATCTTCATTTTCTGCTACCAGCCCCTTGCCTTTGTTTTCACAGACCTTTGAAGTAGACTCAACAGCTTCTATCTTCATTTTCTTCTCTTTCTCTAACTCAGCAACCAGTGCAATGGACCCTCCTTTCTTCTTTCATTTTTCCATCCTCTCGTCTTGCTCTATTTCAAGCTCATAAGTTTTCAGAATGCCATACAGTCTCTCCAAAGTAAACTCCTTGTAATCTTGAGAGTTTCTCAATGAGATTGTCATTGGTTTCCATTCCTTTGAAAGAGATCTAAGGAACCTAAGATTGGAGTCTTTTTTCTGATAGACTCTTCCATGCAACTTCAGAGCATTTAGTAGTTTTTGAAATCTACTAAAAATGTCAGTGAGAGACTCACTATCTTCACATTGAAAATGCTCATATTGCTGAATTAGCTGTATCTTATTTTCCCTAACTTGTTCAGTGCCATCACAGATAATCTGAATTGTATCCCAAACTTCCTTGGCAGTTTTGCAATTGATGGTGTTGTCAAACATGTCTCCATCAACTCCATTGAACAGAATATTCATGGCCTTCTTATCTTTTCGTACTTGTTCAATATCAGGATCCGACCATTCATGCCTTGGCTTAGGAACTGATGGCTTATTTCCAGTTGCAGCTCTCATTGGTACATGAGGGCCTCTCTCTATGCAATCCACATAGGCCTCATCTTGAGAAAGTAAATGAAGACGCATCTTTACCTTCCAGTGATGGTAATTATCTTTGTCCAGAAAGGGAATCTTGACTCCAACATCCTTCTTGTTCATCTTGCTGTTTGTGTGATCTTTGAACTCTTTGTTCTTCAAGAGCTTCCTCTGATACCAATTGTTAGTCCCTAACAGTGCAACAAGAATTACAGAAGGGGGGTTGAATGGAATTCTTGAAACTTTTTTCTGAATTATAAAATGTTCTAACTTAAAATATATATGTCAGTGTTTTGATTTGCAAAGTGCGGAATGACAAGTTAAATATGAATCAAAATACAAAGTAATAAAAACACAAGTCTTTAAAACTTTCTGGTGGATTTGAATGTATCCACCAGAGATATATATATATATCAAGAGAACTCTGTGAATCTTGAATAGCTCACAGCTGCTTACAAATAAGAACAACTAAGCTTACGGAGAAATGCTAAAGGATTCAACTTACAGTTATTTCTCTGAGAAAATTTTTTCTTAGTCTTGTTGTTGTTCTACTTGCTACTTTTGGTTTATATATCACCAAGATTACACAGTAATAAGACAAGATAATAAAACAAAACCTATCAAGTCTAATATTATGCTACTTCATTACTCTATTCCAGCATCTTTGAATATCTTCATAATAGTATGGAAATGGCAATACTTCTTTGTTCTCAAAAACCCAGTTAAATAGGCTGCCACATTCCTTTTGCATACACTCGACACATGTGACTGTGTTGTCACTGTCAACAGATGTTTGAATTGATCATCCGTCGGGTACATGATCATCCGTCGGGTTGCCTTGTTGATCATCCGTCGGTTAGCTTTGCTGATCATCCGCCGGGTAGCTATATGGCACTTGACTTCATTTCATTTATGCAGAATTACAAGACATCATCTATGTATAATTAATCAACATATTTTGTATATCTAATTCAAGTCAACATGACTTATATGCTACTGCAGAATCTATACAAAGGTGTTTGCAAAAATGTGCTACATGACTTATTGTTACATAATCTACTCACTCGATGGATATCAAATCATCATCCGTCGGGACTGTATTGAGTCATCCGTCGGGACTATATTTGCTTATCCGTCGAGTGCTACATAATTCACTAAGTTGAATCTACTAAGGTGTTTTGTTAATGAAATCATCAAGTTCAAAACATATTTCCAACAATGTCTCTTACCAACTCCTTCTTGACCAAGGTATTGATTGTCTTGAAATTCAAGTGAGACAACTTTTTATGCCATAGCTTGCTTTGTTCTTCTGATGCCTTGGTATAGAAGTAATAAATACCATCCTCATTTGTTGAGTTCAAGTATGCAACAAACAAGCTTTCTTTCCTTGCTCCTTTCAGAGCAACTTCATTGGTTTTCTTGCTGATGAAAATACATTCTTCATTGTCAAATAAAACTTTAAAATTTTTATCTGCAAACTGGATGACACTGAGAAGATTTACTTCAAGACCAGCTACCAATGCTACATCATCAATGACAATATTTCCAAAAACAATCTTGCCATATCCCATTGTGAATCATTTGTTGTTGTCTCCAAAGGTCACCAAGGGGCCAGCTTTCTCCTCAAATTGTGATAGCAGGGCTTTATCACCTGTCATATGTCTGGAACATCCAATATCTATGATCTATATGACCTTCTTCATTTTGCCCTGTGATTTTGATGAGGATGACTCTCCTTGCTCCAAGGCCATTAGTGCATAATTTCCAACTTCCTCATTTTCATCATTGTTAGAGTCATCCCAACTTTTTCCCTCTGTAATATAAGCTTTGCTTTGCTGTTTCTTCAGAAGAGCTTCATACTTTGCTTCCAGTTCAAGATAAGCTTTATCTTTCTTTTCTTTCTTGGGTTTCCTGCATTCTGTAGAAAAATGGCCTAGTTCATCACAGTTGTAACACCTTATCTTTGATCTTTCAACAGATCCAATTTTGTAACATTTTTGCTATCAGATGTGTACTTCCCTTTTCCTTTCTAGATGTTGTCTTTGTTGAATGACTGTCCTTTACCCTTGAAGAATCTTGGCTTCTTTACTGTGATGTTAGAGAACTTTCTTGGCAGATAGGCCATTGACTGATCAAGCTCATCTAGGGTGTAGAACTCATCTTCTTCCAATTCCAGAATGACCTGTTCCTGTGAATCTTTGTTTCTTTGCTCACTGGCTGAGGCAACTGGAGTCTGGGATCTTGGCTCATCATTAGAGGTCTGGCTTTCATTGACAATTAGAGCACTAGAACCATCTACCACATGCCTTTGACAAGATCTTAATGATTTCCTTTGAATCATCTCTAGTTCATATGTTTTTAAGATTCCATATGGAACTTCCAGTGTTATTCTGCTCAAGTCTCTCCCTTCTCTGATTGCTGAGATTTTCTGTTCCAAATGATCAAGGAGTGTAAGAAAAAACTTCAAGTTCACTTCTTCAGCTTCATAGTATTTGTCATGTAGCTGTAAGTCATTTATCAGCTTGTTAAACCTTTCAAACACATCAGTGATACTTTCTTTTGGCTTAGCCATGAAACCCTCATACTTTGAAATCAGTATCCTTCTTTGATTAGATCTAACTTCCTCAGTTCCTTCACAAAGTATTTCAATCTTTTCCCAGATCTGCTTAGCAGTGTCACAGTTGACAATGTTGTTGTACATTACATTATCAAGTGATTCTATCAAGATCAGCTACAAGCCACTATCTAGGGAAACTTTTTCTTTCTCAGGCTTAGTGTACTTAGAAGGGTCTTTCGGAGCATAATGAGTTGGGATGACCATGTCTCCATCTGTATATTCCTCAACTCTAACCAAAGAAGTGAATGGCTCATTTTTTGAGAATCTGAACGTATAGTGGATTGGTTATCCTGATAATAAACAATAATTTCTTCTTCCAAAGAGTGTAGTTGGCTTTGTCAAAAGTAGGGATTTTAATACTACTGATTTTCTGTGTATTCATTCTTCCACGATCTTGAATCTGTTTGCTTTCAGATTTTGCTCTGATACCACTTGTTAGGTAATGAATTATACATAGAGGGGGGGGGGTGAATGTGTTTTTGTGTTTTATGCTTTTCTTGAATTGCTTATGGTTGTGAACTAAGTAAATTAAATCTTGCAGTGAGATGTGTTAATACTGAAATTAAACAAGCAATAACAGTGAACACAAATCTTTCAAAACTCACTTAATTTTATATTAAAATTAAGAATGTTTTGCAACAAAATTTCTAAGCTCTTTGTTGATAAAGAGCTTAGCTTCTTCCTTGAGAGAATACAAGATTTTTCTAATCTGAATTCTTACAACTAACAAAGAACCAGTGTTAACTTTATATGATAGTTAACTACTGGTTTACACAGAGTATAATAAGAGATGCTATTCACTTTAGTAAACTATCACTAATCATACCATTTTAGGAAAAGTATATCTTCCATTTCTGGTTTAGCATATCTTTGCATACAGTGTTAGCTTTGATCTCCATTTGTCAGTTAATCTTCACCCTTGATCTTGCACACTCTTCAAGCTGCTTTTTGTAGACTTGTCAATCTAACTGGTTGGATTATTTGTTGATTGTTAATCTTGAATATTAAACTGGTATGCACTTTGTACTTTGAGTTTTACCTCAAGATCTCCAGTTTGATATATATTGAGAACTTGACATCTCGATAAGTATATTGGCTTATCGAGATCTCTCATTACTCTATAGTTGATTTGACTTGTACAGGTCTCTGAGTTCTCTATAAGAGAATTTATCTTGTCGAGATCTCTCCACTTCATGTCTTCACTTTGGCTTATGGATATCTCTGAGTTCTCTAGTGACTAATTAAATTGTTGATAACTAGAAGTTCTCTAGTGATATTTGACTTGTCGATATCTCAGAGTTCCCGAGTGATATTTGACTTGTCGATATCTCAGAGTTCTCTAGTGATAATTGACTTATCGATATCTCAGAGTTCTCTAATGATATTTGACTTTTCGATAACTCAGAGTTCTCTAATGATATTTGACTTATCGATAACTCTGAGTACTCTAGTGAAGAAATGACTTGTCGATATCTCCAATCTTCATGTATTCAATTTTACTTGTCGATATCTCTGAGTTCTCTAGTAGCTTTTCTGACTTCTCTATAAGTCATTCTGGAGTTCTCGAATGACTTCTCTATAACACTAAATCTGTGACTTGTAGAGATCTTGACTTAGAATATTTTTCTCAAAACAGATTTATTCAACTCCAAGCTTATTCATAATTCTTCTGAGGCATGATCTTCTAAATCTTCTTCCAGATAGAATTCTTGGGCTAGATATTGTTTAAAGAAAAAGACTCCAGTCCGCTCTTTGACATTTTTACAGACTTTAAATTTTACAATACAAAATGCAAACTAAGATTACAATACAACTTACTTAGGGTTGTCAATTTGACTTAGTCTTGTTATTGTACAGGCATGTCTTGCACAACACTTTGTCATCCTTTGAAAAAGTAGCTTATGTTCAAATAAGTTTGTGTAGCACATTCCTGTATACTGTAATGCCTTGGAGAATTAGAAGTTGTAGGATACTCTAAGTTATGTTGGCTACTAGAATCATTTGCAAAATTGGTTGGATAATTGTAAATATTAGATGCCTTGTAATTTTGCAGAAATGAAATTGAGTCAATTGGTATGAAAATACTTTCAACGGATGTTTCTACAAGGCTTCGATGAATGACCCAAGTCCCAATCAATGGATGATCCACAAGAGTCTCGACGGATAATCAACAGAGTCTCGACGGATAACTAATTCAAATAGGAGTTGATAGTGACTTGACAGTCACATGGGTTGATTGTATACTAAAGGAATGTGGCAGCCTGTAATCAAGATTATGAAGATCAAGAAGCATTTCCATTTCCATGTAAAATATGGACGTTCAATGTAATAACCCCAATTTTTGGAATTTTTGTAACCCTTATGAATAGTGATTTTGCTGATTATGCTGAATAAGAAAACTTTTCATACCACACTACGTAGGGGTTCTTTTATTGATCTTCTGAGATATTATTAGTACCCTATGTGGTATATAAGTATATGTAAAGATCGTCAGAATCCGAATCCGAACACTTTGATTTTTCCCGAAAATCCACCAGATACCGAAAGAATTGAGTATAAGGTAACAGGATTTAAATTCAAGGATTATAAGAGAGGATCATAAAAGGAATATAATGAATTGAGAAAGGTTAAGGGAACCCAAGTAATAAGATCCCGGGTATGATCCCTCAAACGATAAAAAATGTAATAACCCCAATTTTTGGGAAATTTTTGAAACCCTTATGAATAGTGTTTTTGCTGAATGAGAAAACTTTTCATGCCACACTATGTAGGGGTTCTGATATGGATATTCTGAGATTTTATTAGTACTTTATATGGGATATAAGTGTATGTAAAGATCGTCAGAATCCAAATCCGAACACTTTGATTTTTCCCGGAAATACACTTGATACGGAAAGATTTGAGAAAAAGGTAACAGGATAAAAATGATTTAAATTAAAGGATTATAGGAGAGGATCATAAAAGGAATATAATATATTGAGAAAGGTTAAGGGAACCTAAGTAATAAGATCCCGGGTATGATCCCTCAAACGATAAACGAAAATGAAAGTTAAGCGAACCGTATAACAGATCAGCGATCATTAGGCAAACGATTAGGAAGTTAATCAAGGGGATTAGTGGGGATGATGTCATCCAACCAATAGAAAGAGGACAAGGAGGGGAGGATGACATCATGAGGATGACACAAGCATGACATGGGAAGGAAGGAGATGTGGTGGCTTTTTAACCACACAAAATCAAGGGCAACTAGGTAATTTACTAAAACAAACACAAAAATCAAACCAACCAAGCCAAGCAAATCATTTTTCATCAAAATCAAAAAGAAACCAAGGCATTGTTCTTCATGCTCTCGGCCAAAACAGAACCAGAACACTAAAACTACTGTATCTCCTTTATTTCTCACTCAAATATTGTGTTCTATAGCTCATTGGAAAGGTATTGAGATGGCCTACAACTCTTGTTCACAAGTCTCGTCCAAATAATCATGGTAAGACCCTCATTTTTACAGTTCTTTAAATCGGACTTTTAGAAACTTCAAAGCCTAACTTTGTGTTCTTGATTTCTTTGGAAATATCAAGCTTGTAGGAGGCTCCCTAAGGCTTCCTAGCAACTTAACACCTCCCAAGGAAGGTATAAACTTCAAACCCTAGCCTTTACTTTATTTGTTAGTAAGTTTAATGGTTGGTGTTGTGAAATGAGAAGCATGGATTGTGATTATTAGTAGTTTGGTTTGATTTGGAAGTGTTTTGGTAATTGAAGCTTGATTATAGTTCATAGGTCTTGATTGTGGTTGTTTGAGTTGAAAACCTTGGAGATTATGGACTGATGTGGTATGGTTTAGGTGAAGTTTTGTTGTATTGATGGTTATGAGTTGGTTGGTGGTTAATTGGAGTAGTTTAAACATTGGTAATCGCGTAAACATAGCCGTCGTAACGTCCGATTTTCTTTGGACTGTTTTTGTGCATAACATTAGGACCCGAGAACCCCCTGCTAGATTATGACCACTGCCATGTTTAGATAGCTCATGTTACGAGCTTCGTTTTGATATGTAGTTCGTTCGATTCCGATGCACGGTTTAGGAGAAACAACCGTTTCAAGTAACGGCGTTTCGCGAACGAAACTTTTCCCCTCGCCTTACTTTGAAACATAGGTTAAAGACCAAAAAGGGTTAATTAATGTATGAAACATTTATGGTAAGTGTGTTAGGCAGTTGGTAAGACACTCGCGAAGGAATCGCCTTAAAACTCGTAAAGGTTAAATTATTAAAAATGGTGGAGCCGAGGGTACTCGAGTGACTTAAGAGAATCAGTAAGCGCAAAACAAGCGTTAGAGTCTAAGTTAGTTAAAGTATAGATTTACAAGTGACTTTGGTTTAATTCCAACTTACTTGTTGTTTATAGGTTACCAGACTCGTCCCGAGCCATTCGTAACCCCAGTCGCTCAGGCAAGTTTTCTACCCGTTATACTGTTGTTGTGATGTATATATGTATATGCATTATCTTGCGATAGATGCATGATGTTTATATTAGCAAATGTTGCAATATATTGAAGCATGCTGCTATGGTATATATATGCATGCCTGTTTCATATTCTTTCCATATATAATTGTTGATTCAGTTGATAATACGTATGCTAGAGGATAGCGGTAACTTGCATATACCCTTAGTATAGGGACCCAAAAGGTAGAAATATTTTCTAAACCGGGAGTCGAGGATCCCGAGTAGATTTTGTATATATGTATATATATACATATATATTTATATAAATATATGGTTATAGTTTTCAAAACTATTAATTGAATAAGGTTTATTCGATAACTTTATTTTATTTAATGAATATTATCTTGAATATTCATTCGAGGACTTATGACTCCTTTATATTATTTATTGAATATTACTTGGATATTCATTTGAGGATGTATGACTCCTTTATTTTATTTAATGAATATTATTTATAATATTCATTCGAGGGCTTATGACTCAGCTTATTTATTTATTGAATATTATTTCGAATATTCATTCGAGGGCTTATGACTCAGCTTATTTTATTTATTGAATATTATTTGAATATTCATTTGAGGATCTATGACTCCGATTATTTGCTGAGATATATTCTTTATTTTATTAAAGAATAAGGTGTCGATAATCAAACTCACTTTTGATTATTCAAATAAAGATAGTACTTTCGTATAGGTTTATCTTTGGTTATTTAATATTCATTTCAAGTATAAGTTTTAAAACTTCTACTTCAATTATTTTTATAAAGATTATTCTTTATGGGAATATTATTTAAACAATAATATTCAGATATTTTCTAATATATTGGGACTGATTTATTTTGTTAAATCAGCATCACTCCAAACATTCTTAAAAGTGTTTTGCGAGTCTTCAAAATGATTTTTAAAAGTTAGAGCGGATCCCAAAACTCATTTTTATATTTAAGATCCTCTTTTCGAAGGGGATTTAAATACTCGCTCAAAACCTGAGGGATCCGGCTCTGTGGTGTGTTTTATATTCGCAACAAGGTTGCTGTTTTGTTAAATGAATCGATTACTTACCCAACACTCGGGAAGTAAAATTCTTGGAACAAGTTAATCCATTAACAGGCATCGCCTGGGAAATATCGGTGAGTTCTCCTTTCCAACTAGATACGACTTCTTGGTGGAGCCGTATCAACAAGTTTCTACTTGGGGAAAGGGGGAACGAGCTTTACGTTTCAGAGTCATGGATTTCATCTGAACTAGGAGTGGCGTAAGTGGTCGAGTGGCGCCGGCCCAGCCTTATTATATTGGCCCAAATGGCCTGGAAGTTCCGCTAAGGCGGTCCATTCCTTAGGAGTTCAGTGTTCGGTTGACAAGTAAATCCGACAGGTTCTCCTCTACATGTAGAAAATGGTGGGGTTGTACTACTACGACTGATCATCGTAAGTGGTCTTCCTGGCGCGGCAAACTCCCGTAATGAGTTCATCATCCAATTGGATATTTCTGCAACACTACCCAGAGCACTTCGATAGAAAGGCTACGGCTGGGCGATTGTTGAGTGTTGGCAGGGTCAAGTTTTCAAAATGATGTTTGCATCAAATGAAGTATCTCGTAACTTCATTTTATTTTGATGATATTTTAAAGATTTAATCTATTCAAATCTGGTCTTGTAGTCTCATCTACGTGATGAACTTTTGAAACTAATTATAACTTGAACGGTGGTAGTTCAAGTAGTATTTGGAAAAGATATAAGTATATTGGAGTATCTTGTAACTTCATCTTTTAAACTTATATCTAGTAAATGATTATCTTATGCATGACAAAGATTTTCAGAAAAAAACGTTGAGACAAGGTTAGATATATGAGATCACCTTGCAACAATATTTTTATACAATTATAAACTGGAACTCTGTGTATATTATGTATGGAAGAGGACTTCCAAGATTTTGAAAAGTATATATGTATATATACTGAATATTTTGCGACTTCATCGCATTAAGATATCAACTTGGTTCATTTCTTTTGACCAAGACTTTCATGAGTACTATGAGAAGGCTCATATACTATTAATCATTATACATATTATTTTGGTGGGCTTGCTGCTCACCCTTGCTTTCTTCTTTCATCACACAACAACAGATAGAAAAGATGAACAGAACCAAGCTCCCGATTCGCAAGCGATTAGGAGACGTTCCGCAGTTTTCTAGAAGCATTGATGCCGCCGTAGCTGAGGTAGGAACTACCAATAGGCTAGGCTTTCAACTTTTGATGTACCAGATTTATTTATATTTATGAATTGTAATAATGGCAAATAAATGTAAATTTATTCAGAAAACCTTTTAAGGTGTATTGGCAGATAATTGTGGAATAAAATGACTTGTGGTTATTTTTGGATGTTCATCTCTGAGACTATAACGTGTGGTGTGTGTGTTTATTGTGGGGTCACAGTACAGAGTAGTTGAGTAATTATTAAGATTGGGTGTTATTAAGGGAAATGGAACTCGTGACGACCCGGATCCCCGACCCCGGATCTGGGGGTGTTACAGAAATGGTATCAGAGCTAAGCGTTATAAACCTCAGAGATGATGGGACGTTAAGATAATAATTTCACTAAGATAATAAGAACTCTTGCCAAGTTCATAGTCGGACTACCTAACGTAGTACTGACAGTTAAAATCCTTATGGGAACCCTTATAAATGTAGCGATAGAAGTGTAGTTCGTTATCGTATATGGTAGCGGGACTCCGAACCCTGAAGTTGAGGAACATCAACGCGATGATGTTTTATTACTAATTGGAGATCAGATTGTGGATCCAATAGAGCGTCCTAACGCAGGACCGGATGATGTTGATATTGAGGATGTAGCGGTTTAGGATGTTGTCCTAGAAGGGATAGTTGCTGAGGAGGATCCCATGGAGGATCCTGACGAGATTGGATAAAGGACCACTGATGAATTGATGACCCTGGTTGGGTCGACTACCAGAGGTAGGATTGGCCGGTCACTACCAGAGGTTCGTTCAAGTTTGTAAAGATAGTAGCCCCTTTAACGCGGCTTACTCGTAAGACTGAGAAGTTCGAATGGACAGAGAAATGCGAGAACAACTTTTAAGAACCGAAGCAAAGGTTGGTGACGTTCCCTATGTTGGCGTTGCCGGATGGAAAAAGGAGATTTTGTGATTTGTAAGTGACGCTTCGCATAAGGAATTAGGGTGCTTCTTAGCACAGCAAGATAATCGCGTCTGCGTCAAGATAGTTAAGGTAATATAAAATTCGATATCCCCACCCATGAGCTTGGGCTCGTGGCAATAGTTTTTTCCCTAAAGATTGGAGGCACTACTTGTATGGAGAGAAGTGCAAGATTTACACAAACCATAGGAGCTCTAGTACCTTTTTACGTAGAAAGAGCTCAACATACGCCAGAGGAGGCGGTTAGAGCTAATCAAGAATTATGATTGGGAGATTCTTTATCATTCGGGGAAAGCCAATGTGGTGGCTGATGCCATTAGTAAAAAGGAGAGACTCAAGATGATAATGTCTTTGGGAGAGTTGATAAGAGATTTTGAGAAAATGGAAATAGTAGTGAAGGTAACCGGAGCCGGTACCGAAAAGCTGTTTGAGATTGCAATAGAGACCGAATTATTGGAAAAGAGCATATTGTGCCATAAAAAGGTGATGAATGAAGGCAGAGAGCCAACAAATAAATATAAGATTAATACTGAGAAAGATGATAAGGGAATAATGAGGTATTCCTATAGAATTTGGGTTCCGAAAGTTTAAGAGCTTAAGGATGAGAACTTAGATGAGAGCCATAGTTTGAGGAATAGGATTTAGGGCAAACCCAGAGTGTGATAGTCAGGGAGGTTGCCATCAAGAAAGAAAGAACCCATAACATAATAGAGTGGAAAACAAGGTTTTTAATGTATAAGATAACCCCGATTATGGGAGAAGGTTGAAACATTTCGTACTAAGGAAACAGAAAGTCGAGTAAGGAAAGGAGACCCGAGACGGTACTCCTATATGGCAATTTATGGACCTGTCTAGACAGAACTTAGACTATTATCCCCAACCACCACCCTGAGGGGACAATGCGGCAGGAAATTCTTTCATGACCTTTAAATCGTTAAGCTCTCAGAGTTCCAAGGAACAGGTTGACCTAGTCGAGGCAAGAGCCTGGCTAAAGGAAATATAGGAATCATTTGAGATTCTAAATGATTGACGAATCACAAAAGACTGTTTTTATCACTCACCCTCCTAAGAGAGAGACCACCTGCTGGTGAAAGGCCAAGGAAGGCACGGAGCAAGAGATTATAATAAACTGATTAAAGTTCAGCCAATTGTTTTCGGGAAAGTAATTCCCAAGGTTATGGAATAGTGTAAAAGCTTTAGATCCAGAACAAAGGTAGACGAGTATGATGAATTATGAATCTAAGTTGTAAAAGTTATCAAGATTCGTTCTGAAGACACGAATCCAGAATGACGGGATGTTTGAAATCAATGCTTATGTTGTGTTGGTTCATGAAATAACGATAAGAGAAAGGAATATAAAGGCAAGAGAGTTTGAGGAATGATAAGGGAGTTGGGTATGAGGAAACCCTAAAGACTCGTAGAAATAGAAATAGAAGAGTATGTAATCGTCAGGATGAGGGTGATTCACCATGAGTTAAAATTGATGGTTGAAGGCATAAGAGTTATGTATATTTTATCCCCTTTAAGTTGGGAGGATTCGAGGAAAACCTTGAGATAGTTCGAAGGATAAATATTGAGACGCGGATAGACTGAGGAGACAAGGAAGTAAGAAATTAGGAAAATTGGATGAAGGAAGTGACCTTCAAGAATGTGAAGTGTAAGACCGGTGGCTTGATACCCAGGAAGGGAGACGCCAGGTATGAAAGATATCCCAACATTGAGATGACTGTTGAGATAAACAACAAAAGTAAATAAGGATTTATTAAGAAGAAGTTCACGTTGAACACGACCAATATCTTCCAGATCATCCATGTGATCATTACCAAATCAGGAAAGAAAAGCGGATAACCATTTTTATCTTTTGGAGGCCATGTGGATTGACCTTAACTTGAATGAGGATGCTATTGTGAAATTCGGTATAGACTATCGAGGTGGAAATGATTGAATAAGACACCCTTATCAGGGATATATGACTTGATTTATCCATGGAAGGATGCAGGTACCTTTTAAAGGTGGAATTAAGGATAGAACATCGGTAACTTAAAATGAATCCTAGGGGAATGCATAAAGGTTGGCATTTCACCCTTAATAGGGACAGTATGAGTTTTGACAGAATGATTGGGAAAGGGTTAAGGTAACAACAACCTTTAAGAATCAGTGGAGAAATTTTTCAGAAGTATATAGACAATGATTCTGGTATTAATAAATGGTATCTTGATATGCCCTGTATCTAGGGAATACAGGAGGAACGATTGAAGGATAACCTTAGAGGTTTTACAAGGAGAAAGGTAATATTCAAAATTCTCAAGAATAGAAATGTTGATAAAGAAAATATGACGTAATTATAATGTTGCCAAGTGGGGCACGTGTTAAACCACGAGAAAGTATGGATCGAACCAGTAATGGTCGAAATTGTTCAGGGCAATTATGACTTAAGATAAAAGATGTTCTAAGTATGATTAAGAGTCAGTCTTGACAGTGATTAGCCTCTAAAGATTGAGGCAATAACTTATGGAAAAATGGTGATATTTTTTTTATTTTTTTATTATTTTTTTTACTCATCAGATTTTAAGGAATACATCTTCACAAAAGCAGTGATTGAAATAAGGTAGAAAATTTATTTGGAGGTGGTTAAAATGACATTGACTATAAGGAAATTTTAATATCAGGAAAGGCCAAAGAGGTGGCCGACACTTTAAAGGTAAGAGGATAATTATAGGCGCTTGTGCCAGAGGAATACAGTGATGATGGTTAAAACTGTGAAGGTTGTATTATGGTTTGGAAGATTGACATTCCTTCTGATGACTGTGCAATACCCAACCGTAATAGTAGTTGGTAAAAGTTTAATTCGTGTAATCGCCATGAACGGGCTATCTATCTTAGGAGGTCCTATCTTGGGATAAGCCAGGACCATGTTTCCAAAAGGACTAGACGAACCTTTGAGTTAAGTCTTCTATTTAAGGCATATGATTAAGAATGGTATTAACCTGCTATCGTTGCTTTGATTGAAACTCTTTTGCAATTTTTATCTGCTTCACGTCATGAATGTACGTCAGGATCAGGAGTGTTCTTCATGAATCAAGAACGGTGATCATGTTACCTCCTTAGAAGAATTCGATATGATATGAATGGACTCCGTATGGTTAGATATTAAAACTTCATGGAAAATGAATGACTACAGTGGGTCAGTGGTGGACCATAGTAAGGCAGCAATGATTCTGCGAGTAACGAGCTGATTACAACCATGAGAGTTGTATTGGAATGGATGTTGAGATTGAGTACCACTAATCGGGTCGTGGTAGTGTATAAGTTATCATTGATAGACTAATTAAGTAGAGTATCTACCTAGTGAATATTTATTCTTTCTTATCAATAGAGAGTCGTATTATTATACGAAGAAGGTTGCGGTATAGAAATGGGTTCTAGTAACGATGAGGTCTAGAATGAGATCCCAGATTCGATTTTCGATGTCGAGGGAGTTTCAAAGGTGATTGTGTATAAGCTCGAGGAAGAGCATGGGTCCATAGAATGATGAACGGAATAGAAATATTTAGGCATGGGAAATACGATGCTATAATACTTGATGCTGATATAAATACGTTTATGTTTTGTTCTCCTATAACAAACCTCTATAATTCAGAGGTAGGTTCCAAGCCAGATATTTTGTGGCAGTATATATTTTTTTATATATATACAATTCTCTTCAGTTCGTTCTTTTCTCTTCTTTTCATTTCATGTAATCTGAGAAGAACAACCCTTCCAGAAGGGGAGGTATTGCCGAATGACTATCTATCTGTGTGATAGAAGCCTAGTAGGATACCATCTATTGTTTAATTGCTTGTCAAGTACTAAAGGCTGGCCACCTTCTGTACTAACTATGCAATATAACAAGTGTTCATGATCATAGTGATCTCTCAATAAATTCCTTTACTTCTATTTGATTGATCAAATTTTGGAAAATAGAAACAACTGAAAAAGGAGTAATAAAGTGGTGGTAGTATGCGGAATGGAAACACATTCGTGATACTAAGGTTGTCGTGGTCATTAAAAGGTTATAGAACGCTAACGAGCAAAAGTATAACTAGTATAATATTAGGAACGGAAGGTTGTAGCGATTACGAACTAGAAAAGAATGGGTATTGAGAAGCAAAAGCTCTAATGCTAAACGCTATAATGAGAGTCTGTGCAATAGACTTGAAAGAATTTGGAATGATCACTTAACGCGGATTTAGTTATATCACGACAATAGATCATATGTCATTATCGAGGTGTCACCTTATGAGATCCTTGAGGGAAGATAATGTCGATTTCCCTTATGTTAGGATGAAGTTGTAGAGCGCAAGATGCTCGGACCCGCAGTAGTCCAAAGGACCAGGGATATAATAGATCTAATCAGAGGACGGCTGGTAGTAACCCAAGATGGACATAAGAGGTATGCTGATTTGACTCAAAAAGGACAAAGAGTATGAAATAGGGGGCCTAGTAATGTTATAGGTATCCCCTTGGAAACCCTTAAAAAGGATTGATGAGGTTCGGAAAGAAAGGAAAGCTAAGTCTACAATTTGTTGGACCCTTGGATATATTAAGACGTTTGGGAAGTTAGCATATGAGCTAGCCCAACCCCCGAACCTGTAGCAAGTTCATAACGTGTTCCACGTATCAATGTTAAGGAAGTGTAATTCGGATGCCAGACAAATAGGGGCATATGAGCGCATAGACATGCAACCAGACGTAACCTATATGGAGCAACCAGGAAGGGTATAGAGTAAAAAGGAACGAGTGCTTAGGAGAAGGGTTATCAAACTAGTAAGAGTTTGATGGTAGAACCACAATGTGGGAAAATTTACTCGAGAATTAGAAAGTGCAATGCTAAGAGAGTATCCCTATTCACTTTCTATCTGATTCCGGGACGGAATCCTTTTAAGGAGGGGAGACTGTAATAACCCCAATTTTTGGGAAATTTTTGAAACCCTTATGAATAGTGTTTTTGCTGAATGAGAAAACTTTTCATGCCACACTATGTAGGGGTTCTGATATGGATATTCTGAGATTTTATTAGTACTTTATATGGGATATAAGTGTATGTAAAGATCGTCAGAATCCAAATCCGAACACTTTGATTTTTCCCGGAAATACACTTGATACGGAAAGATTTGAGAAAAAGGTAACAGGATAAAAATGATTTAAATTAAAGGATTATAGGAGAGGATCATAAAAGGAATATAATATATTGAGAAAGGTTAAGGGAACCTAAGTAATAAGATCCCGGGTATGATCCCTCAAACGATAAACGAAAATGAAAGTTAAGCGAACCGTATAACAGATCAGCGATCATTAGGCAAACGATTAGGAAGTTAATCAAGGGGATTAGTGGGGATGATGTCATCCAACCAATAGAAAGAGGACAAGGAGGGGAGGATGACATCATGAGGATGACACAAGCATGACATGGGAAGGAAGGAGATGTGGTGGCTTTTTAACCACACAAAATCAAGGGCAACTAGGTAATTTACTAAAACAAACACAAAAATCAAACCAACCAAGCCAAGCAAATCATTTTTCATCAAAATCAAAAAGAAACCAAGGCATTGTTCTTCATGCTCTCGGCCAAAACAGAACCAGAACACTAAAACTACTGTATCTCCTTTATTTCTCACTCAAATATTGTGTTCTATAGCTCATTGGAAAGGTATTGAGATGGCCTACAACTCTTGTTCACAAGTCTCGTCCAAATAATCATGGTAAGACCCTCATTTTTACAGTTCTTTAAATCGGACTTTTAGAAACTTCAAAGCCTAACTTTGTGTTCTTGATTTCTTTGGAAATATCAAGCTTGTAGGAGGCTCCCTAAGGCTTCCTAGCAACTTAACACCTCCCAAGGAAGGTATAAACTTCAAACCCTAGCCTTTACTTTATTTGTTAGTAAGTTTAATGGTTGGTGTTGTGAAATGAGAAGCATGGATTGTGATTATTAGTAGTTTGGTTTGATTTGGAAGTGTTTTGGTAATTGAAGCTTGATTATAGTTCATAGGTCTTGATTGTGGTTGTTTGAGTTGAAAACCTTGGAGATTATGGACTGATGTGGTATGGTTTAGGTGAAGTTTTATTGTATTGATGGTTATGAGTTGGTTGGTGGTTAATTGGAGTAGTTTAAACATTGGTAATCGCGTAAACATAGCCGTCGTAACGTCCGATTTTCTTTGGACTGTTTTTGTGCATAACATTAGGACCCGAGAACCCCCTGCTAGATTATGACCACTGCCATGTTTAGATAGCTCATGTTACGAGCTTCGTTTTGATATGTAGTTCGTTCGATTCCGATGCACGGTTTAGGAGAAACAACCGTTTCAAGTAACGGCGTTTCGCGAACGAAACTTTTCCCCTCGCCTTACTTTGAAACATAGGTTAAAGACCAAAAAGGGTTAATTAATGTATGAAACATTTATGGTAAGTGTGTTAGGCAGTTGGTAAGACACTCGCGAAGGAATCGCCTTAAAACTCGTAAAGGTTAAATTATTAAAAATGGTGGAGCCGAGGGTACTCGAGTGACTTAAGAGAATCAGTAAGCGCAAAACAAGCGTTAGAGTCTAAGTTAGTTAAAGTATAGATTTACAAGTGACTTTGGTTTAATTCCAACTTACTTGTTGTTTATAGGTTACCAGACTCGTCCCGAGCCATTCGTAACCCCAGTCGCTCAGGCAAGTTTTCTACCCGTTATACTGTTGTTGTGATGTATATATGTATATGCATTATCTTGCGATAGATGCATGATATTTATATTAGCAAATGTTGCAATATATTGAAGCATGCTGCTATGGTATATATGTGCATGCCTGTTTCATATTCTTTCCATATATAATTGTTGATTCAGTTGATAATACCTATGCTAGAGGATAGCGGTAACTTGCATATACCCTTAGTATAGGGACCCAAAAGGTAGAAATATTTTCTAAACCGGGAGTCGAGGATCCCGAGTAGATTTTGTATATATGTATATATATACATATATATTTATATAAATATATGGTTATAGTTTTCAAAACTATTAATTGAATAAGGTTTATTCGATAACTTTATTTTATTTAATGAATATTATCTTGAATATTCATTCGAGGACTTATGACTCCTTTATATTATTTATTGAATATTACTTGGATATTCATTTGAGGATGTATGACTCCTTTATTTTATTTAATGAATATTATTTATAATATTCATTCGAGGGCTTATGACTCAGCTTATTTATTTATTGAATATTATTTCGAATATTCATTCGAGGGCTTATGACTCAGCTTATTTTATTTATTGAATATTATTTGAATATTCATTTGAGGATCTATGACTCCGATTATTTGCTGAGATATATTCTTTATTTTATTAAAGAATAAGGTGTCGATAATCAAACTCACTTTTGATTATTCAAATAAAGATAGTACTTTCGTATAGGTTTATCTTTGGTTATTTAATATTCATTTCAAGTATAAGTTTTAAAACTTCTACTTCAATTATTTTTATAAAGATTATTCTTTATGGGAATATTATTTAAACAATAATATTCAGATATTTTCTAATATATTGGGACTGATTTATTTTGTTAAATCAGCATCACTCCAAACATTCTTAAAAGTGTTTTGCGAGTCTTCAAAATGATTTTTAAAAGTTAGAGCGGATCCCAAAACTCATTTTTATATTTAAGATCCTCTTTTCGAAGGGGATTTAAATACTCGCTCAAAACCTGAGGGATCCGGCTCTGTGGTGTGTTTTATATTCGCAACAAGGTTGCTGTTTTGTTAAATGAATCGATTACTTACCCAACACTCGGGAAGTAAAATTCTTGGAAAAAGTTAATCCATTAACAGGCATCGCCTGGGAAATATCGGTGAGTTCTCCTTTCCAACTAGATACGACTTCTTGGTGGAGCCGTATCAACAAGTTTCTACTTGGGGAAAGGGGGAACGAGCTTTACGTTTCAGAGTCATGGATTTCATCTGAACTAGGAGTGGCGTAAGTGGTCGAGTGGCGCCGGCCCAGCCTTATTATATTGGCCCAAATGGCCTGGAAGTTCCGCTAAGGCGGTCCATTCCTTAGGAGTTCAGTGTTCGGTTGACAAGTAAATCCGACAGGTTCTCCTCTACATGTAGAAAATGGTGGGGTTGTACTACTACGACTGATCATCGTAAGTGGTCTTCCTGGCGCGGCAAACTCCCGTAATGAGTTCATCATCCAATTGGATATTTCTGCAACACTACCCAGAGCACTTCGATAGAAAGGCTACGGCTGGGCGATTGTTGAGTGTTGGCAGGGTCAAGTTTTCAAAATGATGTTTGCATCAAATGAAGTATCTCGTAACTTCATTTTATTTTGATGATATTTTAAAGATTTAATCTATTCAAATCTGGTCTTGTAGTCTCATCTACGTGATGAACTTTTGAAACTAATTATAACTTGAACGGTGGTAGTTCAAGTAGTATTTGGAAAAGATATAAGTATATTGGAGTATCTTGTAACTTCATCTTTTAAACTTATATCTAGTAAATGATTATCTTATGCATGACAAAGATTTTCAGAAAAAAACGTTGAGACAAGGTTAGATATATGAGATCACCTTGCAACAATATTTTTATACAATTATAAACTGGAACTCTGTGTATATTATGTATGGAAGAGGACTTCCAAGATTTTGAAAAGTATATATGTATATATACTGAATATTTTGCGACTTCATCGCATTAAGATATCAACTTGGTTCATTTCTTTTGACCAAGACTTTCATGAGTACTATGAGAAGGCTCATATACTATTAATCATTATACATATTATTTTGGTGGGCTTGCTGCTCACCCTTGCTTTCTTCTTTCATCACACAACAACAGATAGAAAAGATGAACAGAACCAAGCTCCCGATTCGCAAGCGATTAGGAGACGTTCCGCAGTTTTCTAGAAGCATTGATGCCGCCGTAGCTGAGGTAGGAACTACCAATAGGCTAGGCTTTCAACTTTTGATGTACCAGATTTATTTATATTTATGAATTGTAATAATGGCAAATAAATGTAAATTTATTCAGAAAACCTTTTAAGGTGTATTGGCAGATAATTGTGGAATAAAATGACTTGTGGTTATTTTTGGATGTTCATCTCTGAGACTATAACGTGTGGTGTGTGTGTTTATTGTGGGGTCACAGTACAGAGTAGTTGAGTAATTATTAAGATTGGGTGTTATTAAGGGAAATGGAACTCGTGACGACCCGGATCCCCGACCCCGGATCTGGGGGTGTTACAAAAAAGAACGAAAGTTAAGCGAACTGTATAACAGATCAGCGGTCATTAGTCAAGTAATTAGGAGTTAATCAAAGAGATTAATGATGATGATGTCATCACACCAACAAGAAGAGGACAAGTGTGGGAGGATGACATAGGAAGATGACATAAGCATGACCAAATGAGAAGAAAGTGTTGGTTGATTATAAACCACACAAATTTCACCATGGTTAAAAAGTAATTAATCAAAACAAAAGCAACCAACCAAGGCAAGGCAAAACAAATTACAAAAACACAATTTGACTCCCATTTTCTTCAAGAAGCTCTCGGCTTCTTTCTTAAAAAATGGGAAGTCCAAGCTCCTCCACTTGCTAATTTACAAGGTAATTATCCTAGCTTCTCCTAGTTAAGTTACATACTTCCTAGGAATCTTAGCTTCAAAATCCTTTCCTAACATTTCCTATAAATCATTCAAGAAGATGGTGAATAGTACTTTCTTGAATTTAATTTTTGTGTTCTTGATTTCTTTGAAAGATCAAGCTTGTAGGAGGTTAGATCAAGGCTTCTTAAGGCTTCCTAACTACTCTAATCACTCCAAGGAAGGTATAACCCCTCCAAACCCTAACTTTACTTTGAGTATTAGGTTTGGTTTTGTTTGTTATGGTTCATGAGAGGCAAGGTTATTGTGTATTTAGAGATTGGTTGGTTTTTGTGATGTTTTTGGAATGGTAAATCTTGGTAATTAGTTAATGAACTTAAGTAGGCTTTTAGTTCATGATTGAGAAGTAGTATAAAGTGGAAACCTTGAGATGTTGGGGCTGTTGTAGTAGTATATGGATGAATTTTGGTTGTAACAATGATTGTGGGTTGATTGTGGATTGATTTGGACTTGTACAAATTTGGTAATCGCGTAAATATAGCCGTCGTAATGCCCGATTTACCTTAGACTGCTTTTGTTCTTAACATAAGGACCCGTGAACTCACTGTTAGGTTTTGACCATTGCCCTGAATAGATAGTTCATGTTACGAGCTTCCTTTTGATATGTGGTACGCTTGAATCCGATGTGCGGTTTAAGAGAAACGACTGTTTTAAGTAACGGCGTTTCGCGACCGAACCATTACCCCTCGCCTTACTTTGAAACCTTGGTTAAGGCCCTTAAATGACTAATTGGAGTATGAAACATTTATGTAAAGTGGATTAGGCAGTTGGTAGGGTATTCGCGAAAGAATTGCCTTAAAATTCTTAATGGTTAATTTATTAAAAATGGTGGAGTCGAGGGTACTCGAGCGACTTAAGTGAATCATTAAGTGACCATAAGCGAACATTAGAGTCTAATTGGTTAAAGCCTAGTTTCTTAAGTGACCGGGGTTTAATTCCGACTTTTGTTGTTGTTCATAGGTTATCGGACCCACTCTAAGCTTAAGTCTATCCGGGAACACTCAGGCAAGTTTTCTACCCGTTATACTGTTGTTGTGATGTATATAGGTACAGTAAAACCTCTATAAATTAATATAGTTGGGACCGGAGAATTCTATTAATTTAGAGAGGTATTAATTAATCGATAAAATAATAATTATTAATTTATAGAGAATTTTCGGTAGCAAACAAAATTAACTTTTGATTAAATTTTTATTCACATAAATTTAAATAAAATGAATTGTACAATTTATATTTTATACTTAATTCAATTAATTCAATGTATATGAATTTAGAAAGTCAATGTAATGTATAATATATTAGATTCAAAGTCCATGTAGTGTATAAGTTAAATTCATTGTATTTTACATAGAAAATATTCAATGTATATTAGGAAAATTTAAAGTACATGAATTAATTTAATTCATTGTATTTTACATAGAAAGTATTCAATGTATGTGTAGTCATAAAATATATTATATATACTGTATATACTAGATTGGGGGAAAAATTATACAAACAAAACAATGGCTTCTCATCTAAAAGGTGTCACAAAATCAACAATGACGGATGAAGCAAGAAAAGCATTATGTGAATATAAAAGAGAAAATTCATCATGCACTCAAAAAAATCTCCAGTTGTGGCTCGAGAATAAGTTTCATCTAAAAGTTAGTCAAGGTACAATATCAAATACAACACCGTTGGAGCCGGTTACACGTAAAGAAGCACTCAAGGCATCAAAAATGCTTAATAACTTTTTGATGCAACATGAAAGCACCACACCCGAGCTTTTGGATGCAATAAGGAAGATTAGGGATGAGCTTCATGTTGATTTAAATTATATGAAAAAGCAAACTACAATTGAATCATATTTTACAAAGATGTAATAGCTATATTTTTATGAATATAAGGGAATTATTAATTTATAGTTTTATTGGGACCATATTTTTATACAGGGTTTTCAAAAAAATTATTATCTTATTATCTTATCGAAATTGATCATTTTTTGAACTGGCCCAAGTCGGGACCGGACAAAATTATTAATTTAGAGAGATTATTAATTAATCGAGTATTAATTTACAGAGGTTTTACTGTATATGCATTATCTTGTGATAGATGCATGTTGGTTAATTAGCAAAACTTGTGATATATTGGAGCATGCTGATATGGTTTATATGCATGTCTGTTTCGTAATCTTGATATGTAATTATTGATTCAATTGCTTATAATTGCATAATACCTATGCTAGAGATAAGCAGTAATTGCGTATACCCTTAGTATAGGGGACCTAAAGGTGAACATTTTCTAAAACCGGGAGTCGATGTTCCCGAGTATATTATATATCTATTTATATATATATAGATAAAGTTTTCAAAACTATTAATCGAATAAGGTTTATTCGATAATTTTATTTTTATTAATGAATATTATTTTGAATATTCATTCGAGGGCTTATGACTCCGTTTATTCTATTTAATGAATATTATTTTGAATATTCATTCGAGGACTTATGACTCCGTTCGAGGACTTATAACTCCACTTATTTATTAAATAATACTCTTTATTTTATTAAAAAAATAGTGTTTCGATAATCAAACTCATTTTCGATTATTCAAATAAAGATCATACTTTCGTATAAGTATATTTTTGGTTATTTATTATTCATTTCAAGTATGAGTTTTAAAACTTCTACTTCAATTATTTTTATAAAGATCATCCTTATGGGAATATTATTTAAATAATATTCAGATATTTTCTAATATATCGGGACTGATTTATTTCATTAAATCAGCATTACTCCAAACATTCTTAAAAATGTTTGCGAGTCTTCAAAATGATTTTAAAAGTTAGAGCGGATCCCAAAACTCGTTTTTATATTTAAGATCTTCCTATCAAAGGGGATTTAAATATTCGCTCAAAACCTGAGGGATCCGGTTCTGTGGTGTATTTTATATTCGCAACGAGGTTGCTGTTTTGGTAAATGAATTGATTACTTACCCAACATTCGGGAAGTAAGTCCATCTATTGAGTCGGCATAAGCAACATGGGCTCAGTGGGCGTCCATGAAAGTGTAAGTGGCTCAGTGGGAGTCCATCAAATGCGTAAGTGGCTGAGTGGCAGTCCAGCATAAGGTCCTGTTGCGGCCAGGGTGATGACCAGTGGGGAATTCGTCCATCTACTAGTAGAAAAGGTTACTTATTGGTATCTTTGCCTCATCAGCAAGATATCAGGTTTATGCCAAGGTTTTCTCCTTTCCAAATTCATTGGATATTGTAACTCGGTTTATAATTTTCATAACAGAAGTTTTCAAGGAGTGTATAAAATGTATATATATATAGGTGTGTATATATATATCAGGACTTAATGAAGTATCTCGTAACTTCATTATTTATAATGATATTTCAAAGATTGAATATATCCAAGTCTTTTCTTGTAGTCTCATCTATGTGATGAACTTTTGAAACTGATTATACCTTGAACGGTGGTAGTTCAAGTAGTATTCGGAAAAGATATAAGTATATTGGAGTATCTTGTAACTTCATCTTTTCAACTTATATCTGGTTAATGATTATCTTATGCATGACAAAGATTTTCACAAAAACGTTGAGACAAGGTTAGATATATGAGATCACCTTTCAACGATATTTTTATACAGTTATAAACTGGAACTCTGTGTTTATTATGCGTGGAAGAGGACTTCCAAGATTTTGAAAAGTATATGTACATATATATTGAATATTTTGTGACTTGGTCGCGTTAAGATATCAAACTTGGTTCATTTCTTTTGACCAAGACTTTCATGAGTACTATGAGAATGCTCATATATTGTTAATTATTATACATATTATTTTGGTGGGCTTGTTGCTCACCCTTGCTTTCTTCTTTCATCACACAACAACAGATAGACAAGATGAACTGGATCAAGCTACCAATTCGCGAACGAATAGGAAACGTTCCGCAGTTTCCTGTAGGCGTTGATGCTGTCGTAGCTGAGGTAGGAACTATCAATAGGCTAGACTTTCAACTATTGATGAACCAGACTTATGTATAATATGAATTATAATAATGGCAAAGAATATGTAAATTATTCAGAAACCCTTTTGAGGTGAAATGGTTTATAATTGTGGAATAAAATGACTTTTGTTATTTTTGGTTTTCATCTCTGAGACTATAACTTGTGGTGTGTGTGTGTATTGTGGGGTCACAGTACGCAGTAGTTGGTTGATTGTTAAGGTTAAGTATTATTAAGGGAAATGGAACTCGTGACAACCCGAATCCCCGACCCCGAATTTGGGGGTGTTACAGAAATGGTATCAGAGCTAAGCGTTATAAACCTCAGAGATGAAGTGACGTTAAAATAATAAGTTCACTAAGATAAATAAGAACTCTTGCCAAGTTCATAGTCGGACTACCTAACGTAGTACTGACAGTTAAAACCCTTATGGGAACCCTTATAAATATTGTGATAAAAGCGTAGTTCATTATCATATATGGTAGCGGGACTCCGAACCCTGAGGTTGAGGAGCAACAACGCGATGATGTTTTATTAATAATTGGAGATCAGATTGTGGATTCGATAGAGCGTCCTAACACGGGACTGGATGATGTTCATATTGAGGATGTAGCGGTTAAAGATGTTGTCCTAGAAGGGATTATTGCTGAGAAGGATTCCGTGGAGGATCCTGACAAGAATGAATAAAGGACTACTGAGGAATTGATGACCATGGTCAGGGCGACTACCAGAGGTAGGATTGGCCGGTCACTACCGGAGGTTCGTTCAAGTTTGTAAAGATAGTAGCCCCTTTAACACGGCTTACTCGTAAGACTCAGAAGTTCGAATGGACAGAGAAATACGAGAACAACTTTCAAGAACTGAAGCAAAGATTGGTGACGGCCCCTATGATGGTGTTGCCAGATGGAAAAGGAGATTTTGTGATGTGTAGTGACGCTTCGCATAAGGAATTAGGGTGCTTCTTATACATCACAACAAGGTAATCGCGTACGCGTCAAGATAATTAAGGGAATATAAAATTCGATATCCCCACCCATGAGCTTGGGCTCATGGCAATAGTATTTCCCTAAAGATTGGAGGCACTACTTGTATGGAGAGAAGTGCAAGATTTACCCAAGCCATAAGTGCTCTAGTGCATTTTCACGCAGAAAGAGCTCAACATGCGCCAGAGGAGGTGGTTAGAGCTAATCAAGGATTATGATTATGAGATTCTTTATCATCCAGGGAAAACCAAAATGGTGGCTAATGCCCTTAGTATAAAAGAGAGACTCAAGATGATAATGTCTTTGGGAGAGTTTATAAGAAATTTTTGAGAAAATGGAAATAGAAGTGAAGGTAACCGGAGCCGGTACTGAAAAGCTGTTTGAGATTGCAATACAGCCCGAATTATTGGAAAAGAATATATTGTGCCATAAAAAGTGATGAATGAAGGCAGAGAGCCAATAAATAGATTAGAGATTAATACCGAGAAAGATGATAAGGGAATAATGAGGTATTCCTACAGAATTTGGGTAAATGTTCAAGAGCTTAAAGATGAGATCTTAGATGAAAGCTAGTTTGAGGAATAAGATTTAGAGCAAACCCTGAACGTGATAGTCAGGGAGGTCGCCATCAAGATAGAAGGAACCCATAACATAATGAAGTGGAAAATGAGGATTTAAAACATGTAGGATGACCCCGATTATGGGGAGGGGGAGGGAACGTTCAGACTAAGGAAACAGAAGTCGAGTAAGGGAAGGATACCCGAGACGGTACTCCTATACGATAATTTATGGACCTTTCTAGATAGAACCTAAACTATTATCCCCAACCACCACCCTGAGGAAACAATGCGGTGAGAAATTCTTTCAGGACCTTTAAGTCACTAAGCTCTCAGAGTTCCAAGGAACAAGCTGACCCAGTCGAGGCAAGAGCCTGGCTAAAGGAAATATAGGAATCATTTGAGATTCTAAATAATTGACGAATCATAAAAGACTGTTTTTGTCACTTACCCTCCTAAGAGAGAGGCCACCCACTGGTGAAAGGCCAAGGAAGGCACGGAGCAAGAGATTATAATAAACTGATTTAAGTTCAGTCAATTTTTTTTAGGAAAGTACTTCCCAAGGTTATGGAGATAGTGTAAAAGCTTTAGAGCCAGAACAAAGGCAGACGAGTATGATGAATTATGAATCTAAGTTGTAAAAGTTGTCAAGATTCGTTTTGAGGACACGAATCCAGAATGACGGGATGTTTGAAATCAATGCTTATGTTGTGTTGGTTCATGAAATAATGATAAGAGAAAGGAAAATAAAAAGAAACTGAAGTGGAAAGGAATATAAAGGCAATAGAGTTTGAGGAATGATAAGGGAGTTGGGTATGAGGAAACCCTAAAGACTCGTAGCAATAGAAATAGAAAAGTATGTAATCGTCAGGATGAGGGGGATTCACCATGAGTTAAAATTTATGGTTGAAGGCATAAGAGATACATATATTTTATCCCCTGTAAGTTGGGAGGATTCGAGGAAACCTTGAGATAGTTCGAAGGATAAATAATGAGACGCGGATAGACTGAGGAGACAAGGAAGTAAGAAATTAGGAAAATTGGATAAAGGAGGTGACCTTCAAGAATTTGAAGTGTAAGACCGGCGGCTTGATACCCAGAAATGGAGACGCCATGTATGAAAGATATCCCAACATTGAGATGATTGTTGAGATAAACAACAAAAGTAAATAAGGAATTATTAAGAAGAAGTTCACGTTGAACATGACCAATATCTACCAGAACATCCATGTTGTCATTACCAAATTAGGCAAGCAAAGCGAAAAAAAACCGTTGTTATCTTTTGGAGGCCATATGGATTGACCTCAGTTTGAATAAGGATGCTATTGTGAAATTGGTATAGACTATCGAGGTGGGAATGATTGAATAAGATAATCTATCAAGGATATATGACTTAATTTATCCATGAAAGGAAGCAAGTACCTTTTTAAAGGTGGAATTAAGGATATAACTTCGATAACTTAAGATGAACCCTAGGGGAATGCATAAAGGCTGGCATTTCACCCTTAATAGGGACAATATGAGTTTTGACAGTATGAATTGGAAAGGATTAAGGTAACAACAACCTTTAAGGATCAGTGGAGAAATTTTTCAGAAGTATATAGATAATGGTTCTAGTATTAGTAAATGTTATCTTGATATGCCATGTACCTAGGGAGTAAATGATGAAGGATTTAAGGATAACCTTAGAGGTTTTACAAGGAGAAAGGTAATAATCAAAGTTCTCAAAAATAGAAATTTTGATGAAGGAAATATGACGTAATTATAATAATGCCAGGGGGGCACGTGTTAAACCATAAGAAGTATAGATCGACCCAATGAAGGTCGAGATTGGTGAAAACGAGAAGGACCCAAGATAAGAGACGTCCTAAGTATGATCGAGAGTCAGTCGTGACAATGTTCACATCTAAAGACTAAGGCAATGACTTATGGAAAAATGGTGTTTTTTTTTCTCACCAGGATTTAAGAAAAGCATTTTCACACAAGCAGTGATTGGAAATGAGGTAGAAAATTTAGATGAAGATCATTTAAAATGACATTGATTGTAAGGAAATTTTACTATCAGGAAAGGCCAAAGAGGTGGCCGACACTCTAAGTGTAAGAGAGGAATTATAGGCGCTCGTGCCAGAGGAATGCAGTTATGATGGTTGAAGCCGTGAAGGTTGTATTATGGTTTGGAAGATTGACATTCCTTCTGATGACTGTGCAATACCCAACCGTAATAGTAGTTTGGTAAAGGTTTAATTCATGTAATCGCCATGAGCGGGCTATCTATCTTAGAAGGTACTATCTTGAGAATAAGCCAGGACCATGTTTCAAAAGGACTAAACAAACATTTGAGTTAAGTCTTCTATTAAAGGCATATGATTAAGAATGGTATTAACCTGCTATCGTTGCTTTCATTGAAACTCTTCTACAATTTTATCTGCTTCATGTCATGAAAGTATGTCAGGATCTGGAGTGTTCTTCATGAATTATGAATGGTGATTATGTTAACTCCTTAGAAGAATTGGATGCGATAGCTATGGACTTTATATGGTTAGATATTAAGATTTCATGGAAAACCAATGACTATAGTAGATCAACGGTGGGCCATAGTAATGCAGGAATGATTCCGCGAGTAATGAGCCGATTACTTACAACCGTGAGAGTTGTATTTTAATGGATGTCTAGAATGAGACCCCAGATTTGATTTTCGATGATGAGCGAGTTTCAAAGGTGATTGAGTATAAGCTCGAGGAAGAGCATGGATCCATAGAATGATGGACGAAATAGCAAAAATAATTAGGCATGTGAAATACGATGCTATAATGCTTGATGTTGATTTATATACATATATGTTTTGTTCTCCTATGATAAACCTCTATAGTTCAGAGGTAGATTTCAAGCCAGATATTTTGTGGCAGTATATATTTTTATATATATACAATTCTCTTTAATTCGTTCTTTTCTCTCCTTTTCATTTCATGTAAGCTGAGAAGAACAACCCTTCCAGAGGGGGAGGTATTGCCGAATGACTATTTATCTGTGTGATAGAAGCCTAGTAGGATACCATCTATTGTTTAATTGTTTGTCGAGTACTAAAGGCTGGCCACCTTCTGTACTAACTATGCAATGTAACAAGTGTTCATGATCATAGTGATCTCTCAATAAATTCTTTTACTTCTATATGAAGGACCAAGCTTTCGAAGATGGAGGCAGCTAGAGATGAAGTGGTACCAAGTACAGTGGTATTCCGAATCTAACACGTTCGTGATACTAAGGTTAACGTGATTATTAAGAGGTTATAAAACTCTAGCGAGTAAAGGTATATCTAGAATAGTATCATGTACGGAAGATAGTAACGATTACGAACTAGAAAAGAATGGGTATTGAGAAGCAAAAGCTATAGTGCTAGAAGCTATGATGAAATTCTATGCAATAGACTTGAATGAATTTGGAATGATCACTTAACGCGGATTGAGTTTTCTTACGATAATAGATCGTATGTCAGTATCGAGATATCGCCTTATGAGATCCTTGAGGGAACACAATGTCGATCTCCCTTATGTTAGGATGATGTTGCAGAGCGCAAGATGCTCGGACCAGCAGTGGTCCAAAGGACCAACGATATAATAGATCTAATTAGAGGACGGCTGGTAGTAGCCCAAGATGGACATAAGAAGTATGTTGATTTGACATGAAAGGACAAGGAATAGGAAGTAGGGGACCTAGTGCTATCATAGGTATTCCCTTGGAAAGGATGGATGAGGTTCGGAAAGAAAGGAAAGCTAAGCCCACGAATTGTTGGACCCTTGGATATTTTAAGAAGTATTGGGAAGTTAGCATATGAGCTATCCGTACCCCCGAACATGTAGCAAGTTCATAACGTGTTCCACGTATCAATGTTAAGAAAGTATAATTCGGATGCCAGACAAATAGGGGCATATGAGCGCATAGGCATGCAACCAGACGTAACCTATATGGAGCAACCAGAAAGGGTTATAGATCGAAAAGGAACAAGTGCTTAGGAGAAGGATTATCAAACTAGGCAGAGTTTGGTGGTAGAACCACAATGTGAGAAAATTGACTTGAGAGTTAGAAAGTGCAATGCTAAGAGAGTATCCCTATTCTTTTTCTATCTGATTCCGGGACGGAATCCTTTTAAGGAGGGGAGACTGTAATAACCCCAATTTTTGGAATTTTTGAAACCCTTATGAATAGTGATTTTGCTGATTATGCTGAATAAGAAAACTTTTCATACCACACTATGTAGGGGTTCTTTTATTGATCTTCTGAGATATTATTAGTACCCTATGTGGTATATAAGTGTATGTAAAGATCGTCAGAATCCAAATCCGAACACTTTGATTTTTCCCGAAAATCCATCAGATACCGAAAGAATTGAGTATAAGGTAACAGGATAAAAAGGATTTAAATTCAAGGATTATAAGAGAGGATCATAAAAGGAATATAATGAATTGAGAAAGATTAAGGGAACCCAAGTAATAAGATCCCGGGTATGATCCCTCAAACGATAAACAAGAACGAAAGTTAAGCGAACCATATAACAAATCAGTTGTCATTAGCCAAGTAATTAGGAGTTAATCAAAGAGGTTAATGATGATGATGTCATCACACCAACAAGAAGAGGACAAGTGTGGGAGGATGACATAGGAAGATGACATAAGCATGACCAAAAGAGAAGGAAGTGTTGGTTGATTATAAACCACACAAATTTCACCATGGTTAAAAAGTAATTAATCAAAACAAAAGCAACCAACCAAGGCAAGGCAAAACAAATCACAAAAACATAATTTGACTCCCATTTTCTTCAAGAATCTCTCGGCTTCTTTCTTAAGAAATGGGAAGTCCAAGCTCATCCACTTGCTAATTTACAAGGTAATTATCCTAGCTTCTCCTAGTTAAGTTACATACTTCTTAGAAATCTTAGCTTCAAAATCCTTTCCTAGCATTTCCTATAAATCATTCAAGAAGATGGTGAATAGTACTTTCTTGAATTTAATTTTTGTGTTCTTGATTTCTTTGAAAGATCAAGCTTGTAGGAGGTTAGATCAAGGCTTCTTAAGGCTTCCTAGCTACTCTAATCACTCCAAGGAAGGTATAACCCCTCCAAACCCTAACTTTACTTTGAGTATTAGGTTCGGTTTTGTTTGTTATGGTTCATGAGAGGCATGGTTATTGTGTATTTAGAGATTGGTTGGTTTTGTGATGTTTTTGGAATGGTAAATCTTGGTAATTAGTTAATGAACTTAAGTAAGCTTGTAGTTAATGATTGAGAAGTAGTATAAAGTGGAAACCTTGAGATGTTGGGGCTGTTGTAGTAGTATATAGATGAAGTTTGATTGTAACAATGATTGTGGGTTGATTGTGGATTGATTTGGACTTGTACAAATTTGGTAATCGCGTAAACATAGCCATCGTAATGCCCGATTTACCTTAGACTGCTTTTGTTCTTAACATCAGGACCCGTGAACTCACTGTTAGGTTTTGACCATTGCCATGAATAGATAGTTCATGTTACGAGCTTCGTTTTGATATGTGGTACGCTTGAATCCGATGTGCGGTTTAGGAGAAACGACCGTTTTAGGGAACGGCGTTTCGCGACCGAACCATTTCCCCTCGCCTTACTTTAAAACCTTGGTTAAGGCCCTTAAATGACTAATTGGAGTATGAAACATTTATGTAAAGTGGATTTGGCAGTTGGTAGGGTATTCGCGAAAGAATCGCCTTAAAATTCTTAATGGTTAATTTATTAAAAATGGTGGAGCCGAGGGTACTCGAGCGACTTAAGTGAATCATTAAGTGACCATAAACGAACGTTGGAGTCTAATTGGTTAAAGCCTAGTTTCTTAAGCGACCGGGGTTTAATTCTGACTTATGTTATTGTTCATAGGTTATTGGACCCACTCTAAGCTTAAGTCTATCCGGGAACACTCAGGCAAGTTTTCTACCCGTTATACTGTTTTTGTGATGTATATATGTATATGCATTATCTTGTGATAGATGCTTGTTGGTTAATTAGCAAATCTTGCGATATATTGGAGCATGCTGATATGGTTTATATGCATGTTTGTTTCGTAATCTTGATATGTAATTGTTGATTCAATTGCTTATAATTGCATAATACCTATGCTAGAGATAAGCAGTAGTTGCGTATACCCTTAGTATAGGGGAGTTAAAGGCGAACATATTCTAAAACCGGGAGTCGATGTTTCCGAGTATATTATATATGAATTTATATATATATATAAAGTTTTCAAAACTATTAATCGAATAAGTTTTATTCGATAACTTTATTTTTATTAATGAATATTATTTTGAATATTCATTCGAGGGCTTATGACTCCGTTTATTCTATTTAATGAATATTATTTTGAATATTCATTCGAGGACTTATGACTCCGTTCGAGGACTTATGACTCCACTTATTTATTAAATAATATTCTTTATTTTATTAAAAAATAGTGTTTCGATAATCAAACTCATTTTCGATTATTCAAATAAAGATCGTACTTTCGTATAATTATATCTTTGGTTATTTATTATTCATTTCAAGTTTGAGTTTTAAAACTTCTACTTCAATTATTTTTATAAAGATCATCCTTATGGGAATATTATTTAAATAATAATATTCAGATATTTTCTAATATATCGGGACTGATTTATTTCATTAAATCAGCATTACTCCAAACATTCTTAAAAATGTTTGCGAGTCTTCAAAATGATTTTAAAAGTTAGAGCGGATCCCAAAACTCATTTTTATATTTAAGATCTTCCTTTCAAAGGGGATTTAAATATTCGCTCAAAACCTGAGGGATCCGGTTCTGTGGTGTATTTTATATTCGCAACGAGGTTGCTGTTTTGGTAAATGAATTGATTACTTACCCAACGTTCGGGAAGTAAGTCCATCTATTGAGTCGGCATAAGCAACATGGGCTCAGTGGGCGTCCATGAAAGTGTAAGTGGCTCAGTGGGAGTCCATCAAATGCGTAAGTGGCTGAGTGGCAGTCCAGCATAAGGTCCTATTGCGGCCAGGGTGATGACCAGTGGGGAATTCGTCCATCTACTAGTAGAAAAGGTTACTTATTGGTATCTTTGCCTGATCAGCAAGATATCAAGTTTATGCCAAGGTTTTCTCATTTCCAAATTCATTGGATATTGCAACTCTGTTTATAATTTTCATAACAGAGGTTTTCAAGGAGTGTATGAAATGTATATATATATAGGTGTATATATATATCGGGACTTAATGAAGTATTTCGTAACTTCATTATTTATAATGATATTCAAAGATTGAGTCTATCCAAGTCTTTTCTTGTAGTCTCATCTATGTGATGAACTTTTGAAACTGATTATACCTTGAACGGTGGTAGTTCAAGTAGTATTCGGAAAAGATATAAGTATATTGGAGTATCTTGTAACTTCATCTTTTCAACTTATATCTGGTTAATGATTATCTTATGCATGACAAAGATTTTCACAAAAACGTTGAGACAAGGTTAGATATATGAGATCACCTTTCAACGATATTTTTATACAGTTATAAACTGGAACTCTGTGTTTATTATGCGTGGAAGAGAACTTCCAAGATTTTGAAAAGTATATGTACATATATACTAAATATTTTGTGACTTGGTCGCGGTAAGATATCAAACTTGGTTCATTTCTTTTGACCAAGACTTTCATGAGTACTATGAGAATGCTCATATATTGTTAATTATTATACATATTATTTTGGTGGGCTTGTTACTCACCCTTACTTTCTTCTTTCATCACACAATAACAAATAGACAAGATGAACTAGATCAAGCTCCCAATTCGTGAGCGGATAGGAAACGTTCCGCAGTTTCCTGTAGGCGTTGATGCCGCCGTAGCTGAGGTAGGAACTACCAATAGGCTAGGCTTTTAACTATTGATGAACCAGACTTATGTATATTATGAATTGTAATAATGGCAAAGAATATGTAAATTATTCAGGAACCCTTTTGAGGTGAAATGGTTTATAATTGTGGAATAAAATGACTTGTGTTATTTTTTATTTTCATCTCTGAGACTATAACTTGTGGTGTGTGTGTGTATATTATGGGGTCACAGTACGTAGCAGTTGGTTGATTGTTAAGGTTAAGTATTATTAAGGGAAATGGAACTCGTGACAACCCGAATCCCCGACCCCGGATTTGGGGGTGTTACATTCAAAGATGCCATATCTATCTGGATTGCATTGGATAGAGAAATGAAAAAACATGTGATTAGACCTAGATAATAAACTTAAGTTTTATCTTACTACATATGTAACTTGGTGATATATAAACCAAGCGTAGAAAAGAGTTAATTATCAATTGACACAGTCAAAAACAAGCTAGAACTAAAGAGCATTTGTTAGCTGTATCTTTTAGAACTCTCAAGTTTAAGTTTGTAAGAACTCTTGTAAGAAACTGTGTGTTTTTACATCACAGAGATCTTCAATATTTATATATATCTCTGGTGGAAACAATAATTCACCGAAAAGTATTAAACATCCTTTTTTATTTTTTTGTGTTTGAATACTTGAATATTTCTTATCTGCAATTAGCTTATTCAAACTTTGTTATATTTATATTTGTAAGAAGATCTAAAATCGAAAAGAAACCAGAATTCCATTCAACCCCCTTCTGTAATTTTGTAGTTAGATTGTCTGAGGATAACAATAAATATGACACAACTTATCTCGACGCGTTCCATAGGTTGAGGCCTATTTACACGCATACTGATCTGAAGGATTCTCGATTTTTAGAGGAACATCATCGTAAGATTTTATATTTTATATTTTCTTGTAGCGAATATTGCTATTATTTCCCATGTTTTCTTTATCCTTCTTCCTCTCTCTCTTCTTTTTTTTATTATTTGATAACTTCATTTAATTTTTGTTTTATTTAGTTGCTGGAAATTCTTTGAAGAATCTATTGGAAAGTGGGGTTTTGAGCGAGATGGATAAAGCCATGATGATGCTCGTGAAAAAATCTGTTGTTGGGGCTGTTGATAAGACGAGGGTTGAGGAGATTCCTTCTTCTCAGTCAGTTTCTATTGAGCTACTGGACGAGTTTTGGAACGAGGTTGTTGTTGGTTCTGAGAGGAATGTGAATGATGATGGCGGGAATCTTCCTCATAAGAGGTTGAAGAGTGAAGTTGTCCAACCATCGAGTACTGAGGCTAGGAAGGCTTTTGAGAATATAGTAGGAAGTGGAGTAAACCAGACCTTAACCATTGTCGGTAATCGAGGAATTATGGTTCCTACTGTCGACCCTGGGGCTAGCAAATAGGCGATATATTTTGAGATTCGACCATCAGAGTGATGGTCTGGAGGGTCGACAATTCCCCTTCGAGCTTTCCGTGTCTTTAACCTTCCTCAGGATTCAAGTGCTTATGCAAAAAGGTCTCGAAGTGAGCTTGTGGACCGATGTTTGGGTCGTGCCGGCGGGTATTTCATTATTATTATATATTTTTCATTATACTGCTTTCTTTACCACTCTGTGTTGTTTTTTTTTAAATCTTCACTTAAAGGAAAGGCTTTCTCTTTTTCTTATTGGTGACAGTATTTATCAGATGTTGTGTACATCTTGGAGGAATATAAAGCGGACGAAGACCGGAGTCCACCGTCGAGACTCGAGGCAGAATTGAATCTTTTGAAAGATGAGAAAAAAAGGATCGCTGATGAGTTGGATGATGCGAAGAATTGGGTTCTTGAGCTTTTAAAGGCTAATTTTGGTTATCGGACAAAGATAGGTTATTATATTTCTATTGTCACGTTGTGTTTATTATGTTTACATAAGTCCCAATTATAATTTCAGAATGCTATTTATGCACTTATACATATGTTTTATCCATCTTAGTTCACATTTTTCCATTGTTCTATCAGATTAATGAACTTGAAGTTGCGAATGGGAAGCTTTACAAGGATGTGGATAATCTCGGTGTCCAACTGAAAAGTATGGAGATATCCTTGAGTGATGAGAAAAAGCACCGAGAAGCTTTAGATGTGGAGACGGAGACACTTCGGGAGAAATGTAGAACCCTGGAGAAGGAGAATGACACTTTAAAGATTGAGGTGGAGAAGGTTATGGAGGATATCGTCGGCTCTTTGGGGAACGGATATGCTCATTATTATCGAAGGATGGAATCAGCTAGTTTGATGTGTCGGGGCATAGCTCCGAAAATTATCTTCAAGATTTTACCGCTGCCAGTAATGAGAAGGAAACTGTCCCAGATGCTTTTGTCGAAAATTGAAGGCGAGGAATGCCTCTTTGATCAATGTATTTTTGAGAATTTTTTCTCAGTACTTTCATTATGTTTTTCTTAGGATATTGAACTGAATCCGCTTGACTTTGGCTAGGTATCACCTGAAGTATGATAATCTTTTACGTTCAAACTAAATGTTTAATCATTATTTTTGCATTCTTGCTTACCCATTATCGTATTTACTTATTTGGTAAGATTGTTTTTCATTGTCCTGAGGGCCTTTTGCTTTTGTATGATTGTTTTTGTTCCAATATTTCGATAGGGAAGCAGATCCATTCTTAAGATCTAACATTTTTGAGTTGTCGTGATAATATCATATATAACAGCATATTATCGTCTTACTGGGATATTTCGTTGTGATAAGAAGAAGTATCTGTATGGATCTTTTAAGTATAATCTTGTGTTTTGTAACACGTGTTAACTCGCTACAAGTAAAAGTTTTAACAACTATAATCTTGCATTTTATAACGAGACTTGGCATTTTTAAGTTTTCATGCTAGTGTCATATATTCTACTGTTCATTCATTTTATTATATTGGATGACTTTACACATGAAGTCATTATGAAGTCATAAAATTTCATTAATAATTTAATGGATCTTAACGGGAGTCTCATATCAACCTCTTTTTGTTAAGACTAATTTCTACAGATGGAGGAGTAACATTCATTCATCTGACTAAACTAAATAAATTATTGATAGAATTTCTTCAGGTGAACACCATTACAGGTGATTTTGATCGGAGTACCGTCAAGTTGTGATAGTCGATAAGTTCCGGGTGCCACGATCCCCGCTATCCGGTAGGGTCCTTCCCATGGGGCTTTGAACTTTCCAGTGATAGTGGACTGTGAGGCTTCTGACTCTCTTAGCACTAAATCTCCAACTATAAATTGTCTAGCCTTCACCTTCTTATTGAAATAAGCTGTTGTATTTATCTGTTGTTGGAGGACTTTTGTCGCCGCCTCATCTCTTACCTCTTCTATGAGGACATTATGAAATTGAAGACCTTCTTGAGAAGTAGCGGGGTCAAAGTACTCGACCCCTGGAGAGCTGAGAAAAACCTCGACAAGCGAGACCTCCTCTAGACCGAAAGCCATTTTGAAAGGAGAAACTGCTGTGGTTGACCTTGGTGTTGTCCTATAAGACCAAAGGACATTTAGGAGTTCATCAACCCAAGGTCGGGGCAGCTCGTCAACTCTTTTATTAAGTCCTTGTAAGATTATGCGATTAGACACTTCCACTTGACCGTTAGCTTGGGGATAAGCCACTGAAGATTTGATGTGCTTGATCTTAAGCTGTGACAGGGTGTGTGTAAAATTTTCACCGACAAATTGGGTCCCATTGTCTATCACTACAATCCTTGGTACACCAAATCTAAACACAATATGTTCCATTCAAAATTCAACCATTTCTTTCTCAGGAATTTTTACTAGGGGTCGAGCTTCGATCCACTTTGTTGCATAGTCCTCCGCGACAATTATGTATTGTGCTTGATTTCGAGATTTTTGGAAGGGACCTACAATGACAATATCCAATTGATAAAAGGGGCACGGATTGAGAACGGGAATCATCTCTACCGAAGGTCGATGAGTTACTGTGCCATATGATTGATAAAATTTTCATTTCCGAACGAAATTCTTGCAGTCACTTCGTTGGCCAAAATAGGCGTTGTCCTATTATTTTCAATGCCAAGTTTTTTCCACCTAAATGATCTCCACGACAATCGAGGAGTGAGCTTCCTCGGGGCCTAAACACCATAGAAGAGGATCTACTAGGCCTCATCGGTAGAGCTTATTGTCCAAGACGCAATAGTTTCTTGCTTTGTATGCTAGGTTTCGAGCCGTATTCTTGTCTTATGGTACCTTATCTTGAAGAATATATTCGAGAATCGGTTGTCTCCAGTTGACAGTCACGGAGATTTTATTGACTTTTACTATTTCGAGGGACGGGGAATTTCGCTCTTCCACGTAGATTGCTTCGGTTGTCGTGATCACAGAGGATGCCAATTTTGATAGGGAGTCAGCCCACTAGTTTTCTTCACGGCAAACATTCTTAATCATCCATGAAGGGATTGTTATAATAAGGATGTGAAAAGAGCTAAATAGGCAGCCATTCGCTCGTCATGAGCTTTGAATTCGCCTTGTAGCTGTTTGGAAACCAATTGTGAGTCACCAAATACTTCCAAGATTTTTACTACGAGCTCAGTGGCTAGACGGATATGTACCAACAAGGCCTCATATTCAGCGACATTATTTGTCACGGGAAATGAGAATTTAAGGGCTTGTTGGATTTTAAATCCTTCTGGGCAAATTAAGATTACGCACCTCCTTCTGAAGTTTTGGAAGATCCGTCAACAAATACTGTCCAAGCTTTCAGTGGAAAAGAATTCTCTTCCTCTTTTGATACATCGAACTGACATTCTGCAACAAAATCTGACAAGGCTTGTGCTTTCATTGCACTCAGTGGAAGCTATTCAGTGTGAAATTAACTGAGCTCAATTGTCCAAGCAGCAAGTCGTCCATTCATGTCGGGACTATGTAGGATTTGCTTCAGAGGTTTGTTAGTCATGACCTTAATAGAACGCCTTTGAAAGTAATGGCGTAGTTTCTTGCTTGCTATGACGAGAGCATATACCATTTTCTCAACGTGAGAGTAACGAGTTTCAGCCTCCTTTAAGGTGTGGCTAACATAATATACTGGAGATTCGTGTCCCTCCATGTCCTTAACTAAAACGGCAGCCGCCAACCCTTCTGAAGCCGATAAGTATAACTTTAGGTCTTTGCAAGGTAACGCTCTGGTGATAATGGGAGCACTGGTCAAAAATGTCTTTAGAGCCTGAAAGTTGGATTTACATGTGTCATCCCACATAACTCTCTTATTTTTTGAAGCTTCTTTGATGCCTTGGAAAAATGGATTACATTTCTTGGAGGCTTGAGGAATGAATCTGCGTAGAGCTGCAATGTAACTTGTCAATCGTTAAATATTTTTAATAGTAGAAGGATCTTTCATCTCAGTTACGGATTTAATCTGGCTGGGATCAGCCTCGATACCCCGCTGGGAAACGAGTAATCCTAAAAATTTCCCCAGTGTGAGGCCAAAGGAGCATTTTGCTGGGTTTAGACGCATGCTATGGCGTCGAACATTTTTAAATATTTCTCGTAAGTCGGGGATATGATTGGCATAGATCTGTAATTTTGTGATCATATCATCAACATACACCTCAATGTTCCAACCGATTTGATTCTAAAAGATAGATTCCAGCATGCGTTGAAACGTTGCCCCGGTGTTGATGAGTCCAAAAGGAATATGTCGAAAAGCAAAGACCCCTCGATGCGTGATGAACGCCGTTTGCTTCCAATCTTGGTCATCCATCTTAATCAGGTTATACCCTGAAAATGCATCCATATATGACAATAACTCATGGCCTGCTGTAACATCAATTAACTGATCTATATTTGGTAGGGGATAATAATCTTTAGGACACGCCCGATTGAGATCGGAATAATTAATACACATCCTCCATTTTCCATTACTCTTCTTGACCAAAACAATATTCATAATCCATGTGGGAAATTTTACCGGGTCAATAAATTTAGCTTTTAACAGTCGGTTTAATTCTTCATCGATAGTTTGACGCTTCTCTTCGGAGAACACATGTTTCTCTTGTCTAACGAGATTTCTATTACAGTCGACATGTAATGAATGTCTACCAACAGCGATGGGGATCCATGGCATCTCGGATGGAGTCCATGCAAATATATCAGAAAATTCGCAAATTAGCGATGTTAGTTCTATTTGTAGTCGAGGAGTTAAATCCTTCCCGATTTTTGTTGTATTTTCTGGGCAACCCTCGACAACTTTGATGTCGATGGTTTCACCGATAGGAGAGAATATGGGACCTTTTGGGACTTCAAGAATGTTTCCAGGGTCCATTTCAACAACTTGGTTAACAGATTGATCTTCATTTTCCACTTTCTTGTGAACTACTATGGTAAAATAGCATTGGCGTGATACTGCCGGATCTCCACATATCTCTCTTGTTCCAAACTCAGTGGGAAATTTCATTTTTAAGTGAGTTATCGAGGTAATGGCCTATAGTCCCGCAATTTTCGTGCGACCTAATAAACGTTATGGCTAGAAGCCGCACTTACGATATGAAATTTGACCACTTTCCATACTTGACATGGCATAGTACCAAAAAGTACAGGTAGGTCGATTGTTCCAACCACTTTGACTACATTTCCTGTGAATCCATATAAGGGAGAATGGGTATTGTCCAATTTTATGTCCAACATACCCATTCTTTCCAAGGCATGATGATATTAGATATCGACGGAGCTGCCATTGTCTACTAAAATTTTCTTTACTGTATTTGTTCCAATTTTGGCTGTGATGACTAATTCATCTTGGTGACCTCGAATGATGTTTAGAGTATAATCATCATCAGAAAAGAAGATAACGAGGGACGGGGTCGCCTTATATCTTTTTGGACAATATGGATTGATATTGAAGACCACTCTAGCATAAGATTTTATGGAGTTGTTTGACATTCCTCCTGCTGCATACCCACCAAATATCACGTCAACAATCCTTTCATCTTGATTTTGGTGGGAGTGATTATGTCCCTCAATGTAATGAACAGAATGGCCTTTTATAATCTTGTCCTCAATTAAATTGCTTAACTGATAGCATTGTTATGTAGTGTGCCTAGTGTCTTCATGATAATCACAATAACGAAAGCTCGGGGGTCTCCCTAGCTTCCTTGACCTGGAGGTCAAAATCAGGCTCTGTCTTTAAAATGGCCACTATTGTGGCCTTATCCATAGTAATTTTGGTGAATTCCTTTTCTTTATGATCATGAGCTTGCCATTTTTGTACCGACTATGGACGACGTTGTTGATCATGAATATGCGGAGAATATCTTTCTTCACGTCGAGATACTTTCCTCTCTGGGGAACGTTGAAGGGATTTGGAATTATACCCTCGTGTTCTCGGGGTACGGGGACTGTAAGTCCTCGTACGGTCTTATCTTTGATTTGAACGCCTTGGAGACCATATACTGCTAACTGCTTCTTGGAGGGTCATGCGATGCTCAACTATTTGAAATGCTGTATGAAGATGTTGAGGATGCTTCTCTATAAGTTCTTCCAGCAATATAGCATGTCGATTCTATCGATACTTGCGGCTAGGTAGTTTACCGCCAAGGGCTCTTCCAGGTCTGTTATTTTAGAAATAGTTTGGTGGAAGCGAACCAAATAACTCCGCAGAGATTCATTTGGGCATTGTCGCATTATGATCAAAGATGTTGTAATGTTTCCTCCTTTATAATTGTTTGAAAATCTTGTTTGGAATTTAGTTTTCAATGTAGTCTAGGAGTCGATGGATCTAGACGGTAAGTTATTATACCAGCGCAGAGCTGTACCTTGAAGGCATGTGGAGAAGAACTGACATCGAGCCACTTCAGAATGTCTATAGAACGTCATTCGACCGTTAAAGGTATTAAGGAAACCTGATGGGTCGGTAAATCCATCAAATTGGTCAAGTGTCGGGGTTTTTAGTGTTCTACCAATCTTTGTCTTTTCAATACTTCGAGAAAGTGGACTTTTCGCCGGGGTTTCAAACCTCGATTGGGTACGAACTAGATCCCTCGGTTGGGACATATCTTCTTGCATATTCAGGAATTCCTCTTGGGAAATGGTTTATGTTGATTCAGAGCGTTGTAAAGTACCCCTGATGAGGTTTTTTTTGGGCGACGAGTCCTCGAATATATGGATTCGGTAGAGACTTCATCTTCATCATAGTAATAGTCTTCGTCGCCCGACGCCTCTAGATCCTCTTGATCATCATCATTTCCCCAATTGATCGTGGCTTGCTGTAATTCCTGTTGTACATAATTGATTTCTCTAATCTTCTCAAGTTTTGTCTCCAAGCGTCGAGTCTCAGCTTCCAACAATTTGATTTCCTCATCTGAACCTTCCATACCAAACCAACGCAGTTGGTTCCATCTAGGGCCGAGCAAAACCGAACCGAAACCGAAAAACCGATCTGAATCGTGCTAATTCGGTTCGGTCCTAATTTTTCAGAAAGACCGAATAGATGGATATATATATTGGTTTGGTCCGGTTCTTTAAAAAATAATTCGGTCCGGACCAAATAGACTGAATAGACCAAATCAAAAAATACAATAATTTTTATATTATATACATTTAACACATATCTTAAAAATTATAATCATAATATTTAATTTATAATTGTATTTATACACTCAGCTCTCTATATCTTATTACTTTAATGATATTTTAAATTTTATAATTTTTGGTTTAATTTTTAATATATATATATATAATTCAATCCGTTCAGTTCAAACTGTCTGGTCCGGTCTACAACACAATTTAAACTATTTGTTATCTGATTTAGGAACTATTTGAACTTCTGTTGTGTGACCACCCTTTTTCTCATCTATATATTTGATAATCATGTTGGAGTATCAAATGTAAGAGTTACTTATAGCGCCAAATGATAGCTTTATTTTAGAACCATATAATTAGAGGAACTTCTCTTTATTGATACTTATTTTTCCAAAATTTTACAAGTAATGCAATAGCCTTTTAGGGAGTCCTTAATGGGATTCCCCTCTTACAATTAAGCCTTATCGGGCCCTATGTATAAGCTATATTTCTATCCCTGTTACAATTGAGTCATATTCTCTTTCGGCCCAACAGAGTCCTATTCTCTTTTGGCCCAACAGGACATTTGCAAATGATCTTTGGGGGAGAAAGCTCCCTCTTTGCAGATTGTTAGTCAAGCACACGGTTAAATCTGATCATGATCTAATTCTTCTTGATACTGTAAGTGTAGATCTTTCGAGAAAGCAATTCAAATTTAGATTTGAAATACTTGGATGAATGAACCTGATTTTAGAAAATATGTTGCAGAATTCTGGTGTAATATTCCCGTTATTCATGTTCACCTAAACTTCTTTCTATTTCTACTTTTTTGGCAAATTGGGGAAGAAACCTTTTTCCAAAGTTGAGAGACAAGATAAAAAACAGAAGGAACTCCTCAATACACTAAGGAACATGTGTGACAATGCAGAAATTAAACAGTATTTTGAAGAAAAGAACAAGCTTAATGAGTTGCTATACAATGAAGAACTGTACTGGAAATAAAGGGCAAAGGCACATTGGGTAATTGAAGGGGACACAATTTCTAAGTTTTTCCATGCAGCTGCATCGAGGATGAGGAAAAGGAATCACATTCATCATTTGATAAATACTGAAGGTGAAGTAGTTGAAAATCAATCTGATATGGAGTTGCTAGTTGTTGATTATTTTAAAGGCATATTTGCGGGAAGTAATAGTGGGGTGACCCAGGGCGTAGATCATGAAGAGAGAGTGATAACCTCAACTCAGAATGAGAAGCTTACAGCTGACATTACCTATGCAGAGTTTACGAGGGCAGTAAATAGATGCATCCAAATAAATCGGCTGATCCGGATGGATTTAGCCCTTTCTTTTTTCAACAGTTTTGGGATTTTCTGGGAAAGGACATCTTTAACAGCTGCAATAACTAGGTGGAAGAGGGTAAATTTCCTGACACCCTTGATGACATGATGCTGGTTCTTATTCCCAAGAAGGACAACGTAGAGCGTATGGAACACCTGCGCCCTATAGCACTATGTAATGTTCTTTACAAAATAGTGGCTAAAGTTCTTGCAAACAAATTGAAAGAAATTATGCCAGGAGTTATATTGGAGAACCAGTCACCGTCGTTCCGGGAAGACACATCTCAGACAACGTTTTAGTGGCATTTGAGATACTACATTTTATGAAGAAGAAAAATAGAGGGCAAGAGGGTGAAGTGGCTCTAAAGTTAGACATTTCTAAAGCCTATGACAGAGTGGATTGTGTTGATTATATAGACCAATCTCAGAGTAAGTCAGCAGTGAACACAGCCAATAAGCTACAGGCGTCAGAGTTAGTTACAAACACATGACATCAGCTGCTGTCATCAGATACACCTCACAGTTCATATAACAGAATTCAGTTACAAAATAGAGATACATTCTGTATAGCAATGATTCTAGAAGTATGTAGAAGATTCAATATAGTAGTATATAAGAACTCTTATTCATTCATGAAGCTTAAGCTGTAATGTTACATTGTTCTCTCAAATATAATGAAATCTGTTACTGTGATTTACACATTTTGATATGGTATCAGAGCCATTTGAGCTTTGATCGTCATCATTTCTGAGATGCGTTCATATGCTTCCGCGCTTAACAATCAAGCTTCAACCTCTGCATCAATGGCGTCTTCGTCGTCTTCGTCTTCCACCGTAATCGACATTAATCATCCGTACTTTCTTAGTTCGTCAGATCATCCAGGTTTATGTCTCGTTACTGAAACTCTTACAGATTACAATTACAATCACTGGAGTAGATCTGTTAAGATAGCTTTATCTGCTAAACTCAAACTTGGATTCATTGATGGTTCACAAACTCAACCTAGTGATAATTCTGCTTTACTGCCTCTATGGAAACGTAGTAATGATCTAGTGATTTCGTGGCTTTTGAACTCTGTATCTAGTGATATACGCAAGAGTATTGTGTTCATGCAAACTGCTAAACAAATCTGGGATGATCTTGCGATTCGTTATGCACAGAATAATGTACCTCATTTGTTTAATCTACGTAAAGAACTGGCTTCTCTCACTCAAGGATCCAGATCTATTACTGCTTATTTTACACATTTTCGAGGATTGATGGATGAATTAGAGGCATTAGCACCAATTCCTCGATGTGTGTGTGCTGTAACTACTTGTGCTTATGGTGTGACACTTAAATTGATACAATATGAACAGCAAATGAAGTTAAGTCAATTTTTAATGGGGCTAAATGATCAGTTTACTGCTTCTCGTGGACAAATTCTGTTAATGTCTCCATTGCCTGATATCAGTCAAGCTTATGCTATGCTCTTACAAGATGATAATCAGAGAAACAGTTCTGGAAGTTCAATCTCGTTTACTCATGATTATGCTGCAATGAGTACTCGAGTTTCTTCAGCTAAGAAGTCCTTTGTGACTAAGAAAGATGATAAGAATGCCTCAGATGTAGTATGTGACCATTGTAGTATGTTTGGACATTCCAGAGAAAAGTGCTTTACACTTCATGGCTATCCTGAGTGGCACAGGTTGTTTGGTCAACCAAAGCCAAAGATTAAGCACAATGTTAAGAAAAGTGCAGCAGCTAATGTTCAAAGTGTCACTCAAACTTTGCAGCAACCTGATGTCTCCTCAGACAAATATGTTAATTCTCAGTTTTCTCCAACTGATCTCTCTGAATCTCAATGCCAGCAGTTGATTAATATGTTGCAAGCTAAAGTCAAGACATCTACTACTGCACCTTGGCTTGTTAATAGTGCTAATCAGGTGGCAGGTAATCTTGTTTCTAATTCAGTGATGTTTACATGTCCTGTTTTATGTAATAGCAGTAGCTCATAGATTTTAGACTCTGGTGCTACACACCATATCACACCATACTTAAACCTTGTCATGCATCCAAAATCTGTGAATCATGATATACACTTACCAAAGGGTGATGTTTCAAAAGTTACACATATTGGTACAGTAAATCTGTCCAACAATATTCAACTCACAGATGTGCTAGTGGTACCTAGTTTTCAATGCAATTTGTTATCCATTTCTAAACTCACCAAACACACTTCATCTGTTGTCCATTTTTCTGCTACTAAATGTTTGTTACAGGACCCTGTTTTGATGATGGAGAAAGAGATTGGTGAAATGACAGATGGATTGTACAAACTCAACACCACAAAACTTCAAAACACTGTGTTTTCAGCTAATTCTACTTCCTGTATTTCAAACTCTCCAGTCTGTCAGTGGCATTGGAGGCTAGGCCATCATTCTCTTACTGTTCTCAAACATGTTAAGTGTCTGCCTATTTCCAATTTAGATCTATCAGATTGTGAGATCTGTCATTTGTCTAAGCAAGTTAGATTACCATTTCCAGTTAGAGAATCTAGAAGTAAGGCTTGTTTTGAGATAATTCAATGTGATGTATGGGGGCCTTACAAATATCAAACTCATGGTCATTGTAATAAATTTCTTACAATAGTGGATGATTTTTCCAAATGTACTTGGGGTTTTTTATTGTCCACTAAATCTCAGGTTCCCAACCTGATTAAAGACTTCATTTCTTATGTTCATAATCAGTTTACTACTTCAGTTAAGATTGTCAGATCAGACAATGGCACTGAATTTCAAAATTCTGAGTTAAGTCAACATCTTACTACTCTTGGCATCTTGCAACAATTCACTTGTTCTCACACCCCACAACAAAATGGTACTGTAGAAAGAAAACACCAGCATTTGCTAAATGTTGCCAGGGCTCTTAGATTTCAGTCTAAGTTTCCTTTATCTCTGTGGGGTGACTGTATATTGACAGCCACATATCTCATTAACATGCTTCCCTCTCCTGTTCTTGCTTACAAATCCCCTTATGAAATTTTATATCAAAAAGATCCAGATTATTCATCTTTAAGGGCATTTGGTTGTCTTTGCTATATCTCAAATCTGTATAATTCACCAGATAAATTTGCACCAAGGTCTCTCAAATGTGTCTTCTTAGGCTATCCTTTTAATAAAAAAGGGATATAGAGTTATGGAGTTAAGTACTAGAAAATGTTATATTTCTAGAGATGTAGTGTTTGTTGAAGATCAATTTCCTTTTCACTCTATATCTGTTTCTTCACAGCCTTTAACTTCCACACCCCTATTCCCAGTGTCACCTTTTCATGAACTTTTTGATCCATCATTTGACATCATATCATCATCAATCCCTTCAACATCTATTACCACTGATAATACTCACTCTTCTGCAATTCATCAACCTTCTGTACCTCATCAATCTTCTGAACCTGTAGCCACAGATTCATCCGTATCTTCTGGTTCTGATATAATTCCTGAAAATTTGCCTCTAGCTGTTACAAAACCTATAAGAACTAGAAATCTTCCAGCAAAATTCAAAGATTATGCAGGAATGCCAGCTCAGTTTAACAATTTATCTGTCAGCACCATCTCTGGCTCATCTCTATCTCAATCAGGTACTTATCCTATTCACAAATATCTCTCTTATCATGCATTTACTCCTCCCTACTACAAGTTCTTGTGTGCTACTGCTGCAACACGTGTACCTTATACTTATAAACAGGCTGCTACTGATGCTAACTGGCTTAGTGCCATGAAACTTGAGATTTCTGCTATGGAATCCAATCACACTTGGGAATTGGTACCTAGGCCTACTAATCAACACATTGTTGATTGTAAATGGTTGTTTAAGATCAAGTTTTTGCCTGATGGAAGTGTTGACAGATATAAAGCAAGGTTGGTGGCAAAGGGGTTCACACAGACTTTTGGCTTAGATTATTTTGAAACATTTGCTCCTGTTGCCAAAATGACAACAGTGAGACTTCTTGTTGCTGTTGCTGCTTCTCAGAACTGGGTTGTGACTCAACTTGATGTCACCAATGCTTTTCTACATGGTGACTTAAGTGAAGAAGTGTTTATGAGGATTCCTCCTGGTTATGCTCACCTGTCTTCTCTACCAGCTGTCAATAAGATTACTGATCTATCAGGGTGGGTTTGCAAGCTCAGAAAGTCTATATATGGGCTCAGACAAGCTCCCAGGTGCTGGTTTACTGAATTCTACAAAACATTGTTACAATATGGCTTTGTACAATGTCATGCTGATAACAGTCTGTTCACCTACAAGTCTGGCAGTCAGTTTATTGCTGTTTTAGTTTATGTTGATGACATTTTAATCACTGGCACCAGCAGGGAACTTATTCAGCAGATCATCAAGTATATGGCCTCTGTATTCAAAGTCAAGGATTTAGGGGCTTTAAAGTATTTTTTGGGTATTGAGGCTGCTAGGTCTTCATCTGGCATCTATTTGCACCAGAGAAAATACACTCTGGACATCTTACATGATACATGTCTGTTATCTGCCAAACCATCCAAAGTCCCAATGGAACAAAATCACACATTAAATAAAAGTTCAAGTGATTTACTATCAGATTCTGACATTTTCTTATACAGGAGGTTAGTTGGTAGATTGATATATCTCACTGTTACTAGACCTGATCTTGCCTATTCAGTTCAGGTCATGTCTCAATTTATTGCTAAGCCAAGGATAGATCATCTTACAGCAGCTTACAAGGTAGTAAGATATTTGAAGGGCACTGTAGGTCAAGGATTGTTTATGAGTGCTAATGCAGTTCCTAGACTCACAGCTTTTTGTGATTCTGACTGGGGTGGTTGCAGTAATACAAGACAATCTCTCACTGGTTATTGTGTTATGTTTGGATCTACTGTCATTTCATGGAAATGTAAGAAACAACACACTGTTTCTCGTTCCTCTGCAGAGGCTGAGTATAGGTGCATGGCTGATACCTGCTGTGAACTCACCTGGCTTCTTAATCTGTTCAAAACATTTGGATACTTTAATCTCACACCAGTTACACTCATCTGTGATAGCAAGTCAGCCTTTTATATTGCATCTAATCCTGTGTTTCACGAACGTACGAAACACATTGAAATAGATTGTCATTTAGTACGTGAGAAGTTACAACTAGGAGTTATTCAGACATCTCATGTTGCCTCCTCTCTACAACCTGCAGACATCTTCACCAAGTCCTTGTCTTCAGCTTCTCTGCAACTTCTATTGTCCAAGTTGGGTGTTTGTAATAAGTTCAATACTCCCAACTTGCGGGGGGATGTTGATTATATAGACCAATCTCAGAGTAAGTCAGCAGTGAACACAGCCAACAAGCTACAGGCGTCAGAGTTAGTTACAAACACATGACATCAGCTGCTGTCATCAGCTACACCTCACAGTTCATATAACAGAATTCAGTTACAAAATAGAGATACATTCTGTATAGCAATGATTCTAGAAGTATGTAGAAGATTCAATATAGTAGTATATAAGAACTCTTATTCATTCATGAAGCTTAAGCTGTAATGTTACATTGTTCTCTCAAATATAATGAAATCTGTTACTGTGATTTACACATTTTGATAGATTGGATGTTTCTAAAAAAACGTATGAAAGCTATGAAATTTAATGATCAATGGGTTTAGTGGATAATGATGTGTGTGGCGTCAGTGAGCTATATGATTAATTTCAATGGCAATGAAATAGGTCCAATCATTCCTTCTCGGGGACTGAGTCAAGGGGATCCGCTTTCTCTCTATCTGTTTCTTTTCTGTGTCAAAGAGCTTTCTCACAAACTCACCAAAGCTGAAACTAAGGGTCGTATTTCAGGGTGTCGAGTTAGTATGGATGCCCCTGTCATTACTCATTTACTCTGTGCAGACGACAGCTTTCTTTTTTCCAAAGCTACATCTAGTGAGGCATCAGCTATCAAAGCTATTCTGAACAAGTATGAAGAGCAATCGGGCCAGGCAGTAAACTACCAAAAATCTGGGATCATGTTCTCAGCCAATGTGCGAAGGGATAAGTAGTAGGAAATCAAAAATATTTTGGAAGTTAATAACTCAATTGAGGAAGAGAAGTACTTGGGTTTGCCATCCCTTATAGGTAGATCGAAAAAAGGATGTTTTTAACTTTGTGAAGGAAAGAGTGTGGCGAAAGGTCCAGGATTGGCATCACAGGATTATGTCAGAAGCTGGTAAAACTGTTATGATCAAGAACGTGGCACAATCCATCCCAACTTTTAGATGAGTGCTGGGTAATGGAAAAGATATCAAAGCCTTCAAAGATCCTTGGTTGAGAGGGAAGAATATAACTATTTGAATGTAATTAGAAAGGAAATTGTATGTAGTTACTTCCGTCCCGATACAAATGAGCGGGACGTGCAAAAGGTGTTGCAGGATTTTCTTATAGACAACATTCGACTTATTCTTCAGACAGGAGTTTCCCAAAATGACGTGAAAGATAGAATTGCATGGAATTTTTCGAATACAGGGGTGTAGACAGTGAAGTCAGGATCATTGTAGAATACTGAATTTTTGCAAAGTACGAATTCTCCCGGCTGAAACAATCTTTGGAAAGTTGAGGTACCTCATAAATTCAGAACTTTTTTGTGAAGAGTATGTAATTATAATTTGAGAAAATTGCAATTTGCACCCTCTTATTTTGTTTCAAAAACACATGTGTATCAATAGTATTGGAAACTCAGTTTGCACCCCTAAACTTCAACCTGTCAATTCAGAAAGCACCCTTCGACGGTTATTATTAAAAAAGTAAGGGGTAAAATGGGAATTTCAGTAAAATATTAACTAAACTAATTTTTTATTTTTCAGATTATATTAAAAATTGAATTTATTATTATAGCTATAAAATAATATCTTTAAATTTTTTGAATAATATTGTATAGTTGAGTTTTGAATTTTAGTAATATTATTAATGTCAAAAATTATATAATTCTATTAAAATTAAATTCAAAACAATTTTTTTTATATATATTTTATATATATTTAATTTAATGTAATTATTTCATTTTAAAGTCTTTGACGTCGTTATGATTTTAAAGTGCATTTAATGAAAATATTCTGATCAATATTAATATTTAATATACAAGAAATCATTTTTATAAATATTTTAACTTATTTTTGAAATTCCAACTAAAATTTATTTACATTTTAAAATAAAGTTCCCTTTTTACCCCTTATTATTTTAATTATAATCTGCAAAAGGGTGCATACTGAATTAGTAAGTTGAAGTTGAGGGGTGCAAGTTGTATTTCCGAAAGTTCTGGTACAAAATTTTTTTTTCAACTTTGTTTGAGGGTACAAAGTGTATTTATCTCTTATAATTTACCTGTTAGATATGCTATAAGGAGTAAAGGTGTTAACACTTCCATTTGCATTTATTCTTTGATTGTTCTTATGCAAAAGAATGCTGGCCGAAAGCTGGTTAATGTTATGATATGCACGAAATAGAATCTGCTCTTGATTGGTTGTTGGGAAAACTAAGCACATGAAATAGAGAAGAGAAGGTGAAGATAATCATGGTGCTGTGGGGTATTTGGTTTGCCAAAAACCAGTAAATCTGGGAGGGAAAAAATATCCAACTACTGTGATGGACATCAGTTTCAAACAAATATCGGAGTGGCAGGAGGCAATGAAAAATAAAGTGCTGAATTCGTGTATACCACCTTTAATACCTGATAGCAGGACTTTGATTTGGCATCCACCAAAAGAAGGCAGGGTTGAAACTGAATATAGAGTCCCTCCATTTTCTGTGGAGAAATATCGTTCATGGTGGGAATGGCATTACGAGATGACCATGGACAGTTTCAGAGTCGTGCACGAGGGTCTACTAGCGGTTTCATTGATCAGCACCCTCAAATTTTGAGTGACACATTTTTTTAGATATATGTCTATAAGAACTTTGATTAAAATAAAAAGTTAAGTAATTTTTTTTTAAATAATAAAAATGTACAAATAAAAGAAACCTTGAAAAATTGTAAGTGTGTGTTATGGATAAAAAAAACTAAGGTTATTATTTGCTGTATTTATTACTAAGATTCGGGAGCTCAAGGCCTTTAATGGCTGCTCTCGTGTATCGTAGCTTAATTCTGCCTTTACGAGATGCCTACGTATCTCTGTGAATTAGAGAATCAAACCAAAAAACGTAGTTCTGATTTGTGGGGTGAGACCCCTTATATAGATGTTGAGAGTCCTTGAATTGGACTTGGTATAGAAGACTTGATGGACAAGTCTCATAATTAGAATGGACTTTGGAGTCCTAGATAGTAGGAAACTGATTCCTTATCCTTTTAGGTCCCCTTGAGGCCAATCTACAAGGATTTATATCCCCACTAGGACTTATCTTAATAGCTGTTTTCCTCCTTTATTTATTAATTACGAAATTAATAAATAATCAGGGTTTTTGGGCCTTCTTTGTTCCGTCAGGTCTGATCTGGTCCATCAGGCCTGATCAATGTGTTGACCTTCTTGGTCTGAATGTCATACATCTTCTTATTGGACCTAGCAGCCCACACCTTGCAATATTTATTTATACAATCAGGATTTATTTATCCCTATCATTTGCCCCCCAACTTTTGGGAAACATTGATTAGGTTTCGCAAAAGTTAAGTCTATTCATTCCCTTACAGAGTTTCGTTTTTGTGTAAAGTGTGGAGCGACCTACACATTTACAACGATTTTTCCTTTATTTCTGGATTTTTCCCTAATTTTCTGGGATTTATCCCTAATTTTCTGGATTTTCCCTTAATTTCTGGGTTTTATCCTTAATTTCTGGATTTTTCCCTAATTTTCTGGGATTTATCCTTAATTTCTGGATTTTTCCCTAATTTTCTGGGATTTATCCTAATTTTCTGGGATTTATCCTTAATTTCTGGATTTTTCCCTAATTTTCTGGGATTTTTCCTAATTTTCTGGGATTTATCCTTAATTTCTGGATTTTCCCTAATTTTCTGGGATTTATCCTTAATTTCTGGATTTTTCCTTAATATTCTGGGATTTATCCTTAATTTCTGGATTTTTCCCTAAAATTCTGGGATTTATCCTAATTTTCTGGGATTTATCCTTAATTTCTGGATTTTCCCTAATTTTCTGGGATTTATCCTTAATTTCTGGATTTTTCCCTAATATTCTGGGATTTATCCTTAATTTCTGGATTTTTCCCTAATTTTCTGGGATTTATCCTTAATTTCTGGATTTTTCCCTAATTTTCTGCCTTAAAATCGATCAGGATGTATAAAAAATCGATCAGGATGTATACAAAATCGATCAGGATGTATACAAAATCGATCAGGATTCCTAACCGATTTCGATCAGGATCCTGATCGAATTAGCTCAGGAACTTACATTCTGGTCGACAGGATTCCTGATCGATTTCGATCAGGACTCTGATCGAATTGGCCTTCAAAGTGACACCCTAGTCGACTGATACATGGGCTTAATCGACCAGGATTCCTGATCGATTTCGATCAGGATTCTGATCGAATTAAGTGGCTTTCTACCATTCTGATCGAATAGAATATCGATCAGGACTCTCTTCTGTGTCGATCAGGACTCTGATCGATCTTAGGGGATTTCTTCCCTCCTGTTCGAATGAGATATCGATCAGGATCCTTTTTTGCGTCGATCAGGACTCTGATCGAACTTAGGGGATTTCTTCCCTCCTGTTCGAATGAGATATCGATCAGGACTCTCTTCTGCGTCGATCAGGACTCTGATCGAACCAATTTAAAATTCTGGTCGATTTTTGACCTTTCAAATTCCACAGGAGTTTCTAGATTATTCTTGATATTTCTGGTTGATGGGCTTTTAGGTTGGGCCTGGCTAAATGGGCCTAGAAACGCCTCGTATCCCGAGCTTTTCGCCTATATAAGTGTAGTGTGAAGTGAGAATCCTCATTTCACCTCACATCTCTCACTTTCTCTCATAAACCTCTCTAGAGTTCTCTCCCTTTGAGAAGGCGATTTCCGGCGGCCGCAGCTCCCGCAGCTCCACCATTCTCAGGTTTTTCTGGGTTTCAAGCCTTCAATCGAAGCATATCAATGGCGGATCGTGACTTGGCTCGTTTGCAGAAGATGAATGTCTCTAAGAGAGGTACAAACATTCAAATTCAATCTCCATATACTTCCTTAATTGATATGATTAACTCGAGAGGTGATGAATATCCCTCCCTATCTGAATTAGATTCGTATAATCATGGTAACACCTTTCATGAGTTAGATGGTAGGATAGAGTCTATGAATACCCTGTACAGACTTCCACCCCACCTTAGGATCACTCCAGCCGCCCCTGGGGATAGGACTTGTAATTGGATGGGGATACTTTGTTTATCTATCGAGGAGCCCTGACCGCGGGTCTTAGGTTCCCATTCCACGAATTTATTCCTCGATTACTTGCCGATATACAAATCAACCCTTGTCAACTCCCTCCTAACGCTTGGAGGAACATTATCTGTTTTATGGTCCTTTGTATTAGAAACAATTTTCCTCTTTCTGTAGCGGTCTTTAGAAAAGTTTTCCAATTCTATAATAGCTCCATGAGTCAACCAGGCTGGGTTTTAATTCGTCAACGGCCCAAAATCCCTCATATCTTTGATAGTAATTCCATAGTTAAGAACAATCCTAAATGGAGGGACGAGTTTGTGAGGCTGACCTGGGCTGGGGGTAATTGGGCCACACTCTTCCGTAGGCCCTTTTGCAAAGTGTCAGATGGGAGTCCAGTTAGCATCAGATTATCTGATGAGGAGGAGGTGGCCTATCAAGCCTTAATTTCGGATGATGGGAAAACAGACACCTGGACCCTTTTAGAGGAGTTTTCCTTGAAGAAAGTTGGTCTCTCTCAGGCCAGTGATAAGGGTAAATTTATAACTGGATAACCATTTTTCCTTCCCTTTAATTGTAACATTTTAACTCCTGCAATTTAATATTCTTTCTATCTTTCTTTTTCAGCTTGCGAGGCCATCAATAATGTCAACAGGCCCAAGGAAGGGGAGTCAGGCCGCCAGAAGAGGGCCAAGCTAAACAGGGACCCCAGGAGCAAACCTGACGGTCCTTCTTTTCTTAAGCCCCACGTCCCGGTGGTCGAGCTGGGGGACGATGTGGATCCTCCACTTAAGGCACATTCCTTCAGGCCTAACTGGGGCTTCAGGAGGAGCGATACGGTGGTTGGATCCACCAAACATGCTAAGGATTGGTCATACCATTCCATCACTCCCCACGATTTCACTAACATTGTTACGGGGAGTGATATCGAGACTATTGAGCTTCTGGGTTCTCAAGCCCAAGCAGCGGTAACTTTCTTTTTTCTTCCCTTCCTTTTTGTGAATTTCAACTTTCTTATATTCCAATGAACTTGTGCTAACTCATACATATTTCTTTGCAGAGTAATACCTACTTCCAGGCGGCCCTCCATCAGGCTAAGTCCTGGAAGGGTAACTCAGATGGGTTTGAGAAGGAGATGAAGAAATGGGAGGAGAGAGCCAAGGTCCTGGAAAAGAAGCTGGACACAAAAAAAGAGGAGCTGGATAAGGCTCATTCCGAGCTGGTAAAACTTAGGAGCGATAAGGAAAAGCTCATTGATGACTACATGGGTTCTGACAAGTTTAAGAACCTCATGGAGATTCATGATGAGGGTCTTTATTCCCTACAGTTTACTCAGGGATGGGATGCGGCCGTGAAGGCGGTTTCTGAGAAGCACCCGGGCTTAGTCGACCCCAAGGACTTTATAAGTCCTGAGCAGGCTGAGTCGGAGGACAGCATAGATGCCCTCTTCAATTCCCCTCGGCCAGATGATCGCATCTTGGATCCTAACACTGCTTCCCCTCCCGCTTCTCCTGCGAAGGATGCTGAAGGTGCTGATAAAGAGCAAGAGAATGAAGGCTCCCGCATGGAGGAGTAGTTTTTTCATTTTATAATTTTATCCTTAACTTATGCCTGGACTTTTATTTGTATCAGAACTTATTACCCTCCGGGGTTATTTTACATGCTACTTTCCTTATTCGTATCTTTATCTTTCTGATACTTTGATATGCATTCAAACCTGAACTAATTGGCCATACAAGTGCCATCACAACTAAAACCATAGGTTGAAATAATTTCGAACTCTTCAATTTGAAGTCTGGTTTTTCAAAACCTTACATAATATGGGTTCGACCCTTAATAATAGTAACCTGACAATGTATTTTCTACTGGAATATAAAATCCTATGCAAGCAAAGCTTCAAGGTGCTTTTCAACCTACTTGTCATCCAGACAAGTGAGAATCGTACTCAATTGCCCTACACATAGTAAACCTTCAGGTTTTGTGCATGCCAAGTCCTTGGGACTTCAAAACCATCCATTGTCTCCAGCTTATAGGTTCCTCTACCTTGAACGCTCTTGACTTTGTACGGCCCTTCCCAATTCGGGGCAAACTTCCCTTTCTGTCCTACACCAGAAGCTTCTACTTTCCTTAATACCAAATCTCCTTGCTTGAAGAATCTTTCTTTAACCCTTAGGTTGTAATAAAATGAAGCTTTTTTCTGATACTCTACTATCTTTGCATGTGCCTCATCTCGCACTTCATCAATTAAATCCAGAGCCAACCTTTGTCCTTCCTCATTTTCCCCAGCATTGAAAGTTTGAATTCTTGGAGAGGAATGTGATATCTCCACTGGAACTACTGCTTCTGCTCCATATGCCAACATGAAGGGAGTTGCTCCTATCGTGACTCTACAGGTAGTCCTATAGGCCCATAATATGGGAAGTATCTCATCCACCCAATTATTTCTTGACTTCTCGATCCTTTTCTTTAGTCCATCCAGGATTATTCGATTTGCTACTTCTGCTTGCCCATTGGCTTGTGGGTGAGCCACAGAGGTGAACCGTAACTCAATTTCATTTTCTTCACAATATTTCTTGAATTCCTCATTGTTGAATTGTGTTCCATTGTCAGTGACGAGGATACGGGGAATTCCATATCGGCACATAATGTTTTCCCACAGGAATTGTGCAACCTGTTTAGTTGTGATTTTGGCCAAGGGTTTGGCTTCGATCCACTTGGTGAAATAATCAATGGCTACAATCAGAAACTTCCTTTGTGCCGTGGCCATAGAAAAAGGCCCTAGAATATCCATCCCCCACATAGCAAAGGGAATTGGCGAGTTGATAGAGGTCAGCATCTCGGGAGGTTGTCTAACAACTGGTGCATGCTTCTGACAGCGATCACACTTCTTCACATATTCTTTGGCATCAGCCATCATTTCTGGCCAATAGAAGCCTAAACGGGTTATCTTATGAGCCAAGGCCCTGCCCCCCAAGTGTTGCCCACAAATACCTTCATGTACTTCCTCAAGAGCCAAGCGTGCCTCATCGGGCCTGAGACACCTCAAGTAAGGGATCACGAAAGATCTTTTATACAGAATCCCATCTATCAAAGAGTACCTTAGTGCTCGAATAGTTAACTTTCGTGCTTCAGTTGCATCGCTTGGCAACCAACCGGTCTGAATGTGAGCCTTGATGGGATCAATCCATGACGTCCCCAAGCCTATGGGAGCCACTAGCTTAACATCTATGCTTCGTGTCTTCAAAACACGGAAATACACACTTCCTGAACTTTCTTCAATCTCAGATGAAGCAAACTTTGATAACGCATCCGCCTTAACATTTTCTTCCCTTGGAATGTGTTCAACATGGCATTCATTAAATTGGGTCATCACAGCCCTTACTAGGCGTACATACTTAGCCATCGTATCATCCCTTGCCTCAAATTCTCCCTTTACCTGGGATATGATCAGCTTTGAGTCTCCGCGGACCTTTAAGTTTTTGACCCTAAGCGTCCCAGCTAGACCAAGGCCAGCTATCAGGGCTTCATATTCTGCTTCATTATTTATTGTTGGGAAGTCTAGCTTCATAGCATACTCAATTAAGAACCCATCAGGGCTTTGCAAAACCAATCCTGCTCCACTGGAGTTTGTTTTTGATGCTCCATCAAAATAGAGAACCCAATATTCTTTCTAATCCTTCTCTTTGCCCCCATTATCGACTCCCTTGTCTTGAGGTATGGCATCTTCCTGCCCCCCGACTTCTTGGTTGGGTATAGTACATTCCACCACGAAGTCAGCTAGTGCCTGGGCTTTTATTGCCGTACGTGGCTTATACTTGAGATCGAACTCTCCCAGCTCTATTACCCACTTAATCAGTCTCCCACTTGCCTTGGGACTGTGAACGATATTTCTCAAGGGCTGATTTGTTAGTACCTCAATCTGGTGAGCCTGAAAATAAGGACGTAGCTTTCTTGAAGCCATTACCAAGGCTAAAGCGAATTTCTCAATAGTTGAATAATTCAACTCAGCACCATGCAAAATTTTGTTGACATAGTATACGGGTTTCTGGACTTTCAGTTCCTCCTTAACCAACACCGCGCTCAAGGCGCTCTCTGAAACAGCCAAGTACAAGAATAAAACTTCACTCAGAACTGGCTTGGCCAACAACGGGGTCTGGCCCATATACTTCTTTAACTCTTCAAATGCCTTCTGATTTTCCTCACTCCATACAAAGTCTTTAATGTTCTTTAGTGACTTGAAGAATGACAAGCATTTATCTCCTGACTTGGAGATGAATCGTCCTAGCGCAGCAACCCTTCCTGTGAGCTTCTGAACATCCTTGATAGTTTTTGGTGGTTCCATGTCCAGGATCGCCTTTATTTTATCGGGGTTAGCCTCAATTCCTCTTTTTGAGACTATCAATCCCAAGAATTTTCCAGATCCTACTCCGAAAGCACACTTCATAGGATTCAACATCATCTTGTGGTACCTCAGGACCTCAAAAGCTTCCCTTAAATGGGCTATATGATCAGTCTTTACTAGACTCTTGACTAACATGTCATCAACATAGACTTCCATAGTCTTACCAATAAGATCCTTAAAAATTCTATTCACCAACCTTTGATAGGTGGCTCCTGCATTCTTGAGACCAAACGCCATAACAAGATAACAATAAACACCAAAGTCAGTGATAAATGATACCTTTGGAATGTCATCCTTATGCATTTTGATCTGGTTATATCCGCTAAATCCATCCATGAAACTCAGCATCTCATGTCCAGCAGTGGCATCAATCAAAGTATCAATTCTAGGCAGCGGAAAACAGTCTTTGGGGCATGCATCATTCAGATCAGTGAAGTCTATACACATCCTCCACTTTCCATTAGCCTTCTTCACCATTACAGGGTTTGCTAACCACTCCGGAAATTGAATCTCCTCAATGAAACCAGCCTCTAAGAGCTTTTCTACTTCCTGTTTTATAGCCTCTTGTCTTTCCGGGGCAAAATTTCTTTTCTTTTGTTTCACTATCTTCCGGCTTGGATCCACGTTTAGCTTGTGAGTAATTAACTCCGGGTCTATGCCTGGCATATCAGCTGCTGACCATGCAAACACATCACTATTTTCTTGCAAAAATTTCACTAACTTCCCTCTAAGGGGCTCCTCTAATGTGGCTCCAATGAAAGTCATCCTCTCAGGATTCTCGGGGTCTAAAGGAACCGAAACCAATTCTTCTGCTGGCCTTCCTCTATTCTCATCATGTTCTCGAACATCCATATCTTCAATAGGAAGAACCTGCCCCCCGACTCCATCTGCCCTCAAAGAGGCAACATAACAGCTTCTAGCCATTTTTTGATCTCCTCTCTCTTCTCCAATCCCGTTTCGGGTGGGAAACTTCATGACTGAATGGTAGGAAGAGAGGACTGCCTTGAAGGCATGTATCCCTGTTCTCCCCATGATAGCATTATAAGTTGAACTAGCCTTTACCACCACGAAATCCAGCATCTGCGTTGCTTGCCTTGGTTCCGTACCTATGGTGGTCGGCAATTTGATTATCCCTTCCACAGGACATTCTACTCCAGCAAATCCATATATCGGCATGTCGGTTGGTGTCAACTGGGATTCGTTATACCCCATTCTTAGAAAGGTGTCGTGGAGCAAGATATCCACAGAAGCACCATTATCCACAAGGACCCTCTTAACCGGGATATTTCCTATTATCGGTGTTATGACCAGCGGGTCGTCATGGGGAAACTTCACACCCTCTAGGTCGGAATCATCAAAAGCCAATGTTACTTCTGTCCTGGCCCTCTTCGGGGCTTCGCCAACAATATGCATAACCTCCCTGGTGTATGCCTTTCTGGAATTTTTGGACAATCCAGCAGCAGTTGGACCTCCAAAGATCGTGTTTATCACAGGTCCTCGAGAGCGTCGTGGTCCTCCAAAAATTGCATTTATAACCGGCCCTCTAGGTTGGGGATTCCGCCCCTGATCGTCTTGGTCCCTCCTACGATCTTCAAACTTCTTCCTTCCATTATTGTTTCTATCCCCTCCATCTCCAGTATACTTGTTCAACCTTCCTTTTCGAATCAAAAACTCAATTTCATCCTTCAATTGCCTACACTCATCGGTGTCATGGCCAACATCCTTGTGAAACCTGCAATACTTGCTCTTATCTAGCTTAGCGGGATCAGCCTTCAAGGGCTTAGGCCAGCGAATATCTCTATCTTTCTCAATCTCCATCAAAATCTGACTTCTAGGAGCACTCAGCTTAGCGTATTCAGTGAACTTTTGCCCAGGTCCTCCCTTCTTGGGGGTTGAATCAGGGTTTTGTTCGGTTCTAGGATATTTGTCCTTAGCGATATACTCCAGATCAGTTTTTCGCTTCTTGCCTCCAGTGGGCTCATTACTTACTACGGTCTTCCTCATGCTTTCTTCAACCTTGATATACTTCCCTGCCCTCTCTTGGAGTTGCAACATGTTTTCAGGGGGACGTTTGGCCAAGGACATCTTGAAAAACTCATCCCTAGTTCCTTGTTGTAGTGCTATCATGGCTACCTTATCATCAAGGTCTGGGACTTTTAAAGCCTCCTTTGTAAAACGATTCAGGTAATCTCTCAAGGATTCCTTAACTCCCTGCACAAGACTCATAAGAGATGCTGAACTTTTCTCATGGACTCTTCCACTGATGAATTGCTTAATAAAAGCCTGACTTAATTCTCTGAACGATCCAATAGAATTTGGGGGCTGTTAGGGCGAAAACACGCACTAATATTCACGCAAGTATACGCGTTCGCAAGTAATATAGAATACTTTCAAGTTCGTTCCCTCAGAGACTCAGACTAAATTATTGTCTAATTAAACTTACTCACCAATGTACGATTACTTCTCAATGTTAAGATAATAACACTTAAAATTGTTGATCAAATATTAACTATAATTAACTACTTAATTAACCACTTAACTAACACTTCAAATTATCAATAATAAAACACTCATGAGATCACAACTTCATTATTACTTCCTTCTATAGCCATTGTTATTACATTTAGCATGTGACATTGATGACATTAATCGAATAACACGAAACTGATAAAAGCCAACTTTCATTGTACTAATACCATTCTACCAAGCATCCACAATTAAGATAGAAGTTGAATAGTCATCAATTATGTTGAGTTCCTATATGTCTACAGAAATTGACAACACAACGATTTAAGCACAAGTTATTCCTTTTGATTACATAGGGAAAATAAAATTGTTAGAGTTACCCACTAATCATGCACAACGTACATGAACCTATGCTAGCATGGCAAGTTCTAAATCTCAAGATCCACCGTCGCTTCACAAGAGATTAACACCCTATCTTATATGTTCGCGACGCACATAAGACGAATACGCACAACCAATACTAGATATCATGCAATCATCACACACTAAAGTATTAAACAATTAACTAAAGAATTCCATAATAAGTCCGTTGTAACCCCATGGTCACGATTAGCCCATAATAGAACTCATCGCCATCATGGGTTCATATGAAATCATGATAAACAAACACAAGAAAATAATAACTAAACTAATTATATTAAAACAGAGTACGTCACAAGAGTAAATAAGTCAAAGCAAGAAAACTAGCATCCAACGTTACAACGAAACAAGAATCACAAGAATATATGCTTCCTCTTCGTTGCGGTGTGCTAAATTGGTCTTCTTCCTTATCTCCTTCGCTTCTTGCGTAAAACACAATCTAAAACATAATCTCCTTAATACTCTCTATGAAAACGTCTCAAATCTACCTATATAATAGTCCCATAAAACTCAGATTACATAGAAGTTGGAAGCCACACAGAAGTAGAAGTCTTAAATAATTCAGCTTTTTCCCCGACCTTGCGCGGCCGCTCAGCATTTCTGCGCGGGCGCGCAGGCTGCTGCGCGGCCGCTCAGCATTGCTGCGCGGGCGCGCAGGACCCTACTGGAAAAATTCCAAGCTTACTCCGTTTCTTCGCCGTAATCTGCCCATTCCTTTCCTCTCGCAATGGTGAACACATGCCAAGGCTTATTCTTGATGATTCCTCCCCCGAAATGCAACTAATACCCCGAAATGCATAAACACTAGAAAAACGCATTAAATACACAAAATACTTGATTTCAAGACACCAATTTAAGCCATTTTAAGACGTTCTAAGTGGTATAAAATGCCACTTATCACACCCCCAAACTTAAATCGATGCTTGTCCTCAAGCGTCACAGACTCAAAACAAATAAAAAAATATGCATGAATGCAATCTATATGAAAATGCAACGATCCCCCTTACTACAATTAACCAACCAAATTGTCACATATCAACGAATGCAGTTAGACATCTAAAGATCAATAAACTCATGCAACCGGACAAACAGCCAGAAACGTGGTGTGTGCGAATGCTTAACAGATATGCTTTGGAACTAGACCAATTACTATGACTAGACTATCCTCAAGGCAATCCTACGATTATACAAAGAATAAAAATTCTAGGCACAAAGTGATATACAACACTACAAGAACTCTGGAGCTTACTACGGAATTGTGCTTTTTATTTACAACTCAAATGCTTATTCGACCGTGCAATGAGTGAGGTCCACAAAAGACTTATACAATGGTATCCATGTAACGAGCGTTAGGTTAGCGGATCCCAGACTCTAAGAGCCTTAGGTCACTAGGCACAAAGTCCCCTAAGAACTTAATAACTCGAATACCAAAGAGCCCACTCTTGATCAATTATGCAATTTTTTTTTAATAACTTCTGAGCAAGTGCGTTTCGCTCCATCTTACTCAACCCTAGACTACTCGCAACATAAGAGAGCCGGCTACTAGCCATTTGACGCCTAGCCACAACTAGCAACAACTTCCATATTTTTTTTTCTCCAAAAAAATTTTCTTTTTCATGTTTTTATCACTAAGAACCTATAATCGAATTCTAAGCATAATAATTAGATTGACCTTGAAAACAACCAAATCATAACAACAATCTAGCCCTTACGCATTCTTTAAGACTCAGTGGACTTACAATTGTTTCTAGCATGCATATCAACCTACACAACTTAATATCACTTTAATGCTATCACTACACTCGCATCAATATCACAATTCAGTCGATAAATCATTGCAAAAGGGATCATAGTAAATGCATGAGCTACATGACATTCATAAAAAAAAACTATATGACATAAATTATGCAACTATATGAACTAACTATCATGAATATGCAACTAAATGACACACACACAATAGCTACATGACATTCATAAAAAAAACTATATGGCATAAATTATGCAACTATATGAACTAACTATCATGAATATGCAACTAAATGACACACACACAATAGCTACATGACATTCATAAAAAAAAACTATATGGCATAAATTATGCAACTATATGAACTAACTATCATGAATATGCAACTAAATGACACACACACAATATTCCTTTAACTACCACCCCCAAACTAAAAATCTTCACTGTCCTCAGTGAAAGTAGTAGAAAGGAACACAGGGTATACCTACTCGGAGTCATCATCATCATCACCCTCAGCGGGTGGAGTATCAGGCGGCGGGTATGCAGAGTCCTCACCAAAAACTGGCCACTGGATATCAGCTCCAAGGCCTCGAAAAGCAGTCCCTAACGCAAGGGTGAGCTCCTGAGCAAACCTACTCTGTGTCTCATACATGGCATCCATCCACCGTGAAAGCCTCCTATACTGAGCATCACCCATCCCAACACCCTCCTGAGCTCTCGACGAACCAGCCTCACCACGCCCTGGCCTAGCCATAGTAGCACCTCGTGCTGGACGCCCTCCTGGAAGACGATAACCCAGCCCATGCTCCTCAGGCTCACCACCGGTCCACTCCTGCATCCCATTCAGAGTGCCAGAATCTATCGGAGCTGCTGGCAACTGCAACTGCTCATGAGCCGGCCAGTTCACTCCCACTTCTCGGCATAGCTTCGTAACTGTGGATGCATAAGGGATGTTCATATGCTTTGCTCCCCTCAAAAACTTCAGAATTCCTTGGTAGATAAACTCACCAAGGTCCACATAGTATTCCTCATTCAGAATTCCCCACAACAGCTGTGCTCTCTCAACTGTGACCTCGTGTGCATGTGAAGAAGGCAAAATATTAGCACATATAAATGCATTCCATGCACGGGCATACCTGTTCATGGCGATCGCCGGAAAGTGACGATACTCATTATTGGCTGGACTGCGGTTCTAAACTGTGCCCGGTCGACAGAGAGTCGCACAAATCAAATCCAAGTCAAAATCCTCGGCAGTCTTTTCATTCCAGTTCTCCTCCTCGGGCTTCCTCTCTTGCTGTCCAATCACACGGCGAATCGCCGCAGGATGATAATCAACCGTCAGCCCACGGACTACAGAAAACCCATTCTTTTCAGCCTTCGCATTCGCGTAGAACTCGCGAACAACGCTCATCGGTACTGCTTCGGGTGACTCACAAAAAGCTATCCACCCCTTCTCTGCAATCATGGGCAACAACTCACCATCCCTCCCTGATGGTAAAAACCCCCTCTCCTTCAGAATCGGCTTCCCCAACAACCTAGTGTACTCCTCCTCCGCAGCTCTGTCAGTTAACCGAGGCCTTGCAGCAGTGCCCCTCGAAGAATCAGCAGTAGGAACTGTGCTGCTGCTGTCAATAGTGCGTGCTCTCTTGGGCGCCATTGATTCGTGAATAGAAGTGTGTAAGAACTGATTTTTGATGTTTGTGAGAGGGTTTAAGTGTAGGAAGTTTTGTGGGAGATATGTAGGATAGGTGTATGTATATATAGGGTATGGATTAGATTAGGGTTTGGGAATTAAGGGTTAAAATGATGGGGTAGTGGGAACAATTCGTGGGTTTATGGGCTAAAACTGTTTTTGTGTTTTTGTTTTTTTTTTTTTTTCTGAACTGCAAAAAATTTTTTGGAACTCGACCCCTGCGCGGCCGCTCAGCATTTCTGCGCGGGCGCGCAGAGGGTCTCTGGAAAAATTTTTTTTCAGCCCCTGTTTTCTGATTTTTTTGTGTTTTTGGATAGGTTATTAACTTCTAAGGGTTCCTGTAACAACAATTCATGGGTTGCCTCCCACGCAGCGCTTCTTTTTCGTCATTAGCTTGACGTTCCGTACCTTTTCAAGTAGTCAACAAAATGGCACTAACCACCTCTCAGTTTGCCATGTCCCCATAGTAGTGCTTCAACCGCTGACCGTTAACCTTGAATGCTTGGTCCGAATCATTCTCAAAAATTTCCACCGCTCCATGTGGAAACACAGTTTTGACAATAAAAGGTCCAGACCACCTTGATTTCAACTTCCCAGGAAAAAGTCGGAGCCGAGAGTTGAATAAAAGAACTTGTTGCCCTGGCACAAATAACTTAGGATGTAGCTTCCTATCGTGCCACCTCTTCACCTTTTCCTTATATATTTTGTTATTCTCGTACGCTTGAAGTCGAAATTCATCAAGTTCATTAAGCTGAAGCATTCTTTTCTTACCAGCTGCATCTAAATCCAGGTTCAATTTCTTCAATGCCCAGTAGGCCTTATGCTCAAGCTCCGCTGTTAGATGACATCCCTTACCGTACACCAACTGAAACGGTGACATCCCTAGTGGAGTTTTGTATGCTGTTCTGTAAGCCCAAACAGCTTCATCGAGCTTTAAAGACCAATCCTTCCTTGACGGACAAACAACCTTCTCTAGAATGCGCTTTATCTCTCTGTTAGACACTTCCGCTTGACCATTTGTTTGCGGATGATAGGCAGTAGCTACTCGATGATTCACATTATAACGCTGCATCATAGAAGTGAACTTACGGTTGCAAAAATGCGATCCTTCATCACTTATGATTACCCGAGGCGTTCCAAACCTTGTGAAAATTTGCTTATGAAGAAAATTTAGTACTACCTTTGCATCATTTGTCGGTAAAGCTTTAACTTTGACCCATTTTGAGACATAATCGACTGCCAGCAAGATGTACTGATTATTGCAAGACGAGATAAAAGGCCTCATGAAATTGATTCCCCACACATCAAAGACCTCGACTTCAAGCATCACATTTAATGGCATCTCATCCTTCCTTGACAAATTTCCTACTCTTTGGCAACGATCACACCTTAAAACAAACTGATGAGCATCCTTGAACAAAGTAGGCCAGAAAAAACCTGCTTGCAGAATACGAGCTGTCGTCTTCTCACCTCCATAGTGTCCACCATAAACCGTGGAATGGCAGTCTCGTAATATCCCCTCCGTCTCACAGAACGGGATACATCTCCTGATGATCTGGTCAGCTCCCTGTCTAAACAAATATGGTTCATCCCACATATACCACTTCACCTCATGCAGAAACTTCTTCTTTTGCGCGGATGTCAAATTAAGAGGCATTATATTACTGACAAGATAGTTTACAATATCTGCAAACCATGGTTCTTCCTCCAGAATTACAAACAACTGCTCATCCGGAAAAGATTCATTGATTAACGTCCTATCTTGTGAAGTAGAATCGGGATTCTCCAACCTAGAGAGATGGTCAGCTACTTGATTCTCGGTACCTTTTCTATCTTTGATCTCTAACTCAAATTCCTGAAGTAAAAGCACCCAACGAATGAGTCTCGGCTTCGAATCCTTCTTAGAAACCAGATAGCGAATAGCTGCATGATCAGTGAATACTGTTACTTTCGTACCAAGCAGATAAGATCGAAATTTCTCAAAGCCAAAGACTATAGCCAAAAGCTCCTTCTCAGTAGTGGTGTAGTTCAATTGGGCACCATTTAAAGTCTTACTCGTATAGTAGACCACATGGAAGAGATTTTTCTTGCGCTGTCCCAGAACTGCACCTACCGCATAATCACTCGCATCACACATCATCTCAAACGGTTCTGTCCAATCTGGAGCTGTAATAACGGGTGCAGTGATCAAACTCTTCTTGAGAGTCTCGAATGCTGCCAAACATTCATCATCAAATTTGAAAGGCACATCTTTCTCAAGCAAATTGCACAACGGCTTAGATATCTTTGAAAAGTCCTTGATGAATCGCCGATAAAAACCCGCATGACCAAGAAAACTACGGATTCCTTTCACAGAATTGGGTGGGGGAAGATTTTCAATGACTCCCACCTTGGCCTTGTCCACCTCCAGACCCTTGCTAGAGACCTTATGCGCAAGGATAATGCCTTCACGCACCATAAAATGACATTTCTCCCAATTAAGCACCAAATTAGTTTCCACGCATCTTTTGAGTACGGCGCGCAGATTATTCAAACATTCATCATATGAGTGTCCAAAGACGGAGAAGTCATCCATGAACACTTCGACGTTATTTCCAATCATGTCAGAGAATATAGCCATCATACATCTCTGAAAGGTGGCCGGGGCGCCACATAACCCAAATGAAACTCTACGAAAAGCAAATGTGCCAAATGGACAAGTGAAGGTAGTCTTTTCCTGATCCTCTGGTGCAATACAAATCTGATTATACCCGGAATAACCATCCAGAAGACAAAAATACTCATGTCCCGCCAATCTATCAAGCATTTGATCAATAAATGGAAGAGGAAAGTGATCCTTCCTTGTGGCTTTGTTCAATTTCCTATAATCCATGCATACTCTCCATCCTGTAACTGTTCGAGTAGGGATGAGCTCATTCTTTTCATTTGCGACCACAGTGATACCTCCTTTCTTAGGTACACATTGTACGGGGCTCACCCACGAGCTGTCAGAAATAGGATAAATGATGACTGCATCTAGCCATTTCAGAATTTCTTTCTTCACCACCTCCTTCATGATGGGATTCAGTCTTCGTTGCTGTTCCACAGTTGGCTTACTACCTTCCTCTAGCAGAATTTTATGCATACAATATGAAGGACATATCCCCTTGATGTCTGCTATGGTCCATCCTATAGCCGATTTGAATTCTCTCAAAATCCTTAAGAGCTTGTCTTCCTCACTACCTGAAAGGTCAGCTGAAATAATAACAGGTAACGTAGATGAATCACCTAAAAAAGCATACCTCAAGTATTCAGGTAGTGGTTTGAGCTCCAAGGTAGGTGCTTCCTCTATTGATGGTTTGAGCTTCCCTTCAGCATTCTTAAGGTCAGAAGTACCAAGAGATTCAAATGGTATGTCCAGCTTTCGCTTCCAGGGAGAAGCGTTCAGATATTGTAATTGCTCGTTGCTATCTTCATCATCACTGTCAAATTCCCCCACTAAGGCCTTTTCCAATGCATCAGACATTAGCATGTGCTCGAGTTCCGAAGTAACCGCGGAATCAATCACATCCACTTTTAAGCACTCCTCATCTTCTGTAGGGAATTTCATTGCCTTGAATACGTTGAAGGTCACATCCTGATCTTGGACCCGCATAGTAAGTTCTCCTTTTTGCACATCTATCAAGGTACGGCCAGTAGCCAAGAAAGGCCTCCCCAAGATTATGGGAATCTTCTTATCTTCCTCAAAATCCAGAATAACAAAATCTGCTGGAAAGAAGAGCTTATCCACCTTGACGAGCACATCCTCAACTATGCCCCTTGGGTAAGTAATGGAACGGTCCGCCAATTGTAGCGACATGTATGTGGGTTTTGGATTAGGCAGATCCAGCTTTTTAAAGATCGACAAGGGCATCAGATTAATGCTTGCTCCCAAATCATAAAGGCACTTGTCAAAAGTTAGATTGCCAATGGTGCAAGGAATGGTGAAGCTTCCTGGATCTTTCAGTTTTGGTGGTAACTTTTGTTGCAGAACCGCGCTACATTCTTCCGTGAGAGCAACGGTTTCAAGGTCATCCAGTTTCACCTTCCTTGAAAGAATAGTCTTCATAAACTTCGCATAACTAGGCATTTGTTCCAGAGCCTCAGCGAAAGGTATACTGATGTGAAGTTTCTTGAACACCTCCAGAAACTTCCCGAACTGTCTATCCAGCTTTTGTTGTTGCAATCTCTTAGGAAAAGGTGGTGGATAATAGAGCTGTTTCTCCCCTGTATTAGCCTCAGGCAGAGTGTGTTCAACAGTAGTCTTCCTTGGTTCCGCCGCTTTCTCCTTTTTCTTAGATTCTTCATCTCTAACTTCAGCTTCTACTTCTTTTGCCTTTTCATCCTCAGCTACTTTTCCAGACCTTAAGGTAATAGCCTTGACTTGCTCTTTAGCTTCCTTCCTGCCTGGTACTTCCGTGTCACTGGGAAGAGTGCCAGGTTGACGATTGAGCACTGCATTGGCTAATTGACCGATTTAATTTTCCAAGGTCTTGATAGAAACCGCCTGACTCTTGCACAACAGCTTAAGTTCCTCAAAATCAGCACTAGTAGGTGCAGCTGCACTTCCCTGTTGAGGATATGATTGCCTTGTAGCATACTGCTGTGGTTGCTGGAATCCAGGTGGGTTAAACTGTTTACTCACCCCTTGCTGATATGGTGGCTGAATAGCATTCTGATTATTCCTCCAGCTGAAATTTGGATGATTTCTGTTATTAGGATGATAGGTCACTGGCACAGGCTGCTGTTGTCGCTGATAATTATTCACATACTGAACAGATTCGTTGACAAGAGAACACTGATCCGTAGCATGAGAACCTGCACAAAGCTCACAAACCATAGCTATTTGATTAACTCCATACGTAGCCAGAGAATCAACCTTCATTGATAGCGCTTGGAGCTGGGCTGCAATAGCGGTGGCTACATCAACTTCCAGAATACCTGCGACCTTGCCTGACGTCATCCTCTGAGTTGGGTTTTGATGCTCATTTGCAGCCATTGTCTCTATAAGATTATACGCCTCAGTATAGATTTTAGCCCATAAGGCTCCTCCAGCTGCTGCATCGAGCATGGGCCGAGATTGGGCCCCCAAACCATTATAAAAACCAGTGATTACCATCCAATCCGGCATTCCATGATGTGGACATTTTCTCAACATTTCCTTGTAGCGTTCCCAAGCCTCGCACATAGATTCTGTAGGTTGCTGTGCAAACTGAGTAAGAGCACTCCTCATAGCAGCAGTCTTTGCCATTGGATAAAACTTCACCAGAAACTTTTGCGCAAGATCTTGCCACGTAGTGATGGACCCAGCTGGTTCAGAATGTAACCATTCTTTAGCCTTATCCCTCAGTGAGAATGGGAAAAGCCTCAACTTGATAGCCTCATCAGTCACGCCATTATACTTAAAAGTGCTGCAGATCTCGACAAAATTTCTTATGTGCATGTTGGGGTCTTCAGTTGCCGCTCCTCCAAAAGAAACAGAATTCTGCACCATCTGAATAGTGTCCGGCTTGATTTCAAAGGTGTTAGCTTGAATAGCCGGATGAAGAATGCTTGACTGAATATCATCAATTTTAGGCCGAGAAAAATCCATAAGAGCTGGATCAGCTTGAACAATACGATCTCCCATGTTTACTGGTTCTTTCTGCTCAGCGCCTGAATCCGAATCCTCAAAATCTAACTTCTCCGGAATATCAAGAACTTCGTTTGTCTCCTCAGTTGTATCTAAAGTCCTCTTGCAAGCACGAGAACGAGTTTGCATAAACGCTTGCTAAAGTACCTGAAACACAACCGAAAAGAGTAAGTAACTACTACGTCCTAATCACTGAGTCCTAATGACCAATGATGGTAAGTACATAAACTAAACAAATACGCCGAGTCCCCGGCAGCGGCGCCAAAAACTTGTTAGGGTGAAAATACGCACTAATATTCACACAAGTATACGCGTTCGCAAGTAATATAGAATACTTTCTAGTTCGTTCCCTCAGAGACTCAGACTAAATTATTGTCTAATTAAACTTACTCACCAATGTACGATTACTTCTCAATGTTAAGATAATAACACTTAAAATTGTTGATCAAATATTAATTATAATTAACTACTTAATTAACCACTTAACTAACACTTCAAATTATCAATAATAAAACACTCATGAGATCACAACTTCATTATTACTTCCTTCTATAGCCATTGTTATTACATTTAGCATGTGACAGTGATGACATTAATCGAATAACACGAAACTGATAAAAGCCAACTTTCATTGTACTAATACCATTCTACCAAGCATCCACAATTAAGATAGAAGTTGAATAGTCATCAATTATGTTGAGTTCCTATATGTCTACAGAAATTGACAACACAACGATTTAAGCACAAGTTATTCCTTTTGATTACATAGGGCAAATAAAACTGTTAGAGTTACCCACTAATCATGCACAACGTACATGAACCTATGCTAGCATGGCAAGTTCTAAATCTCAAGATCCACCGTCGCTTCACAAGAGATTAACACCCTATCTTATATGTTCGCGACGCACATAAGACGAATACGCACAACCAATACTAGATATCATGCAATCATCACATACTAAAGTATTAAACAATTAACTAAAGAATTCCATAATAAATCCGTTGTAACCCCATGATCACGATTAGCCCATAATAGAACTCATCGCCATCATGGGTTCATATGAAATCATGATAAACAAATACAAGAAAATAATAACTAAACTAATTATATTAAAACAGAGTACGTCACAAGAGTAAATAAGTCAAAGCAAGAAAACTAGCATCCAACGTTACAACGAAACAAGAATCACAAGAATATATGCTTCCTCTTCGTTGCGGTGTGCTAAATTGGTCTTCTTCCTTATCTCCTTCGCTTCTTGTGTAAAACACAATCTAAAACATAATCTCCTTAATACTCTCTATGAAAACGTCTCAAATCTACCTATATAATAGTCCCATAAAACTCAGATTACATAGAAGTTGGAAGCCACACAGAAGTAGAAGTCTAAAATAATTCAGCTTTTTCCCCGACCTTGCGCGGCCGCTCAGCATTTCTGCGCGGGCGCGCAGGCTGCTGCGCGGCCGCTCAGCATTGCTGCGCGGGCGCGCAGGACCCTACTGGAAAAATTCCAAGCTTACTCCGTTTCTTCGCCGTAATCTGCCCATTCCTTTCCTCTCGCAATGGTGAACACATGCCAAGGCTTATTCTTGATGATTCCTCCCCCGAAATGCAACTAATACCCTGAAATGTATGAACACTAGAAAAACGCATTAAATACACAAAATACTTGATTTCAAGACACCAATTTAAGCCATTTTAAGACGTTCTAAGTGGTATAAAATGCCACTTATCACACCCCCAAACTTAAATCGATGATTGTCCTCAAGCGTCACAGACTCAAAACAAATAAAAAAATATGCATGAATGCAATCTATATGAAAATGCAACGATCCCCCTTACTACAATTAACCAACCAAATTGTCACATCTCAACGAATGCAGTTAGACATCTAAAGATCAATAAACATATGCAACCGGACAAACAGCCAGAAACGTGGTGTGTGCGAATGCTTAACAGATATGCTTCTGAACTAGACCAATTAGAGAATGTCCTAACATGATTAGCGGGGTCTCCCGTGCCATCATAGGCTTTGATAGTGGGCATCTTGAATTTCCTTGAGATATGGGCATTCATTATCTCTTCTGTGAAGGGTGGAGTTGGATCATCAGGATCTCCAAGGGGAAGGAGATTGCTTGGATCAGTTCTTGGGACAGCAGCCCTTCTTCTTACCGGACCATCCAGGTCTATGACAGGAGGAGGATTTCTCCCCCTAGGAGGTATCTGGGGTCTGGTGGCCTGGTGAGCCTCCAAATCATGCCTCAGCCTTTGGATTTCAGCCTCATGAGCCCTGATCCTTTCCTGCACTTCTTGGGGATTCGCCCCTGGGGTGCTTTGGGGGCGTTGCCTTCCATCGGCCATTGGCTCTTTTCCAGGACGCCTCCTTCTCGGGGCCACTTCATCATCCGAAGATTCGGAGTCTCTCTCAGTGTAAGGACCAGAAAATTCCCGATCCTCAGGGATAGGACCCAAACCTCGTATATAGGGGGCGACTGCCCTCGTGCTTCGCTTCGCCCAGCATATCCGCTTCCTCCAACCTCAGGGTGAAGGGGCATCCCATAAGGGGGTTAGTAGTAACAATAGTTGAATATTCATACCCGACGGGTCGAGAATTCACAGGTATATGTACTTGTTGAACTTGAGGATTCGTACCTTGAATAGTCGGGGGAGTTGTCCCTTGTGGCTGAGGTTGAGTTGCCCCTATCTGGGCTTCCCCCTGAGTAGATGCATAAGTCGAATGGGGAGGAACCTCCACGGTTGACGAAATCACCTGGGTTGTCTCTGATGGTGTTCCTTCCTCTAGAGCTCTAATTGTTCTCCGTGTTCTCGCCATGGTTGTTGTTGTGCTTTCCCACAGACGGCGCCAAATGTTATGGATAAAAAAACTAAGGTTATTATTTGTTGTATTTATTACTAAGATTCGGGAGCTCAAGGCCTTTAATGGCTGCTCTCGTGTATCGTAGCTTAATTCTGCCTTTACGAGATGCCTACGTATCTCTGTGAATTAGAGAATCAAGCCAAAAAACGTAGTTCTGATTTGTGGGGTGAGACCCCTTATATAGATGTTGAGAGTCCTTGAATTGGACTTGGTATAGGAGACTTGGTGGGCAAGTCTCATAATTAGAATGGACTTTGGAGTCCTAGATAGTAGGAAACTGATTCCTTATCCTTTTAGGTCCCCTTGAGGCCAATCTACAAGGATTTATATCCCCACTAGGACTTATCTTAATAGCTGTTTTCCTCCTTTATTTATTAATTACGAAATTAATAAATAATCAGGGTTTTTGGGCCTTCTTTGTTCCGTCAGGTCTGATCTGGTCCATCAGGCCTGATCAATGTGTTGACCTTCTTGGTCTGAATGTCATACATCTTCTTATTGGGCCTAGCAGCCCACACCTTGCAATATTTATTTATACAATCAGGATTTATTTATCCCTATCAGTGTGAAAAATTATAAATTAATATCTTGAGCAAAATTATAAAATGATAATTATAAAATAGACTTAATTACAGTAAAGTGGCCTGAACTAAAAAAATTTTGCACAAAAGTTACCCAACTACTTAAAGTATCACAAAAGTGACTGAAACATTTCCTTTTTAACGCACGATTGTATTCTGTTAACTGGGTTAACGGAACGTCAGTCTATTTTTAAATCAAATCATAGATAAAGGTTAAATGGGTAAATTTATATTGCATAAAGGCAAAATACCCCTTCAATTATTCATTCTCACTCTTATCAAACTCCCTCCAGAAAAGAAACCGCAATCCCTTTTTTTACTCGAGTAAAAACACTAAACTGGTGCAATCAGACGATCGAAGCAAAATCAAGGCGAAATGGGGTGGGTGTTGAGATCGAAGGAGGAACAGAATCGGTACAAGCCATATGAATGTCCCCAGTATATCGATAATTACTGAACTCATACCGTATGCATATGGTGTTTATTGTGATGTTAAAAATTGGGGATTTAATTTAGTTTATGTGAATTTAATTTAGTTTACTTTAGTGATGGGTAGTAATTATGAGTTTGTTTCATGTTTATTGCTGATTTTAATTTAGTTTATGTTGATTATGTGATGTCAAAAATTGGGGATTTAATTTACTTTATGTTCGTTAAAAATTGGGTATTTTAGCTGTGCATGATAGTTATGTTTTTTGCTGTCCAAAATTGTTCTTTTAGTATTTGTTCATTCATGTCCGAGTATGTAAATGTGTTCTTGATTTGTAATTCATGTAACTACAAACCTGTTATATGCAGATGATGAACTTTTCATAATCAAAATATTTTACAATGGAGAGTTTAAGGAAAATCCTAAGATGTATAGAGGAGGTCTAATTGCGTATTTTGATTTTTGTGATTCTGATCAGATCAGTTTAATTGAGATTAATAGTATGCTCGTAGAATGTGGTACGAAGGGGGGTTGTTACAATTTATGGTATAAGCTTCCAAAAACAACAATGGACAGGGGCTTATTTGAGTTACAATCTGATGATGAATTGATGGTTATGTGTACTCTACTTAATCCAGATAATAGGCCTAAGACTAATAGATATGTTGAAATATATGTAACAACAACTGAGCCTTTAAGTTGTGAAGATGAGAGGTTGGGTAGTGAAGAAGAAATTCATATGGAAAACCCTTTTCCATGCTCAACACAACAGGAGCTGGAGCAAGAAGAAGCAATTCGGGAACTTGAGGGAGTGTATAAGGATTTTTCTGATCCTGATGACAGTGAAGAATATGATATGAATGCAAGTGTTAGTGATGATGAGAGTTTTCATTCAGATGCTTCCAACCAGGATGATAGTGATGATGATCTTGTATTTGAGAAGAATGTGGATAAAATAGTTCATGAAGACTTTGAGTACAATGAAGAACCTTTTGAACAAGGTGAGAGAGATGAGAATGTGGAGTCAGATGAATCTACTGTGTATGCAGGGAGTGATGATGAGAGGATGGCAGCAAATTCCACTGATGATGATGAGCCAAACTATCCAGTTTTTAATGAGGAAGTTGATATGGAGAGGCCAGTTTTTGAGCTTGGGATGATGTTTAAATCTTCTCAGATTTTCAGGAAGGCAGTGAGGACTCATGCTATCCTTGAGAGGAAGCCTGTTACACTAGTCAAGAATTTTGGAAGGAAAGTGAAGTACATTTGTGAAAAACCTTGTGAGTGGAGAGTTTATGCTTCTCCAATGAAGAAGACTTCTACATATCAGATCAAAATAATTATCAAGAAGCACACTTGCATGCCAACCTTCCAGCAACAACAAATTAATTCTACATGTCTAGCAGAGTTTTATGAAAAGGAGATAAGAATGAACCCTACTTGGCCAGTTAGTGCTTTTCATAAGAAAATTTTCAGTGATTTGAAATGTCATGTGTCAAAGTTTGCAGTGTATAGAGCAAAAAAAAGAGCACTTCTAAAGATCAATGAAACTCATTCGGCTCTGTTTGGTCAAGTGTGGGACTATGTACATGAAATAAAGAGGGTACTTCCAGAAAGTACAATAAAGATTCTATGTGAGGATCCTGAGCCAGGGACAGAATCTGGTAGATTTATGAGGATTTATGTATGTCTAGGGCCTTTGAAGACTGCATTCACACAGTTTAGTAGGCATCTAGTTGGGCTAGATGGTTGTCATCTCAAAGGGCCCTTTGGTGGACAACTTTTAGCAGCAGTTGGGGTAGATGCCAATGATGACATGTATCCTATTGCATGGGCTTATGTTGAGTCAGAGACTACAGAATCTTGGACATGGTTCTTGCAATTCTTTGCAGAAGACCTCAAAATACAAACAAATGTTGAAACTGAGTGGACCTTTATCTCTGATAGGCAAAAGGTGTGTATGTACTTGGTCTTGTTTCAATATTTTTGCACTTTACATATATGAAATAGTAATTGTTCACAATAATTTTTGCAGGGACTGATTAATGCATTGGAGCTAGTAGTGCCAAATGCAAAACACAGATTCTGTGTTATGCATTTGTACCAAAATATGCATAAAGATTTTAAGGGAGTTGCCCTTAGACAGTTGCTATGAAAATCTGCAAGAGATACAACTGAATGGGAACTTAATTTGCATATAAATAAGATGAAAGAGGTAACAAGTTGTATATTATGTATCTTGTTAGTTGTAGCTATATAGGAATTAACATATTATATCCATTATGTAGATTGCTCCTAAGTGCCATGACTGGATAATGGCAAAACCAAAAACCCAATGGACAAGATCAGCTTTTAGGACACTTGTTCACAGTGATATGTTTGTTAACAATCACTGTGAAGTGTTCAACAGCAGTATAAGACAATATAGAGACTTGCCAATAATTACCTTGTTCAGGGAGCTTCACAAAGCTGTAATGAAGAGAATCCAAGTTAAGAGAGATAAGCCAGCTGCTAAGGATACTATCATTTGTCCATTTGCATTAAAAAAACTTGAGAAGTAAGTGTATTGGTTTAATCATTAACCGCATTCTGTTACTTTTTCTTTATGATTGCTAAGAACATCAATGTATATATACAGGGCTATTCACTTTGTTGGGAATTGTGTTGTTGCTTGGTCTGGAGGCTCATCTTACTTGGTGACATGTACAGAGGGGGGACATGAATTGGCTGTGGATTTGTCGAAGAAATCATGTAGCTGCAGAAAGTGGGATCTCACAGGGATCCCATGCTATCATGTAGTGGCATGCATTGCTCTTAAAAATGAGCCATGGGATCTCCATATACACCCTTGCTACTCCAAGGATTTGTACATGAAGGTAAATTACTACCTTATTCTTTGGATGCATTTAAGTCAATTCAATGTATTTAACTTATTTTTTTTGTCAGTTGTATAATTGTACTTTGGAGCCTATTGTTGGGCCTGAATTCTGGAAAAGGGCTAATGAGCCAAGGCCTAGGCCTCCTAATGTTAAGACTCCTACAGGAAGGCCCAAGAAGAAAAGGTCAACCAAGAATGACATTCCCAAAGATCCAACAAAACTAAGTAAAATGGGCACAATCATTAACTGCTCATACTGTAAAGCTCAAGGCCACAATGCAAGAACTTGTGCTACAAAGGTAAAGTTTTTAGTGTTCAAGTTTTAGTTTTTTTTTTGAATTTTCCTATTCACTTTTTCTACTGATATTATTCATTATATGTTCCCCTGTTGCACAGAAAAATGACTTGATAAATAAGATGAAAGAGAGTGGGACTATACCTGTTATTGCTAGATCAACAGTTGTTTGCAAGACTTGTAAACAATCAGGCCATAACTCCAGGACATGTCCATCTAAGGTAAAATTTTCCTCTCACTGATCATATTGTGGAAAGTAAAGAAGAACATATTTCTGAGCAATTGTGTGTTATTTTGAAGAAACAGGGCACATCCTCTACAACAAATGTGATTGTTCCGGCCACAGGACAGGACCAACAAACCATTCCTCAGATAATGATCATCATCAACAACAAGCTGAGGTTCAAGGCACTCAAGGCAGCTCAACATCAGCCTTCCAAAACCACAGTAAGAAGATAACTCTGAAAAGAAAGAGAAGAAATGAGTAGGCTGGAAGGGTGAATTTTTTTGTGTAGTTGCAATCATTTTCTGCAAATAATGTTATTTTTTGTTTAAAATATTGTGGCCTTGGCCTAAGAATGAAGGAGTACATTTTTCGGTTGGGATGGTATTCATTGCCGAATTGATTGTCATGGTTGGTTGTAACTACTAAGGTTGACAAAATGTGTAGTAGCTGGTAAACTTTGTGTATTTTGGGCATGACAAACTTACAACTATGTAATATATTTCCTGTTATGGATGCTTTCTGTTTATTATTTACTTCTTATTATTTACTTTCTTCCCATTTTAATTACCAAAACAATAAGACCATTACATTACAAAAATAACATAAAATGAAGATATTAAATTAGTATTCATTTTAAACAACAGACAACCATTAAAGTTACACATCTTCTAGATGAGGTTGTGACAAGAACGTATACAACATACAAAATAAAGCTAAGATAATAAAAGCTTGTTTCCATTTTCTGCTCTGCAACTTCACAGCCTCAATTTCCATTTGTAAACACCTACATCGACTACAACCATCAACCCATCGGAAAAAACCACACCCACGGCTGCCTTCAACACATCCCACGAATCTTCTTCCCGGGTTTGCATCTGTTCGAGCTGTTCTCTCCACCGCCCACTTCCCACAAAAACACATGTATGCCATATTCCACAAAAACAAGCTAATTTATTTAAAAAGGAATTGAAAGTGATGTTTGTATACTTGAGTGAGGCCAAATACACTGGATATATGTATATATAGCAGATTATGTAAGTAGATAGCCGTTAGATTAATGTTCAGACAATTATACCCTTGCAAACTTACCGTCCGTCTAACCCAGTTAACAGAATGCAATCGTGCGTTAAAAAGAAAATTTTCGAGCCACTTTCGTGATACTTTCAGTAGTTGGGTATCTTTTGTGCCAAAAAATTTTAGTTCAGGCCACTTTACTGCAATTAAGTCTATAAAATATTAATTTTCATTGTAAGTAATTTACACTAATATATACTATCTATACTATAATAACCGGAATGGGGTATAATTTGTAGTTTAGTTACTCCTCATTTTGGTTATCCCTTTCAATCACGACCGTCGGATCTTTTTCATCAAATAATCAGAGTTTTTAGATCCAAATACTAAAAAAATACACTCCACAAAAAGTAAATGGCTATTTAGAAGCTGGAAAGTATTTCTCGGTTCGAATCCCGTTAACAACAAATATTTATATTATTATTTATAAAGATATATATAGGTTCAGGTTCGAATTCTGTTAACAACAACTATTTATATTATTATTAATAATGATAAATATAAGTTTTTAGTTTTGAATCTCACCAACAATAAATAATTATATTATTATTTATGAAAAAAATCTCAAATCATATACTATTTGAACTAAATTTGAAATAATACATTATGAAATTTATAATTATATAATTATTATTTAATATCTAATTATTTATATAAATTTTTATTAAAGTTATATATATATATATATTAACCAAGACCCATGCTATAAGCTAGTAGTTCTAATAATAAGATATAGTTTTAATACTAAGATATAACTACGAATAATAGTTTTTGTTTACACAGCTCGTACACAATATCATTTTCAATAATTTAATTTTTAGGTGATTAATTTATTTTAAATTATGTTTTTAATGTTTACATGTTTATTGAAAAACATTAAATCAAAAATTAAATTAATTTATTAATTTTTTATATAAATTTAAATTATTTTAAAAATAAATTTACGTGTTTATCTTCTTATTTATAATTATTTTATTTTACTATTTATGTATATATAATATTCTCTTTTAATTTTTAGTTATCAAAATTATGGTGAAAATATAATTTCTTACTAGTTTTTGTTATTTTATTTGGTTATAATATTTTCTGGTAGCTGAGGGACATTTCTTACGTCCTGCATAGGTAGGGAACTTAAAATCTCAGGAACTACTCTGGACAATTTATAAAAGGAAGGAACATGAAAATTCAAGGGTCTGTGACGGTCTTGGAAGCTGAAGCTCGACGTGTTCATGAAGCTCTTAACTGGATTGATGAATTGAATTTGCAGAAAATCAGCATTGAAAGTGACTCGGAGTTAGTAGTTAAGGCATTAAAGAAATACTATCTCGAGGTTGGCCACAGCTTGGATTTTTGTCGTTTCAAGTTTAAGCAAAGAGATGATCTCTCTCTTGGTGTTGGACCTTGTATCAGAAGGAAAGGCCCGGGGAGACTTAAAGTGGTGTATTCATTTCAGATTCTAAAGAATTATTAATAATTTATGTAATTTAAAAGATTTTTGTTGATGGAGTTTTTTAGAAATCCATCAAAATATCTGATGTATTTTGAAGAGATTTCAAGATATTAAAAATGTAATAGCAAATCCATCAAAATCCACAACTTTTTTAAATAAAAGAAAATCCATGCACTTTTGAATACCATCAGATTTTGATGGATTTTTTAAAATCTAAATTGAATACCACCAAATTTTGATTGACTTTTTAAAATCTAAATTGAATACACACTTTTTCCAATTCTTGTTGAATACCTTCAGATTTTAAAGGATTATTTAAAATCCAAATTGAATACCCTATATTTTTTAAAATCCATAAAAATCCTTCAAAATCCCAATTGAATACACCTCCTAGTTGTAATAAATTATGTAACATCTATATATTCTTAATGACTACTCCTTAATTTACCCATTTTCCAAATGGGTACCCATAACCCATATTAAGTATAAAATCACTAGATCCATGGATATATCCACAAAATTTACCCAATGAGTAAATAAATTTACCCATGACCCATATTAAGTATAAAATCTATATATCCATGGATATATCCATATAAGTTTACCCATTTTTTTACCCATCACAACACTAAACATGGAAATTTTTTGAATTTTAAAATTTAAACATCTTATCTAAGAAAAGATTTGCATGATTTTCTCACATCTGTTACAACACTAATTCAATGATAATTATTGGTTTCCTTACAACACTAATTCCTCTACTATCAATATCAATATCAATATATTCCTAAACTTTGCTAGCACCAAGGTATCCATTTTACACTATTGGGTCAACCCATTTTCAAGAATAAACTAGCATTGTACTGTTTAGGAATGGACTATCCATTATGCTGGAGCGACCCGATTCCTCAATGGGTCTTCGTAAACAACACGGCACAATTTTAGGCATTTTCAATTAACTTTCCAAACCGTAACCACCCATTTGACTTCTCTTGCGGGGCAATCATGAGTATTTGATCTAAAGAAAAACTAAACATCGAGAATCGGATGTACACGTAAACCCTGCAATTTTCCTCCAATTTCGTCGTTGTTTAGATATGCGATTGTAAGCCACTTTCATGGACGCCTCGGGTAAGACCTAAATTGCCTCATCTTTGCAGATCATTCTGTTATATTTGACATTAGGAGTGATGTTTTAATGTTTTGTAACTCAAGGTCACAAACGATCGGAGAAGAATCATTATCTCCTTCATCCGCACCGACTGGTATCTCCCTCACAATATTTGAATATCGTATAATAAGTCCTTTTTGTTCATAATTTTGCACTATTGTTTTTTAGTATCCAGAAGAAGAACAAGTAGTTAGTCTAGCACAAACACGGGTACATATAGTCCTTCTCCAAGATCAACAATCTCCGAAAGCATATATCTTAATGTTTCTTTGTCATTAGTGGTATGTGCTATTTAAATTATCAATTTAAATAAGTTAAATTATGTCGTGTGTTGTATTTGTTAATTATTGATGTATACACCAAATATATCAGTGATGCATGTTATTTTATTTTTTACATGCTTTATTCAGATTGGCTGACAAAAAACGTAACTTCTCCACCGTATGTGAAGACATGGACAACTAAAATTTTCTCACAAGAAAGTGGTAAAGCCACTTACATTGCTCCTCAGGTTTGTGTACGTTATATGTCATAGTGAATGATTGATATTAGTGTTTATGCTCACAATTTGGAGATGATAAAACTTTTAATCGATATATTTGATTGATGTTCCATATGTTCCTTAACACTGATAATATATAATCTGTCTCAATTCTCTTATCATAGGCTTTAAAAATCGTTGTGTTCTTCCTGCAAATGTACTTACTCCATCTCAAAGAAGACTGAATGAACTTGATTTTTCACAAACAAACGGTAGTTCATCATTAGGTTAATATTTTTCCAGTCAATTCTCCAGTAGTATTATTGTATTTGTTATACATTCACCATGTGACTGTATTTGTACAACTTTTTATTATTTGTATTACATTTTAATTTTACTTGTGTCGTATTACTGTATTTATTATCCTTTCACAATGTTCCATTAATTATGTATCAAGTATTCTTTAAGGAGATCAAAATCAAAATTGTTTAAGCAATATTGTACAAACATTCACCAAGTAGTGTTGACAAATGTTCAGGTACTATAATACACATTATACTCAAACATTTAGACACTGTTATTTTTTGTCAAATTTTTTAATAGCTGACCACCTATTTTAGTATAATATTGATTTATTGTTTATAAATTATGTGTTAAGGGTGCTGAATCTCGGAATCCTTTATCTCAGCTTATCCAGAATTCTTCAGCGATTAAGAAGTATAATCCAAAGTTTCAACTTCCTGCATCAAGAATAAAATAAGTAACCGATCGCAATATGGAGAACCATGCTCTAAACAGAGGCAACATGGGCCATTTTGGCTTATAACAATGTAGGTCATTTACGTAGAGAATTAATACCAACTATTTTTCTAAGGCCATTTAGTACTTTATTGTTTTTTTGTCCATTCGAGTTGGGTGATTCTGTGGCAGCGCTAAGAGGCATGATCCTTTACTGTTTGATTATATTGATCTTTCTCTATTACAAAATTTGAAAAAGCATTTGGAGTCTCTTTCTGATGAAAGTTCTGCTTTTATTTGTTTGAGATTCTTCTACCCATTCAACGGTCAATTCATTCTTCTTTTCGAATTTGTAACACAATTCCAAAGTTCATATTTTTTTTTAAATTACAGGATCCTTAACTGGATTTGTTAGACCTAATCACTTGGCATGTCTTCATGGTTGAGTACCTTCTGACACACCATTCTGCGGTGATCCCTTCTTTTGATCTTCGTCAACTGAAGTTATTTGAAAGTGATTGCTACAAACAACCAGCATCTGTTAGTATTGAAATGCTTTACTATTTATGTGACTATGTGAATGAAGTAGAAATAATAAGTTCTAAGCTTAACTAAAGAACTCTTACAACCGATCCTTCTATTGATTTTAATTACAAGAAGGTATTTGAGACCCTGAGAAGGACGGCTTTATTGCCTGCTGATTTTTATGATAATTGGATTGATTTTAAAAACTCTAAGTAAAGTTGTAAAATCTTTCACTAGATGAAACGTCATGAAGCTTTTACCTGATTGTCTCTTTACAAGATCATTGAAATAATTGTTGATTAAAGTGTACAGTTGCTTAATGCAGCATGTTTTCTGTAGGGCCTTGCTGACAAGTGTTTCCCTCTAAATCAGGACCTGTTAGCCAATCGATTTCATGGTTTCATATAATGCATGCACAGATATCTTTATATGATTAATGTATGTGCTATAAAATTTCTTCTTTCTTAATTTATTCCAAAAGATCGCCATATTATTCAGGAAATTCGAAGTAATGAGATTTTATTGTCCTAGGCATTATGTTGTTTGATTAGCCATGTATAAGCTTACTAATTTTATCACAGGATTTTAGTGTGCGGTGTCAAACGATATTGGAGAAAATATAAAGCTCCCTCCAAGTTTTTCTGGATGCAAAAGTATAAGGACATGTACAGACCATAGAACCTGTGCATGTGCAAGACTTAATGTTTCAGACTTCCCTTATGTGGTGAAAGGACATGGAAGGTGAGACATAAATAATTATATATGTTTGTAAAATATACTAAGCGTGTTAGTTAAATGAGCTACGGATTTAATGAGTATAAATGTATAATAAATAGCATAACTAAAAAGAGACACGAGTATTGGATATATGTAACTTCTGTTTCATTATCTAAATGAATATTGGCCTATTAAGGAAATGATAGTTTTCGTGACATCCCACAACTATAATAACATTGAGTATCATTGGTAGCATAGGTTCATCTTTCCAAAGAGCTAAAATTCTGCTCTTGAGTTCACCTCCAGGTGTTGGGCATGTGAATAAGTTAGCATAGGAAATGATAGTGGTATGTGCTATTTAAATTATCAATTTAAATAAGTTAAATTATGTTGTGTGTTGCATTTGTTGATTATTGATGTATACACCAAATATATCAGTGATGCATGTTATTTTATTTTTTACATGCTTTATTCAGATCGGCTGATAAAAAACGTAACTTCTCCACCGTATGTGAAGACATGGACAACTAAAATTTTCTCACAAGCAAGTGGTACAGCCACTTACATTGCTCCTCAGGTTTGTGTACGTTTTATGTCATAGTGAATGATTGATATTAGTGTTTATGCTCACAATTTGGAGATGATAAAACCTTTTAATCGATATATTTGATTGATGTTCCATATGTTCCTAGATAAATTAGGACATGCAAATTTATCTAGAAATGCTACCTAATCTTACATTTGACATTTTCTCATCAGCCTATCAGGCTGGTTTATCAAGATGGAATAAAGCTGGTCATTCAGTGATATCAGTCCAAAGGATTAAAGTAAGCTAAGCTAATATATAACTTTACTTTTTCATAGTGATGGGATGAAGGTAGAAAGCCTGAATCTTGACTCCAATTCTTCTGAAAAGGTGGTTTTAAATGTTGATGAGCTACAATGTAATCAATTTTCTGTGAATATTCTCTTAATTATTCTTGGAGATATTTAAATTCGTTTTGTCAGCCAAAACATGAATAGATTGGAGCTTTAAGGTATCCACACAAGCAATGTAACAAGAATACAGAGTTGTTGTGGCTTCGCTCTTAGTGGCAACAGTTTCTACCTCTGACTTAGAATGAGAATGATGTTAACTTAAGGTGGGAAGGTTGAATATCATAGTTCCTTGTGATAGTTTATAATTGCATCCATCTGTCATTTATTTTCATATATAGTTCTTTTTTTAGGTTTAGCTGGTGTTTTACATTTTTCCTTCGTGTTACTGTTAGTGTTCTGTATATTTATATGTAGTTGGAGTCAATGATACCCAATAATTATCTTCCAGCAAGCATTACATTAATTTTAAATACCCATTTTTTATAGTAAATGTATCTCGGATGTTCAGGCGTAAAAGTCAATGTTAAATCTGCTAAATTTTTTTAGTGATCTGAATTCAAAACTTGAACCTTAAATTAATTTAGTACCTAAGAAAAGGGTAGCTGCTAGGCTAAACCATGGTATAATTACAATTTAGATAAAATTTATTTAATCTTATAAAGTTATTTAATAGGGAGTCTGGACATGTATTTATGTGGATATTCTTCATAGAAAAAATGGCTTAGTGAGGAGTGTGAAAGGGAATGTGTAGGAAACACTACACAGCAGAAAGCAGATTTTTTTATCGCAGGGGAGGGCAAGATGCTGACACTGGTGCTCAAGCTGATCGATTTCGTGAAGGATTATGCAGAAGGATAATGGGTTGTGCGGTAGAAAGACTCTACTGATGAGGGCCAAGAATGAATATCGGAAATTACAAGTTCTTTACCAAAAAACCCAACCTTCATATAATCCCGTTTTTTTTTCAAATTACAGATTGTGGCACCCTTGTGGTTTATTTCATGATACACGAGTATGTTACATACAAACAGAGTATGTTACCAAAGTCGGTTGAGCAAGTGTACTATGACATTAATGGACGAGTATTTTCTCAATGTCATTTTGTGTAATGTGTTGTTAAAGTAAGTATTCAAATGAATGCAACTCCTGGCTTCTCTAGGTTCAAGCTAGAATGAGATGACAAGGGAAAGGATATGGTAAAAGTAAATCATACGGGAACAACCTTCGGGGAAGTGGAAAAAAATTTGAAAGTGCAGGCAAGAAAGAGTATAAAAACACACAGCTAAATTCTTCAGAATATGTCTCTAACAAAATGTAAAGATTGTAGAGTTAATGTTATATTATTCCGTTGGTATAAACAAATTATCTAAATTGGATGTTGTAGAAACTATTTTTATATTGGATATTTTTTCTTTCTAAAACAGGTCTAAGTCTTATTTTTTCAAGTGTAGTACATAATCGAGAAATTTAATACAAAATTTTTAGTATGTATTAATATTCATGATCTTGACTATTAATACATAATAGTTTATCATATTTTTGGCCTCTCAAAAAAAATTTGTTTACAAATATTTTAAATTAAATGGGGACATCTTTCCTTTTTCCCTTATCAAGATGTTAATAAATAAAATTATTACTTAAATAAGATATCTTTTAAAAAAAGAAACATTTCATTAAATGTGAAAGCAAACTTTACTGTCTATCTAAATAATTTTTATTTATATTTAATTTATTAACTAATTAATAATTCTATTATTTTTTTTCATGGGCTATTCATGAAAATATTCAATGCTGTAAGATTTTTTAACAAAAATGACTACGTTTTTTAAGCGTACAAACAAAAATCATGTACAACAAATTTTGCAAAAATTTTCAAGAATAGAAAAGTTTTAACAAAAACTTTTTGTGGCTATCACTAATATTAAAATAATTTTTTAACAAAAAGTTTTTTTTGCAAAAAAATTTTAATGCACTAATATATATTTTTGCAAATTGTATACATCAATTATAATATAATAGTTGTCAAATAACATATTTTAAAATAACTTATGTAAAGTATATATATTTATTTTTTCAAAGTTTAAAGTGTGAGGCCGGGTGATATTGAACTAAATTGTATGCTATTTTGAAGATAACTATATAATTTTTATTTGTATATATTTACCTTTTGACAATTAATGTAATTTTTGTAATTTTAAAATATTTTAATTTTATTATCTTTTTTTTTAAGAATTAATTTTATAATGTTTAAAATTGGAAGTGTCAGTTTAAGGTGGATATCAGTGATATTAAAATAATTTTTTAATAAAAAAATTTTGTTGTAAAATAATTTTAATGCACTTATGTTTTACTTTTGCAAATTGTATACAAATTGTATACATCAAATATAACATAATGATTTTCAATTAACATATTATAAAATAACTTATTTCAAAGTTTAAAGTGTCAGGTGTGGGACACCGAGTAATGTTGAACTAATTGATATGTTTAACAATTGTATTAGTATTTTCTTCGTGAGGTTTGAACTATCAGGCTTGCTGTGTTCTATTTTAATATATTAATTGACTTCGTAAAAAAAGAACTTACAGAAATTGCATAGTATATAAATAATAAATTTAGTACAAATTTATACATTTTTACATTTTATTGAAAAAAATCAGACTAAATAGTATCATAGTATATAAATAATAAATTTTGTTTATATGAATATTTTTTATTGTATTTAAGTAATAAAATTATTAAGTTCATTCAAATTATGTATAAAACAATATTGGATAGATAAAAGTGCAATATTAACCTATGAAAAATTTGGATAAATTATGTAACCTTAAGTAATATTGATTTTGAGGTCAATTATCTTTTGATATTAAAATATCAAATATTGAATGAATTAATGAAAATCTCCAAAAATTTAAAAAAGAGATAGTGTGATATTTATATGATATTTTTATGCATTTCAAAATATATGCATACACAGTTTACATTTTCAAAAAATTATATTTATCTACATTTCAAAATCATTGTTATATATTATATAATTTTAAATTTTTTACAGCAAACTATGTCGAGAAAAGAAATATTTTAATTTTATAATATATTTTTCAATAATTAATTTTATAATGCTTAAAATAAGAGGTGTTAAGGTGGATATCAGTAATATTAAAATGAATTTTTTATAGAAAAATTCTGTTAGAAAATAATTTTAATGTACTAATGTTTGCTTTTGGTAAATTGTATACATCAAGTATAAGTTGTCAATTAACATATTTTAAAATAACTTATATAGAGTATTTATATTTTTTTCAAAGTTTAAAGTGTGAGGTGTCGCCTAACGTGATGGCGGGTAATATTGAACTAAATTCTATATCAAAATTTAGCTATTATTTTGAATATTTTGATTTTATTATCTTTTTTTTGAAGAATTCATTTTATAATGTTTAAAATTGGAAGTGTAACTTTAAGGTGACTATCAGTAATATTAAAATGTTGAAGAATCAAAATTTGTGTCAGACGGGTATTTCAACCATCCTTATATTACTTCTATGTCATATGTGTCGTTTTCAAACCTGATTAGCATTTGATAACGTCATATTTTCTGTTAGAACTCTTATCTCCCTTTATAATCTAACTAAAGTAGGTTTAAGGTTAATATCTAAAACAAGTGCATTACTGCATCTGTTTATGTAGATATTTGGTTATTGTTACAATTTCGTCAATATTATTTTGTGTATGATGTTTCATGCACGGGTAATCTTAGATTTATGTGAAAAGTTTAAATATAATATCGGTTTTAAGCATGTTGAACGGGATTTTGACTCACAACAAGAAAATGGTTATCAAAACAACTTGATAATCATCACACGCTGCTCAAACATAGGGGAGTAAAAAATTGTGGTATCACTGATACACATACTACATTATTTTTTTATTACTTATTCTTCTATTTCTTTTTATTTTGACATTATTAGTGGCAAGTTTAAATACAACATATCTTATAAATATTCCAGAATTTAATTTTTTTAAGGGGAACTAATGAATATGCTTTCTATCCGGGTGATTATGCTATCGATGTGCGCATTTTTATACCTATATCACTTTCATCACCCTCAAATGCAAGTTACGCGTGACCGGTTATATTGTTACATTTCTTACCGTGTTAGACACAATATTCATGAAACAAGTTTTCTAAACTCTCAATCATATTCTTTGGATTACAATTGACAGAGAATATTGTGGATACACAAACTCTCAGTCAATTAATCAATGAAATTAGTGCATATATGTTTAAAAGTTGAAAATATTATGCAACTCTACCATAATCAACTTCATTTAACTGTATAATATATTCACATGCTTGGGCTCTCAACCTATACTCAAACATCAGAAGAACATAATAGAGATACACATTCTTGATTTTCTCAAATATAAATTGAAGTTTTATATTAATTTATTAAGTTTCTCCTCTTCTTGCATTCAGATATGAACGACCATCTGCATTTTTCCGCTTTGGATGCTACTCAAGTAGCTTGAAAATTGAAGGTTCGAGTGACAAGAATGTGGATATCAAGGAATAACCATGGGGAGGCAATCATACATAATCTTATTCTGTTGGACTGTGAGGTGTGATTTAATTATATTAGTTGCATTCGAACCATTGTTAATATCTCTCGGCGCATATTCTGCATATTAACATCCTAATTTTAATCCCGATGATGAGAAATCCTGATTTCTTCTGCAACAAGATATGATCAAGATCATGATATGTTCCTGGATTTCTCCTTCATCAGGATATGAATCAATATCAGGATATGAATCAGGGTTTATTAGCATAAGGTTTAGAATCATCATGTGATTACAATCTTAACTTTCAATTAGATTCTCCATGATTACAATTCACAGAGAATATTATGGCTACACAAATTCTCAGTCAATAAATCAAGGAAAATAGTGCATATCTGTTTAAAAGTTAAAAAGATTATGCAACTCTACCATAATCAATTTTGTTTAACCGTACTGTATATTCACATGTCTGGGCTCTCAACCTATACTCAAACATCAAAAGAAGGTAATAGAGGTACACATTTTTTATTTTGTCAAATATACATTGAAGTTCCATAGTAATTTATTAAGCTTCTCCTCTTCTTGCATTCAGATATGGACGACCATCAGCATTTGTCCGCTCTGGATTTTACTCAAGTAGCTTGGACATTGAAGGTTCGAGCGAACAATCTCATTTCTCACATCTATTGGAGCATACTCTACATATTAACATCCTGATTCTAATCTTCATCCTGATTCTAATCTTCATGCTGAGAAATCCTGATTTCTTATGCAACAAGATATGAATCAGGGTTTGTCAGTATCAGGATTAGTTAGAGGATGTGATTATAATCTTAACTCTCAATTATATTCTTCATGATTACAATTCACATAGAATATTATGGCAAATTCAGCATTAGGATTAGAAGCAGGATATGAATACGAATAGTATATTATTTCATATCTATGTTTTTAGTTAACTTTTTTAATAACATTTGCAGAACACACATATGCTTGCAATCTTGCCATTAGCTATTTGGAATCAATTTGTGATTTCCATGACATCTACTGTTCAAGAGACTTCCAACAAATCTTTTAGAAAACTGGAGAATCATTTTGCAAATTATAGAGCATTGATATGGATCTGTGCTGATAAAAAAAATATTTTAATTGTATAATGTTTAAACGACGAGGCGTCGCAATAATACTAAAATACTTTTGAATAAAAAATTTCCTTTAGGAGAATAATGACTTTTTTTTAATGCACTAATTTATATGTTTTGTATATGTATTCAGGTAAAATATTATGATTTTCAATTCAACAGTTTTAAAATAACTTATATTAGTATTTATATCTTTTAATTTTCAAAATTTTAAACTGCGAGGTGTCGCCGTAAGGCGACGCCGAGTAATATTGCACTATTTTTTTATATTTAAGTTATATATATAGTAATACAGTTAGAGAGTAATTGTCAAAAATTGATTTCAAATTCACATGTGTAAGCAATATATGTAGAAATGTAACATTGTAGTTTTCAATTCAACTGTTTTAAAATAACTTATATTGAGTACTTTCATTTTTTAATTTTCCAAATTTTAAACTACGAGGTGTCGTCGTAAGGCGATGCCGAGTAACATAGAACTAATTTTTTTATATTTAAGTTATATATATAGAAATACAGTTAGAGAGTAATTGACACAAATTAATTTCAAATTCATATGTTTAAGCAATATATATAGAAATGTAACATTGTAGTTTTCAATTCAACGGTTTTAAAATAACTCATATTAAGTATTTATATTTTTTTAATTTTCCAAATTTTAAACTGCGAGGGGTCGCCGTAAGTCGACGCCGAGTAATATTGAACTAATTTTTTATATTTGAAATTTATATACAGAAATACAGTTAGAGGAGTAATTAACAAAAATTGATTTCGAGTTCACATGTTTAAGCAATGTATGTAGAAAAACATATATGTGAAAATTAACTTTAATATATTTTTTTAATCTCAATATACAAATATAATCCACTATCAACTTTCATTATTGAAGTAGACACCATTGTATAATGCTATACAAAATTGAAATATCTAATGGGTAATGTTTAGACAGTAATAAAAATCAAACATGTTTTTCTATATGTCAAATCTATTCACATACTATGTACCAATCTAATGCAAAGTTTAAGCAGGAACAAGATTGATAAAAATATTCTCATACTTTAAAGAATCCTCATGGTGTACTATTTATGTTATGTAATATTTACTGGATTTTTTTAAAAACTATTTAATTAAAAAAAATATTTACTCAGTTTTGTTGTACAAATTATTAAAATATTGACTACGCTAAAAACGTAAAAGAGAAATGTTAAAATATGAATTAAAAGACTTTTAATTGGTTAAAATGTGAGAGAAAGAAAACTAAATTAAAATACTGAGATTTAACGTTAAACTATAATATTAATTTTATATTTTAAAATAAACGGAACCTAAATAACTGTAATAAATAAATTAAATAAAACTAGAAGATAACAGTTTATGTTATCTATTTTAAGTAAAGGCTCAAGAGGCCCATTTGTAAAGAAGAGCCCATGACTCCCTATAAATATAAAACCACAACCTCATTTCAAGAGATTGGAGAATTGAATAAAAAAAATATTTCCTTAAAGATTAATCTTATATATTAAATAATATCCGAGACTCATCACTTAGTTACATGTTTCTTTCTTACCCCAGTTTAAATCATCCGCCCTAAGACTCAATATAAATTGATATTCTTATTTATTTATTAATTCTTATATTTCTAAAATTATAATAAATATTCGGTTTCAACTGTACTAATTTATAGAGATTTTACTATATGTTCTTTTATGAAAGGCAATTTATAATGAAAGGGTGTTTTGCTTGTATATGCGCACAACGTTGATCCGTAATCACGGTGAATTTTATGTTATTTTAAGATTTTTTTTATCTAATGTTTTTGCACGATCCAAGGATGTTAATATTAGGTCAAAATAGAATTACATAATTTTTTTTACTGAAATTCCAGTTGTATAGTATTAATTTTATAATAATTCTATTTTATTATATAATATTAAAGACAAAAATTGAAGGATTAATTTTTGTTATAAAGTGGGTGATCAATTATTCAAAAACTTGCACACTTATTTTTAAATATTTAGATGATATTTATATTTGGATTTTTAATTTAATATTTAAAAATTATAAATTTGAAGTGCACTAATATAATTCTTTACCTTTACATTTGTTTTCCCTATTTTTATTTAGGGTTAAATATCAAAGTCGTCACTCAACTGAAACCCATATACCAGTTCCATCATCAAAATTAACAAGGTATCATTTGAATCACTTAAGTCATATTAAATATCAAACGGATACCTCAAAATATGTGTTCGAGAATTAAAAATTATTTTTATGGAGTTCTATACATTTTTTTTCCATCCTATTACAACCAAATGAAAATGATAATATAGTGAGATTTTTAAAAAATTGATCTACTATTTATTTTTAATTTTGTAGTTATATTTTTTGATTTAAATAAAAATAATTAGTAGATAATATTTTAAAAATCTCACTATATCATCTAAAATACTAGAAATTCATTATTTTTCATTTGGTTGTAATATGATTCAAGAAAAATGTATAGAACTCCATAAAATAATTTTTAATTCTCGAGCACCTATTTTGGGATATCCGTTTGATATTTATTATGACTTTAGTGATTCAAATGATACTCCGTTAAGTTTGATGATGAAAATGATATATGAACTTCACTTCTGTGACCACTTTGATATTTAACCATTTTTATTTATCTTTATCTTTTCCCATGGATGAAATATTGATTTGTTAAAATAACAATGTAAATTAAACTCACTGACATACAAGACTTTATACTAAGACTTTATTACGACAGTGAGTAAGAAACTTTGAAAGTGTACATGGATAGAAATGCTCTAAATATTTGATGATGATAATGTGCATCAACAAAATTCACCGATGACGAGAAATGCGTCACAAAATGAAGAGGAACGCATGACATGAAGTTTATCAACAAAAAAAAAGAGACTTGATTGCCAAATGGTTTATACCCTTCATTCTGGAGGAAGAAGGGTACAATATATCCTCTCCAACCATATTAACGACATAGCTGTAATATTCGTGAATTTTATTTATTTAAATAATAATAATAATAATAATACAAAAAGAGAGAATTTTTTATTTTTTTTATTTTTTATAAAAAGAAGAGTTGAAAACAAACGTGTATTTTGTGGTTAAGGTTTAATTTATTAAAATTCTTAGAATTCTAATAGGAATAGGTGAGTTAGCACGTTATATATAATCCAGCTACGCATTACAAACATAATCATAAAAATAAACCCTAATCGGGCAGAGACATAGAATCGATAAACAGAGCCGTGTGTATTTAGTCGCCGGAAGTTAGGCAGCCTAGCCTATAGAGACAAGTAAGAAGGTTTCTTTTACTTATTGCTTATCATACTAATTTAATGATTAAATATGAAGTTATCTCTCTTCTAATAAATTTGCATTGTCATGTTCACATGCCACACAATATAGCACATACTCGAACTTTGATACCATAATGTATAGATTATGTTAATTATTAATTAATATATTATTGTTATTGTTGGAGGTATTATGTTGTTAGTTTTGCTAATGCAAGTTTAGACCAGGACTACTGTACATACAACTAATCTAGTTCATGGATGAGTTTAGTTAATTAAATGATTTAAAGAAAGAATGTCGTGTTTGTAAATATGCGGGATGTTGTCAAGGTCACTTTTGTTGATTTTAATATTATTTAAATACTAACGTTAATGATGATTGCGGTTAATGATAATAATGATGTTGGTAATTATATTTATTTAATATTATAATCTTGTTATTAGATCGCGAGCCGGGAAATTTTAACGGGTTATTTATGGGTTTTGTTAGTGTTTGAGACTGCGAGTTCAAGGTACGGATTCTATCCCCTTTTTATTCAGCGCTACTCATCTTAAAATTGAATGTCTCTAATTCACTCAATTCCATATTTTATTTGCTCCGTTAATATTATCTGATCATTTTGACTTCCGAAAATTATTTTAAAATTTGATTTGGAAAATTTTAGATATCTGTTTATGCGATTTTCAAAAATTATTTATGACACCCTTTGTTTTGGAAATCTGAATTACTTGTATCAGGTGATTTTAAATTTGCGAGAATATTTTATTTTGAACCCTTAGTGATTTAGGGTATACCGAGTTAACCAGCTGTAGGGGTACTACAGTCATGTCATTGCGGCACCAGTGACATGACACTTCCGTGACAGTGTGATTGGTCACGGCGTATCCTTCTGTTAGCTCTTGGGAGGAGCTTTTGCGCATTTGATATTTGTTCAGGATACGTGGGTGCACCCAGAGTTTGATTTGTGATTTGATTTATGGTGACGTTGTATATGTCGTACACGTTATCCATTTTGTTGCACGCATTAGGTACCCTATGATGTGTGTATTTGTATCTGTTCTGATCTCGGTATGAAATATCCTAACCCCTCGTTGCTTCAGCCTTACTTATTTTTAAAATTGTGTTGTTATTATAATTTTGCAGATTGTTTATTTCTGATCTCTTTGTTTTATAATTGTATTCCAAATCCGTACTGGGCGTTTGGCTCACGCCGTATTCTTTTTCTGGCAGGTGCTTAGGGGAATCTGGGATTGTGTGATGGAGAGCTCCCCTTATTTCGTTCTTAGGATTTCAGACTTCCATCATTATTGAGACATAATTACTTATTAGAGATTTCAGCATTTATATTTTTGGTTTAGACATTTTGGAGATTTAATATTATTTAGAAGATTTTAGACTGTTTAATTATTGTTAGAAATATATTAGTGCTCTGTTTGCAGGTTTTGGATTTTAAGTAATATCTCCCTTCTATTTTAAGAAGGGGGTGTTACAGAGATGGTATCAGAGCTTAGGTTCTTTCTTGTAGAAAGCCTACTTAGGTTGACCTGTGAGCTTGGGTAGACGATAGGATGGGTGTTCCATTTAATTTCGTTTCATTATGCTCTTTATCGTTTCATTTTGCTTTATCATTTGAAATCTGTTTGTAACTGCTTCATCATATTTATTCTCGTACTCTTCATTCGTTCGCTATCTTATATTGTAGATGCCTCCTAGACGTGATCCCTTTCATATTGACCCCGCTCAGCTTACTGAGATGATAGGGCAAGCAGTGGCTCAGGCTGTACAGCAGGCTTTGGCAAACCAAGGAAATCAGAATGGAGAGGGAAATCAGAATGGAGAAGGGAATCAAAATGGAGAGGGAAATCAAAATGGACACGAAAATCAGAATGGCAATGGTAATCAGAATCAGAATGGTCAGGGCCATCAGTTAGAGCCGTTTGTATGGTTGGAGAGGTTTGTGAAGCAGAAACCAGATTCTTTTAGTGCAGCACCGACTCCTATTGATGCTGAAAATTGGATTGTTCATCTCGAGAAGATTTTTGATGCAATGGGTTGTGATGAAATTCAGAAGGTCAGGTTAGCTGTGTATAAGTTGGAGGGGAATGCTCAGAGGTGGTGGAGAGGAGTGAAAGCTACTAAAGGGGAGCAGTATACAGAGGCTTTGGAATGGCAGAGATTCAAGGAAGTATTCTATGAGCAATACTTTTCTAATGCTGATAGGGAGGCTTATTTGAGGGAGTTTCATTCTATTATGCAGCACCAGGATGAGAGCATTACTGATTATATGGCGAGGTTTATAAGGCTGGCTGGATTTGCTGGGACAGTTGCAGGGACTGCTGCGCAGCAGGCTGATAAATTTAAATGGGGGTTGAAGTCTCATCTGAGGGGTTCTATAATTTCTTTTAAATTTGATAATGTGGCAGAGGCGGCTGATGCAGTAAAGGATGTTGAGAAGGAGCGCATAGATTTCAGGACTTCCAGGTCTAACAGTGGTAGTAAGAGGACTAGGGATGATCAGGGTTTTGCACAGGGTAGACAGTGGTATGGAGGTCAGAATGGTCAGCAAGGACAGTGGCGCGGACAGAATCATAATAGGGGTGGTCAGTCATTCCACGGCCGAAATCAGTATGTTGGTCAGAATCAGAATCAGCAGTTTCAGCGACAGAAGCAGCCTAGACAGTGGCAGAATCGTCAGCAGGGACAGAGCCGTTACTCAGTGTATGGGGGAAACCCCAATATGATTCCTGTGGCTCCTTGTACTACATGTGGTGGAAATCATCCAGGTAGAGCTTGTTACAGACAGACTGGGGCTTGTTTCTTATGTGGTAGTGTTAGGAATATATGTGCATTAGTTTGATGATATGTTTAACAAAACACTTAAGTAGAAATTTAGTGTCTGTAGCCTCAACGGATAAGACCACTTTGGCTATCCGTTGATGGTGTAGCTTTACTTAGAAATAAGTCTAGTATTGTAGCATATTTCAGTCTCTGTATTTAAAATTGTAATTCTTAGAAGTTGAGAGAAACTATGAGTCATGTTGACTACTAGATGATATGCAGATAGGAAGGCCAATTGTAAATATTTTATGCCTTGTAATTTTGTATAAATGAAGTGGTATCAACGGATGACTTAAAAGACCTTCAACGGATGAGAAGCTAAGCTTCAACGGATGTCTCTAAAGCTTCAACGGATAACATCCTTCAACGGATGAGAGCATCAACGGATGAAAGCTTCAACGGATAACATCCTTCAACGGATGAGAGCATCAACGGATGAAAGCTTCAACGGATAACATCCTTCAACGGATGAAGTCATCAACGGATGAAAGCTTCAACGGATGTTCTGCTAATCAGCCGTTGATAAGTGGTAGTTGTACCTACAAGCAGAGGCACGTGGGTTGACAGAGAAAACTGAGATGTGGTAGCCGAATTTCAGGATCAACAGAAAAAGCAGCCGTTCTTCTTTTACAAAGTTGCAATAGTCAACAAAGTACTTGAGTGAACAGGAAAAGAAGCAAGTGAAGAACTTATTTTACTATTGTAATTTTATATTGTTTTTCACTTGTACACTTGGTAATATATATGAACCAAGAAGAAGCTAGTAATTAGATAGATTTTTCCAGAGCTGTTAAGAAATATCTTGAGAGAAAATTCATCTAGTTTGTACTAGGATGCAGCTGTGATCAACATTGTTGAACACAGATTTTCTAATATACCATCTCTGGTGGAACAACAAATCCACCAGAAAAGTTTTTAAGGTCTGTTGTGTTCTTTACATTTGTGCTTGAATATATATCTGTCTGTATTAGCTTAAAGCAATTCACACACTTGTTCTTCTTGAACACACAACTTTATAAACTGCTCAAAACTTGAAAAAGTTTTGAGATTTACATTCAACCCCCCTTCTGTAAATCTCATTGTTAGTCTTCTAGGAATAACAATTGGTATCAGAGCAGGCTCTTGACACACAAAGAGTTTAAAGATCTTGGAATCTAACAAAGATGAGTAAGAAGGATATTGGAGTAAAGATCCCAGTTCTTGACAAAGACAGTTATCACCACTGGAAGGTGAAAATGCACCTTCATCTACTCTCCCAAGATGAAGGTTATGTAAACTGCATTGAGAATGGTCCTCACATTCCCCACAAAGTAGCCACAGTTGCTACGGCCACAATTGCTGTTGGTCAATCCATTCCAAAACCCAGAGCAGAATGGACAATGGAAGACACAGAAGAAGTCCACAAGGATAAGAAGGCTATGAACATTTTGTTTAATGGTCTTGACAAGGATATGTTTGATAATGTGATAAATTGTTCAACTGCCAAAGAGGTTTGGGACACAGTTCAGCTGCTGTGTGAAGGTACAGAACAAGTAAGAGAGAACAAAATGCAGCTTCTCATTCAACAGTATGAGCACTTTCATTTTGAAGAAAATGAATCTTTAAATGACACATTCAATAGATTCCAAAAACTGTTGAATGGACTGAAGCTGTATGGTAGAGTGTACCAGGTGAAGGATTCAAATCTTAAATTTTTGAGATCCTTACCAAAGGAATGGAAACCCATGACTGTTTCCTTAAGAAACTCTCAAGATTATAAGGACTTTACTCTTGAAAGATTATATGGAATCTTGAAGACTTATGAACTAGAGTTGGAACAGGATGAGGTATTGGAGAGGGGGAGAAAGAAAGGAGGTTCAGTTGCATTGGTAGCTGAAAATGAGAAAGAATGCAGAAAAGAAACTGTGAGATCTACATCAAGCTCCAAAGATGGTGTAAGAAATCCAGAATCAGACAAGGGTAAAGGGCAAGTTGCTGAAAATGAAGACAACTCCAGTCAAGATGACTCTGATGGTATTGATGAGCATCTTGCATTTCTGTCCAGGAGATTTGCAAAGATGAAGTTCAGGAAAAACACTAGAGCCACTAAACCCCATAAGAACATGGTGGACAAATCCAAGTTCAAGTGTTTTAATTGTGGTATGAGTGGACACTTTGCAAGTGAGTGCAGAAAGCCAACCTCTGAAAAGAAGAAATTTGAACAAGTAGATTACAAAAAGAAATATTTTGATCTGCTCAAACAGAAGGAAAGGGCTTTCATTACTCAAGAAAGAGACTGGGCAGCTGATGGAGAAGAAGAGGATGAAGACATGGAATATGTTAACTTGGCTCTCATGGCTGATTCTGAGGAGAATGAAGTTAGTTCATCAAGCAACCAGGAAAATAGAAGAAATCTATGGTACTTGGACAGTGGCTGTTCAAGACACATGACTGGAGATTTCTCCCTGCTCACAGAGTTTAAAGAGAGAGCTGGCCCCAGCATAACCTTTGGAGATGACAGCAAAGGGTTTACTATGGGATATGGCCTGATTTCAACAAGGAATGTCATCATTGAAGAAGTTGCATTAGTTGATGGTCTCAAGCACAACTTACTGAGTATCAGTCAACTATGTGATAGAGGGAATACAGTTTCCTTCAATTCTGAAGCCTGTGTTGTCACTAGTAAGAAAGACAACAAAGTGGTTCTAACTGGAGTTAGAAAAGGAAATGTGTACTTAGCTGACTTCAACTCTACAGATGCAGAATCTATTACTTGTCTTTTCAGCAAAGCAAGTTCAGTTGAGAGTTGGCTATGGCACAAGAAGCTATCCCATTTGAATTTCAAGACAATGAATGATCTAGTCAAAAAGGACTTAGTAAGAGGAATTCCTCTTGTTGAATTCTCAAGGGATGGTCTGTGTGATGCTTGTCAGAAAGGCAAACAAAGGAAAGCATCATTTCAGAAGAAGCTTGAAACAACAATTGATGAACCATTACAGCTGTTACATATGGATTTGTTTGGACCAGTCAATGTATTGTCAATAGCAAGAAAAAGATATTGTTTAGTGATTGTAGATGATTTCTCAAAGTTCACATGGGTCTGTTTTCTTGGATCAAAGGATGAAGCAAGTGAAATCATTATCAATCACATCAGGCAAGTCAATAATCATCCTGACTTAAAAGTAAGAAACATCAGGAGTGACAATGGAACTGAATTCAAGAATTTGACATTAAGGCTGTTCTGTGAAGAAAATGGAATCATGCATGAGTTCTCAGCTCCAAGAACACCTCAGCAAAATGGGGTAGTTGAAAGAAAGAACAGATCTTTAATTGAGGCTGCCAGAACAATGCTTGAAGAATCAAAGTTACCAACATATTTTTGGGCTGAAGCTGTTAATTGTGCCTGTTTCACTCAAAATATTTCTCTGATCAATCAAGCTAAAGGCATGACTCCTTATCAGTTGTTCAAGAAAAGAAAACCAACTCTAAACTTTCTTCATGTCTTTGGATGTAAATGTTTTATACTAAGGAATCAATCTGACCATAAAGGGAAGTTTGATGCAAAGGCTGATGAAGGAATATTTGTTGGTTATTCAGCTGGAAAATCTTATAGGGTCTACAATCTAAGAACCAACATTGTTATGGAATCTGTGCATGTTGTGTTTGATGATAAAAAGATTGATGGACTAACAGATGAGGAACATTATGAGAGACTCAAATTTGACAATATTGAAATATATTGTGATGATAGTGAAGAAGAGATTGATGGAGACGACACTTCAAAAGGAATACAAAATTTGCTCCTGGATAATGCACAAAATTCAGCATCCGTTGAAAGACATTGTGCATCATCCGTTGAAGTACTTAATGAAACATCCGTTGATCATAGCTCATCAACTGATAATCAATTTACATCATTAATTGATGGAACTCCAAGTTCCCTGCAAAGGACCAACAACTCAGGGGGAGTTTCAACTAATCAAAACTCTATCTCACATCATGACAATACTGAGATCACCTCATCTAGAGCTCATCTTCCACCTCAAAGGAAATGGACCAAGAATCATCCCTTTGAACTGATCATTGGTGATGCATCATCTAAAGTGCAAACAAGAAGAGCTACTCAAGATGAATGTCTGTATAGTAGTTTTCTATCTCAGGAGGAACCTAAGAAAGTGGAAGAAGCCTTATTGGATCCAGATTGGATATTAGCTATGCAGGAAGAGCTAAACCAATTTGAGAGAAACCAAGTTTGGAAGCTGGTACCCAAACCAAAGAACAAGAGTCCTATTGATACAAAATGGGTATTCAGAAATAAGATGGATGAAAATGGCATTATCATAAGGAATAAAGCCAGATTGGTTGCTAAAGGCTATTCTCAGCAAGAGGGAATAGATTTTGATGAGACATATGCTCCTGTTGCAAGACTTGAAGCTATCAGAATCTTTCTAGCCTATGCAGCCCATGCCAATTTCAAAGTCTATCAAATGGATGTCAAGAGTGCATTTCTAAATGGGAAATTAGAGGAAGAAGTCTATGTAAGTCAACCTCCAGGATTTGAAGATCCAAATTTTCCAGACTATGTGTATTATCTGTTGAAAGCACTCTATGGACTGAAGCAAGCACCTAGAGCCTGGTATGAAACATTATCAAAATTTCTTTTGGAGAATCACTTCACTAGAGGTACTGTTGATAAAACTCTCTTCTTTAGAAATGTTAATGGCTCTAGTATACTTGTTCAAATTTATGTAGATGACATAATATTTGGTTCTAAAGATAATAATCTTTGTAAGAAGTTTGCTAAGCTAATGCAAAGTAATTATGAAATGAGCCTAATGGGAGAACTAACCTATTTTCTTGGTTTACAAATTAAACAAGTTAGTAATGGAATTTTCATTAGTCAAACTAAATATATTCATGATCTTTTAAAGAAGTTTGACTTAATGGAATGTTCATCTGCAAAAACTCCCATGGCCACTGCCACCAAACTTGAATTAAATAAGACTGAAAGGTCTGTGGACATTACAAGTTATAGAGGCATGGTTGGTTCACTTTTATATTTAACTGCTAGCAGACCAGATATAATGTTTGCTACATGTCTGTGTGCGAGATTTCAAGCTGATCCTAGGGAGTCTCACTTAATTGCTATCAAGAGAATTTTCAGATATCTCAAGGGTACACCAAATTTAGGAATTTGGTATCCTAGAGAATCTGGCTTTGATCTAATTGGTTATTCAGATGCAGACTATGCAGGTTGCAAAATAGACAGGAAAAGTACAACAGGCTCCTGTCAATTCCTGGGAAACAAGCTTGTATCATGGTTTAGCAAAAAGCAAAATTCAGTCTCTACTTCTACAGCTGAGGCTGAATACATTGCTGCTGGAAGTTGCTGTTCTCAAATGTTATGGATGAGGAATCAACTCCTTGATTATGGACTTCATGTTGATAGAATACCTATCTTTTGTGACAACACAAGTGCCATAGCCATAACAGAGAATCCTGTGCAGCACTCAAGGACCAAGCACATTGATATTAAGTACCACTTCATCAGGGAGCATGTCATGAATGGTACAGTAGAACTACATTTTGTTCCAAGTGAACAACAAATTGCTGACATATTTACCAAGCCACTTGATGAATCAACATTCACAAGATTGGTAAGTGAGCTAGGTATGCTTAATTACTCTTAAAATTCATGTCTTCTTTGCAATTTGATGTGGAGCCTGAAATATATTAGTTGCTAGAACAAATTTGACTTTTAACAAAGTTTATTCCATCAACGGATGTTCCCTATCCGTTGAAAGTCAAAATTGCTCTATCAACGGATATTCATTATCCGTTGAAAGACAAGTATATCTCTGGAACTTTTATCCGTCAACGGATAAAGCTGAAGTACCTTTCAACGGATGACAATTTACATTATCCGTTGAAATGTCACATCAGACGTTTGAGGTGTTTCACAGCCGTTGATTCTATTTTCTTAACCGTTGATACCATACATACATCTGTATGTATTGGTTTTAAAGGTAGTTATTAGAATACTTACAGTTTATTCTTAAACGGCTGAAATTCACCAACACCTATTTATTGATTAATCCTTTATTTATTTTTTTTTAAAGCATATAAGCCCTTCTGATTGTTCATTATTACTTTACGCTTTCTTAGAATTTCAAGCATTTACCATTTTCTCTCTGCAAAACCCTCAAGTTATTCTCTGCAATTTCTACTCACAACAATGGCACCAGTCGTGAAGATTATGTCTCAATCTGGGTTCATCTACGAGAAGAATAATTTCATAGCTCTGGTAGAGAAGAATGAAGCCCACTCAGATTATCACAAAATGATGGACTTCATCAAAAACTGTAAACTTAGCTATGCAATGCTGGAAGCCCCAACGATTTTCTGTGAAGTAGTTGAGGAGATTTGGACAACTGCTGAGTTCAACTCCATGGATATGACTATCTCCTTCACTCTCAAAGGTAAAAATCACTGTATAAACTGTGATGACTTACAAGCATGTTTTAAATTACCTGAGAACAATGCCATGACACCACACACTGATAGTGATGTATCCAGCATGTTAGATTCCATAGGTTACTCTCTTAACTCTGCTAATTTAGGGGGTATTAGACGAAAAGGCCTTAGGAAAGAATGGAGTTTTCTTGGGGATGCCTTCATAAAGGTTTTCTCTGGGAAAATTAGTAATTTTGATGCCATAACTTCATCTCTTGTTAACATGTTCTATATGCTTGTTTCTGATAGGTACTTTAACTTTAGCAACTATGTGATGCTAGAATTAGGTACTAGATTAGGTAACAAAGCTAATAGACCTAATAACATCTATTATGCTAGATTCTTTATGTTATTGGCTAACCATGTTGCTGAAGGTTTAGTCATAATCAATGAGAATAATAAACTCAAGTGCTGGGCACAAGAGAAAAGAGTTCTTGCAGACTTGAAGAGAATGGATCTTAACAGCAGTGTGCAATTGGTATATTTACCAATCATGAATGCACCCCAGGTAGGTGAGGTAATTGCTTCTACAACTCCTACTTCTTCCAACCCCTCTATTTCTTTATCTTCTAGTGTGGCCATGAAATCTGTGTCAATGCCCCAACAGATTTCTACCAAGGTCACCAAATCCAAACTTTCAAAATCCAAGACAAAGAAAACCACCTCTGTTGTTTCTCAAAAGACAACAGTTGTAACAACAACCATTAACCCTGAGGGAAGTGATCAGGGTGTGAGTGGTGAGGGGAGGGGTGAACATCAAAGAAACCCCCAGGATAAGGAAGGAGAGTTGAGTGCTTCCCAAGCTAGCCAAGCCCCAGTTTCTCAAAAAGCTGTGGTGGTTGAAAAGGTCTCTAGCACATCCCTAGTAGCATCCTCCCAAAAGGATGTTACTATTGAAAAGAGTTCCCATCCAGGAACACAGAACAAAAGAGGGAGGGACACTAAAGCCAAACACTCACCTACAAAAGCCTTTATTAGAAGAAAGAAGGCTAGAACCCAATCTTCTACACAGGGTGCACACACTGCACAGATACATCCATCTGTCTCTGTGCCTTCTCAAACTCAGTTTGATGTGACTCCAATAAATGTGGAGTCACAGCCCCATTCTCTCACAATAACTACACATCAATCACCAAATACTTCTTCACCATCTCTGGATGTGGATATGCTATTCCCATCAATTCCTGATTCTCCCTCTTTACAACTCAGGGAGAAGCCCCACTCAAATACAGGTGATCATCATCTTTTAGATGATTTGTTGGATCACCCGCAAATTCTTTCAGATATAATTGAAGGATCTGTATCAACACATATCAAATCAATCTATACAGATTCAACAGTTATATCACTTTCAATTTCATCTTCTTTTCCTTCTTCAATGGATATCACTCATCCGTTGACAAGTGGTTGCTCTTCAACGGATAAGCTTAACAGCAGTTATCCGTTGATAACAACAGTTTCAACTTCAACGGATATTCCACATCCGTTGATAGTCTCTACACAAATAACTGAAATGATTCCAAGTGTAGAAGACATGAATACTGTGCAATCACTTTTAGGATTGAGGGCAGGGAGTGAAAATTTGAGTGAGAGGCTGGGTTGCTCCCAGGCAAAAGGAGAGATTGAGAGCACAAAAATGCATGCTATTTCTTCCAGCATGGCAAAAGTCAGTGAGTGGAGTACCACCTTAGAAGGTGAAGGTGAGGGAGTGAGATGTGTGAGCCAGGGGGAGCCCCTGATGCAAGAACATAGAGAAAAAGAGAGAAAAGCAGGTACAGTTGATACAAGGGTGGAACCAGCCATTGCTCATGAGTCAATGATTGTGGATGATGCTGAAAAGGAAAGACAATTTCAGCAACATTACAAAGCTGTAATTGATAACATTTCCTTGGATGCTGACACTTTTACTCATCCTGTGACAGCCTATCAACTGTTGGCTGCTCAGGGCAATGAGGAGGCAGAGAGGACACTACATCTAGTGCACTCAACAGAATCTCTTCAAAGGGATAAAGCTGCTATTAACAGGATGCCTTCTACAGCTGGTGAGCCATCTGAGGAATTTGGAGTAAATTCTGATGATGATGACTCTATTTCTTCTGATGGAAGCATGAACATAGGGGGAGATGAAGACCCTAGTTCCATTCCTAATCTACCTGAATGGGCCCTGACTAAGGAGCATAGAACAGGTGAATTCAATGTCCACCTGGTCAAACAAATCATCACTATTCAACAGGCCATTCAGAACACTTCAAATGCAAATATCAAGGCTATCCTCCAAGCTCACCTGGACTCACTGCATCTCATGAAGTTGCAGAAAGTAAAGCAAGATATGAGTCTAAATGATCTCAGGAAAGATATTGCTGACTTGAAATCCTTCACTTCAGAAAAATTGGATTCAGTCATGCCCTATGGTACTTTGCAGGACTTGGTTTCGAGATTGAAAAAGGAATCAGTTACTGAACAAAGGCTGGCCAAGTTGGAAGACAGAGTTCAAGGAATTGAAGATTCTGTGGCCACCCTTCTTCTCAACCAACAATCTCAAACCAATCTCCTAATGCAGCTGGCAAAAGCACAAGGCTTGACCCCTCTCCTTGATGATAACAAAAAGGGGGAGAATAAAAGGGAAGGGGAAGGAGAGCCCTCTACAAAGATTCAGATATCTAAAGTGCTAGTTCCTGCCATCACTACCTCTCCAATCATTCAAATCAAGGGAAAATCTGATGGAATTGATTTGATTCAGCTAGCAGCAGCTGAAATACAAATGAAAGAACAATGGAGGAGAATTGATGAAAGGTTGCAATTGGTGTTTGGTTCTACACAAAATAAATCAACATCTGTGAAATTTAGCACAAAGATTGAACCAATCAACATGGAGCTCATGCCAGTAGGGAGTCTTAAGGATGGAGAAGCTTCTTCCAAAGAGCTACAAGCTATAATCCTCAAGCCCAATGAAAGATCCAATAAGGACTCAACAAAGAATCCTTTAAAAGAAGTGGACTTTCCTCCTTCAAAAGATGATGAGAACAAGATCTTAGGCAGGAGTATTGCCTATCTCAAAAAGTCCATGGATGAGGCTGTAAGGAGAAATAGAGCTATTATCATTAGAGAGGGAAAGAGCATATGTGTGATGCAAGGACATCCCAAATTCTCAATAGCTAAGAAAGAAGAAGCCAAGCAATTAAAGGCTGACAAAAGAGCACAAGCAAAGCTTGAAAAACAGCTAAAGTCAAGCCAAGTTGAAGAAATGAAAGGAATTGAAGTCAGGGGTGAAGAAAAGATTGCTAACTTAGATGAGGTTCTTGGGAGCATATTTGGTGAAAATATGGAGGAAAGAGAGGAATGGCAGAAGGGAAACAGAAGAAAGGCCAAGGCACACAGAAGGAGTGAAGATAACCCTGAAGATACCAAATCTACATCTAAACCACTACCTTCCATACCTGAACCTTTTGTTACTGATCCCTCTATAAATATCCATGGTGAACCAATCATTCCAAAAGAGGAACCTATTGATTGGGACAACATCACATTGCCTACCTTTCTAACCACTCTTCCACCACCAAAGAAACAGAAAAGAAAACCAAAATCTACACCTCCCACAACCTCTAAGAAATTCACTCAAAAACAAAAACCTAAACCTAAGTCACCCATTTCTAAAGATGATTATGTTCACATCTGTGACATAAAAGAAATTTCAGACATTGAACTCTATCTGGATGAGCTGGAGGATGTAAGGGGAATAGCTGCCTACAGACAGTTACCAGAAAGATTAGTGTTCAGATATAAAGGAGCTGGGGAAAGAACATGGCCTCTCCACAGGATTCTAAATGAAGGCTACTCTACCTTGATCAGAGTCTTTTCAGCCATCAAAAAGGATTCTGGCTTTACCAGAACAGCCAAGACTGAAATTCTCAACAAGATTGCCAACATAAGGAAGACTTGGAGGGAACCAAATGCTTTGCCCAGAACCTTACTCATACAAGAAAGGGGAACTAAAATTCACAAATCACCTCATTGGTTGATGGAATTTAGAGATGACAAAGGAGTCAGAAGATTTTTCAGACTTGAAGACCAACTCAAGATTGCCAGCAATGAAACTCTCAAGGAAATGCAATCTAAGTTGGATATCAGTGATGAAGATGAAGCTGAATTCTTCAGAAAACTCCAACTCCAAATTGAGGGAAATGACAAAGGGCTAGGAAAGAAAACCAGGGAACAAAGAAGAAAATGATGTTTTGCTCAGGCTAGAGGAGCACCCTTGGAAATACTGTAAATCTTCAATTACCTCCTAGTACATACACTTTTGCAGCACTTTTTATATTTCTACTTAGTTTCAATTCAAATATTTGTTAAGTGTTTTGTTATCATCAAGTTAACCCTGAATTTATGCCTACAGTTCTTATAGACATAAATAGGGGGAGATTGTTAGGAATATATGTGCATTAGTTTGATGATATGTTTAACAAAACACTTAAGTAGAAATTTAGTGTCTGTAGCCTCAACGGATAAGACCACTTTGGCTATCCGTTGATGGTGTAGCTTTACTTAGAAATAAGTCTAGTATTGTAGCATATTTCAGTCTCTGTATTTAAAATTGTAATTCTTAGAAGTTGAGAGAAACTATGAGTCATGTTGACTACTAGATGATATGCAGATAGGAAGGCCAATTGTAAATATTTTATGCCTTGTAATTTTGTATAAATGAAGTGGTATCAACGGATGACTTAAAAGACCTTCAACGGATGAGAAGCTAAGCTTCAACGGATGTCTCTAAAGCTTCAACGGATAACATCCTTCAACGGATGAGAGCATCAACGGATGAAAGCTTCAACGGATAACATCCTTCAACGGATGAGAGCATCAACGGATGAAAGCTTCAACGGATAACATCCTTCAACGGATGAAGTCATCAACGGATGAAAGCTTCAACGGATGTTCTGCTAATCAGCCGTTGATAAGTGGTAGTTGTACCTACAAGCAGAGGCACGTGGGTTGACAGAGAAAACTGAGATGTGGTAGCCGAATTTCAGGATCAACAGAAAAAGCAGCCGTTCTTCTTTTACAAAGTTGCAATAGTCAACAAAGTACTTGAGTGAACAGGAAAAGAAGCAAGTGAAGAACTTATTTTACTATTGTAATTTTATATTGTTTTTCACTTGTACACTTGGTAATATATATGAACCAAGAAGAAGCTAGTAATTAGATAGATTTTTCCAGAGCTGTTAAGAAATATCTTGAGAGAAAATTCATCTAGTTTGTACTAGGATGCAGCTGTGATCAACATTGTTGAACACAGATTTTCTAATATACCATCTCTGGTGGAACAACAAATCCACCAGAAAAGTTTTTAAGGTCTGTTGTGTTCTTTACATTTGTGCTTGAATATATATCTGTCTGTATTAGCTTAAAGCAATTCACACACTTGTTCTTCTTGAACACACAACTTTATAAACTGCTCAAAACTTGAAAAAGTTTTGAGATTTACATTCAACCCCCCTTCTGTAAATCTCATTGTTAGTCTTCTAGGAATAACAGGAAGCATGTCCCATAAGGCAAGGGATTGCACAGTGTCACGCAACCCTGGTGGAGGAGGAGCTGGCGGTGGTAGTGGCAGTGGAAGTCAGCAGAATCCTACAGCCAGAGTGTTTGCATTGACGGCAAATCAGGCAGCAGCTAATTCAGGTACCGTTTCAGGAACACTTCTTGTTGGTAGACGTGATGCTTATGTGTTATTTGATACTGGTTCAACCCATTCTGTTGTGTCTTTATCGTTTGTTCGTCATCTTGACGTTGCACCTTCATTATTATATCCTCATATGTCTATTTCTACCCCGATGGGGAATTCTGTTGTTATTTCTGATGTGTATCGAGAGTGTCCGATAGCTGTTGGAGATAGAAGATGTAAGGTTAACTTGCTTCCCATGGAGATGCATGACTTTGATATTATTTTGGGCATGGATTGGTTGAGTGAACATCGTGCCACAATTGATTGTCAAGGAAAAAGGGTGATCTTTGGGGATGTAGATAAACCAGAATTTGTATACCAAGGGTCTCAGCCGAAAGGGGAGGTTAAATTAATTTCCGCTCTAAAGGCGAGCAAACTTTTATCTAAGGGTTGTGATGGCTACCTTGCTTTCGTGAAGGATACATCGAAGGATGAACCTCGCATCGAGGATTATCCAGTTGTGAAGGAGTATGAAGATGTGTTCCCCGATGAGCTACCAGGTTTGCCACCACATAGAGAGGTGGAGTTTACTATTGAACTAGTTCCTGGTGCTGAGCCTATTTCCAAGGCGCCTTACCGTATGGCACCACTTGAGTTGCAAGAATTGAAGGAGCAGTTGCAAGAGTTGTTGGATAGGGGATTTATCAGACCAAGTGTGTCTCCATGGGGCGCTCCTGTGTTGTTTGTGAAGAAGAAGGATGGTTCTATGAGATTGTGCATTGACTATAGGGAGTTGAATAAGGTGACTGTTAGAAACAGGTATCCTTTGCCACGCATTGATGACTTGTTTGATCAGTTACAAGGGGCGAAGTACTTTTCGAAGATAGATTTGAGATCTGGTTACCATCAGTTACGAGTTAGGGAGGAAGACGTTCCGAAGACTGCATTTCGCACTCGTTATGGTCATTATGAGTTTCTCGTGATGTCCTTTGGGTTGACGAATGCACCAGCGGTATTTATGGATTTGATGAATCGGGTCTTTCATGATTATCTGGATAAATTCGTGGTGGTCTTCATCGATGATATCTTGATATACTCTAGGAGCAGAGAGGAGCATGAGGAGCATTTACGTACTGTACTTGAAATTTTGAGGGAGAGGAAGTTGTTTGCGAAATTTTCCAAGTGTGAATTCTGGTTGGAGGAAGTGGCATTCTTGGGGCATGTTGTATCTGGTAGGGGCATTGAGTTGGATCCTGCGAAAGTCGAGGCTATTACTAATTGGCCCAGACCTAGCAATGTGACGGAGGTGAGGAGTTTCTTGGGTTTGGCAGGCTACTATAGGCGTTTTGTGGAAGGTTTCTCTTCCATAGCTTTACCATTGACTCAGCTAATGAGGAAGGGAATTAAGTTCAAGTGGAATGATGATCGTGAGAAGAGCTTTCAAGAGTTAAAGAAGAGGTTGGTGTCAGCTCCAATACTTGTGTTGCCATCAGGGAGTGGAGGTTTTCAGGTGTATAGTGATGCTTCTAAGAGAGGATTGGGGTGTGTTCTTATGCAACATGGGAAAGTGATTTCTTACGCTTCTAGGCAGCTTAAACCATATGAGGTGAATTATCCTACCCATGACTTGGAGTTAGCAGCAGTGGTCTTTGCTTTGAAGATCTGGAGACACTATCTTTATGGAGAGACTTGTGACATCTTTACTGATCACAAGAGTCTCAAATACATCTTTACTCAGAAGGAGCTTAACATGAGGCAGCGGAGGTGGCTTGAACTTCTTAAGGATTATGATGCAAATATTCAGTACCATCCGGGGAAGGCGAATGTAGTGGCAGACGCTCTTAGTAGGAAGAACTTGGGGAGTGTTGCATCTCTCATTACTCAGCCGCACCTTATTTCAGATTTGGAGCGCTTGGGTGTTGAGTTGTATGTTAGAGGATCAAGTGGTAGCATTGCAAATTTGAAAGTGGAACCGAATCTTGTTTCAAGGGTTAAGGAAGCTCAGAAGAGTGATACAGGTTTGGAAGCTATTAGATCCGAGGTGGCAGGTGGAAAGCAAACACAATTTCATTTCGATGATGAGGGTGTGATGTGGTTGGGTAGTAAATTGTGCGTGCCCGCAGACCCGACGATTCGTGAGGAAATTTTGAAGGAGGCTCATAGTTCTTCATTTTCTATTCATCCAGGTTCCACCAAGATGTATAGGGATTTGAAGAAGCAGTTTTGGTGGAGTGGAATGAAGGGAGATATAGCAGAATTTGTGGGAAAATGTCTTACATGTCAACAAGTGAAGATAGACCATCAGAGGCCTAGTGGATTGTTGCAACAGCTAGATATTCCAGTTTGGAAGTGGGAAAACATTACTATGGATTTTGTAACTCATTTGCCGAGAACTTTCAAGAAGAATGATGTTATATGGGTGGTGGTTGATAGACTCACTAAGTCCGCTCACTTCTTGCCTATTAAAGAGACTACTCCTGTTCATGAGTTGGCAGAGATTTTTCAGCGAGATATTGTTAGACTTCATGGTGTGCCGGTGTCGATAGTTTCTGACAGGGATACGAGATTTACATCGCGTTTTTTGGAAGGGTTTCCAACAAGCTTGGGGTACAAGGCTTAATTTTAGTACAGCTTTTCATCCGCAGACCGATGGACAGTCAGAAAGGACGATCCAGACGTTAGAGGATATGTTGAGGGCATGTGCTTTGGAGTGGACAGGTGACTGGGATAAGTATTTGTATCTTGTTGAGTTTGCGTATAATAACAGTTGGCACGCGAGTATTGGTATGCCACCATTTGAGGCTTTGTATGGTAGGAGGTGTAGGGCACCATCTTGTTGGGATGAGGTTGGTGAGAGAGTCATCGAAGGGCCGGAGTTAGTTAGAATTACTAATGAGAAGGTAGAGAAAGTTAAAGAAAGTCTGAAGGAAGCTCGATCTCGTCAAAAGAGTTACGCGGACCAACATAGGAAGTTTGGGGGATTTGAGCCAGGTGATCATGTGTTCTTAAAGGTGTCGCCTTGTAAGGGTGTGAAGCGTTTTGGTATGAAGGGAAAGCTTAGTCCGAGATATGTTGGCCCTTTTGACGTTATGGAGAAAGTAGGGGAAGTATCTTATAGAGTTGCATTGCCACCACAACTATCTCATGTGCATAATGTGTTTCATGTGTCGGTTTTGAGGGGCTACAAATATCATCCATTACATGTAGTTCAATATCCATTACATAAGATTAGAGAGGATCTTTCTTGTGAGGAGGAAGCTGAGGCTATCTTAGCTCGAGAGGAGCGAGTTTTGAGGAAGAACACCATTCCGTTTGTGAAAGTTTTGTGGAAAAATCATTCGGAAAGAGAGGCTACTTGGGAATTAGAAGAATCTATTCGTGAGAAATATCCGCATTTATTCGATTCAGGTACGACTATTTAGTTTCGTTAGATTCCGGGGACGGAATTTTTTTTTAAGGGGGTATATATGTAATATTCGTGAATTTTATTTATTTAAATAATAATAATAATAATAATAATACAAAAAGAGAGAATTTTTTTTTTTTTTTTTATAAAAAGAAGAGTTGAAAACAAACGTGTATTTTGTGGTTAAGGTTTAATTTATTAAAATTCTTAGAATTCTAATAGGAATAGGTGAGTTAGCACGTTATATATAATCCAGCTACGCATTACAAACATAATCATAAAAATAAACCCTAATCGGGCAGAGACATAGAATCGATAAACAGAGCCGTGTGTATTTAGTCGCCGGAAGTTAGGCAGCCTAGCCTATAGAGACAAGTAAGAAGGTTTCTTTTACTTATTGCTTATCATACTAATTTAATGATTAAATATGAAGTTATCTCTCTTCTAATAAATTTGCATTGTCATGTTCACATGCCACACAATATAGCACATACTCGAACTTTGATACCATAATGTATAGATTATGTTAATTATTAATTAATATATTATTGTTATTGTTGGAGGTATTATGTTGTTAGTTTTGCTAATGCAAGTTTAGACCGGGACTACTGTACATACAACTAATCTAGTTCATGGATGAGTTTAGTTAATTAAATGATTTAAAGAAAGAATGTCGTGTTTGTAAATATGCGGGATGTTGTCAAGGTCACTTTTGTTGATTTTAATATTATTTAAATACTAACGTTAATGATGATTGCGGTTAATGATAATAATGATGTTGGTAATTATATTTATTTAATATTATAATCTTGTTATTAGATCGCGAGCCGGGAAATTTTAACGGGTTATTTATGGGTTTTGTTAGTGTTTGAGACTGCGAGTTCAAGGTACGGATTCTATCCCCTTTTTATTCAGCGCTACTCATCTTAAAATTGAATGTCTCTAATTCACTCAATTCCATATTTTATTTGCTCCGTTAATATTATCTGATCATTTTGACTTCCGAAAATTATTTTAAAATTTGATTTGGAAAATTTTAGATATCTGTTTATGCGATTTTCAAAAATTATTTATGACACCCTTTGTTTTGGAAATCTGAATTACTTGTATCAGGTGATTTTAAATTTGCGAGAATATTTTATTTTGAACCCTTAGTGATTTAGGGTATACCGAGTTAACCAGCTGTAGGGGTACTACAGTCATGTCATTGCGGCACCAGTGACATGACACTTCCGTGACAGTGTGATTGGTCACGGCGTATCCTTCTGTTAGCTCTTGGGAGGAGTTTTTGCGCATTTGATATTTGTTCAGGATACGTGGGTGCACCCAGAGTTTGATTTGTGATTTGATTTATGGTGACGTTGTATATGCCGTACACGTTATCCATTTTGTTGCACGCATTAGGTACCCTATGATGTGTGTATTTGTATCTGTTCTGATCTCGGTATGAAATATCCTAACCCCTCGTTGCTTCAGCCTTACTTATTTTTAAAATTGTTGTGTTATTATAATTTTGCAGATTGTTTATTTCTGATCTCTTTGTTTTATAATTGTATTCCAAATCCGTACTGGGCGTTTGGCTCACGCCGTATTCTTTTTCTGGCAGGTGCTTAGGGGAATCTGGGATTGTGTGATGGAGAGCTCCCCTTATTTCGTTCTTAGGATTTCAGACTTCCATCATTATTGAGACATAATTACTTATTAGAGATTTCAGCATTTATATTTTTGGTTTAGACATTTTGGAGATTTAATATTATTTAGAAGATTTTAGACTGTTTAATTATTGTTAGAAATATATTAGTGCTCTGTTTGCAGGTTTTGGATTTTAAGTAATATCTCCCTTCTATTTTAAGAACGGGGTGTTACAATAGCAGATAGAAACCTAGGGTGTATTACATACATGGGTACTAGTTGCTTACATATGGAACTTGAAAAATATTTACATAAAATTTATCAGCGTGGTTCACATTTTAGGCACCCCATGTCTTAAAATGTCCTTCTGTAATGGGGCACCTCTAATGTCTGTACAAATGTCCCGCATATGCCTAAGCAGCAACCAATGTAGTATCTATAATTTTCACATATCCTTCCTTTCAGACGCACCTCTTTACTTCTACTTCACTTCTTACAATGAGCATGCTTTCTTTTAAGCATTTTCTGCCACAATATTGTTGCAATGATTCGCTAGCTGCTTCGTTATCAAAAGCATGCACTTCAAAGCTGTGATGTATGTTTCTCTTTGAAGGGGCCAGAGTCTTGAAAAAGTTTAGTGACTAGCTCAACCTGTAAAAACATTCATTGACAGACTGACCATCTCTAAGCAGGAATATGTGTGGAATATATCAAAGAAGCGTCAAGCACGTTTGGTCAGTTCTCTCAAAGGTGAAAATGGACTGTTGTATAAGCCCTTGTGAACCATATATAACAGTTATCGTAGTCCCCAAATTAACTGCTGAAATCTCTTAAAGTTAAATTTTTTAAGTAATTCCATTACCTGTGCTGTTTCACGAGCCAAAAAGTCTCCAAGAACTCGTTTAAAACCTTCATCTAATATATAATGGCAGCTGTACGTTGTTACTGGAAGATAACCCCTCTGAATTTTGTGCTCACCTTGAGCTCCTGCTTCTACTTTGTCAAGATTAAGCTCAATAGCAGCTTCTATTGCCTGTGATAGAATTGTAAAGTAAATCAGGGCTTAGCAATAAACATCTATCATTTATAAGCAAAGAATGTCAATCTAAAAGACTAGTAATTCATAACAGAATCAGGCATTACCATCTATGTTCATAATTCTCAAATAATATCCTTGAAACAGTACTTTATCCTCATCAACACAGTTATCTTTTGAGGTGAAATAATAAAAAGCTCAGTGGTAAAAGATCATGCTAGAAAAATGAGAACGCCTTTTATTGTTTGTGAGATGCCAAAAATTCTCAAAGAGATGCATAGGAACATGAACACTACAGTCTAGTAAACAAGACATGAGCATCCAGTGTAAGTGGAACCCAGGCCATTACCTATTTTAGGATTTGACTTTTGATATCAAGGATAGCGTCATCAATCAGCTAAAAGTGCTAGACATTGCTTATGTTAAGAGGCTAACAGACCTGGTAATAACATGCTTCAAAATGCAAACTTGGATAGTACACATGTGGCAGACATCCCCATAATCGTCCAAATAAAGTATCTCCTCCAATAAGGTTTAGTGCTCCAGCAACAATTTCATCTCCTTCTTCAGCAACAATGAGTAGTACTTGATCTCCCATCTTTGAACCTATGCTGTGAAAGAACTCCCTAGTAAGATACGCGGTGCCCCACCTGTAGATTAACCAATAAAATACCTACTCAGTGCAACTGATTAGATTACCTTTTCGTTTTATTTATACAGCTATTAAAAGAAAAAGGAAGCATGCACCAAACTTGTTATCTGTTGTGTTCCTGTAGAACTTGTAGAATGTATCCCAGTGCTTAGCCTGCAAATGCATGAAAATAATGATATACAAGTGCTTCCAGTAATTATCTAATAAGAAGGAATCTCATATAAATTACGTTAAAATCACAACTAAATCTGCTTCACAAAGGAAGTCTGATTTAGAAAAGCCACTTTTAAAAACCTGCAACATACAACTCAAAACTTGCCAGTTAAGTGAAGAATATCGAAGTACTAAATCTACAGTTACATTTTCACAGAAAGAAGTACAAGAATCCACAACGCTAAATGTCAAAATAAAGTCCACTACTTAATTACTCTAAATTGCACATATACATAAAAGAAAATCAATTCTCATTTATGACTACGCAGAAAAAGGAAAAAAAAAAGGAAGCTCATTATTACCTTGATCTCATGACCTCTTAGGCGTTTCATAGTTAAATTTTGGGCAGGAATCTGCACAAAAAGGAAGTGTAATCACATAGCTACATATTCATATGGCTGAATCATATTCAAGTCATACCCTCTACCCTTATCATGATGTAGCTATGCAGAGTCAATGAAGACAGAAGGAAAGAAAGAAGACATCATTCATCTACATGACAAAGACCTCAATTCTCAGATCTTGAGACATGAACTGTTATATCAGTACATTAATTTTCTAATATCAGTACTCTTGGAAGTTGCACTTTAACCTATCTGAAGGTTTTCCAAGATATAAAAACTTCTATTACATTTATTATAGAGTTTCTTCAAAAAGAAGGGCAAAAAAAAGTCATATATCAATATAGGTGTGGTTCAAATTAGAACTATGTTCTGATATAGAACTTAGAACCAATGCAAGCATTAAATTTATACTTGATCAACAACTTCTATTGTTCTGCTGTAGTACACGGTACATGTCCATCTACTGCAGAACACCAATTTTTCTTATATATTATAAAATTTAATGTTCTTCTGCAGTACATGTTTTTTATAAATTACGTACTACTGTATAAAAAAAAATACTTTTTTAGCATGACTCAATATTTCTCTAATTTTTATAAAAAATATAAAAAACAATATCATGCAAAATATGTTATTAATAATGGGAAGTAGTATATTCTGCATAAGAACATAGATTAGTTCTAAGAGTTTAAATTATAACTGGTTTAGAACCTGACCCAATATATATAGGGTCAAAAGAGATTTATATCTATTGCTGTATCAGCTCATATGAGATTTCACCCTTATCTAAAAATGTTCAACTTTGACTATCTCTTGGTTAAATACTAGCTAGGAGCCTATGAGGCTCTATTTAACTAAGTTTCAGGAAAAATATACTACTATATTGAGAGATACGCAAGACAGGCCTACAAATTTGATATCATCCAGTGCATTGTTTCCAAGAATGAAAAGGATTATCTTCATGAATTTCCCCGAAGGTCATACCATATCACAACTTCACTTCATATCTTAAGTAAATTTTATAATCTCAAATGTTGTGTCACGAGACTAAACAAAAAATTTACACGTAGAACGCTATCTTAATGACACACACCCAAAAGGAAAAGTGTCACAACATATAGTGTAATGGTTGTACGAAATAGAGAAGCATAAAAAATCAAAAAGTACGAAAGAAGTATTGTTCAAATCTCATGGTTCCCTAAAGCACTTTCCTGATTTTGGACATCATAGTCGGTAAACATAGTTACGGAATATTCCATGATAAAATGATTTACTACTTTACATTTTAATAGTGCGGATACTGATTCAATACATGCACCAGTTTTGAGTTCTATGTGCAAACAACTATGCCCTTGTCCACTATTATATGTATTTCTCTGACCTGGTTATACAAGTGAAGAAATATACATCCATTGACAAAATACTAGATATTGTGCACAAGCCTCAAAATCTAATAATTTAAACCATCGTAGAATACTTTTCAAAGATCAATTTCTAAACCAAAACCAAGAAGCTTGGGATAATAAAGAGGTCAATAGCATCACATCCTTTATTTTTGAGGCTATTAAGAAGGAATTACATTTTAAACACGAGGATAGAGTGATAGACTAACCTTTTTACGCTCTTGACGTATATTTTTTCTTTTACTTTGCTTCATGTCCTTCAGAAAATCATCAAAGCTGTGCCATAAAAATAGGGGACGAAATACTTGTATATTACGACAAGTAAACACCGAAATTATATACATTTGCAATTAAACACAAGATTTTGATGTGCCTAAACATCATTTACTGATAAGCATATAGACTTGAATAATAATCTAATGAAACAATAATGACTTAAATATTCAGTATAAACTGAAGAAGACAGCTGCACAAAAACTTCAGGTACAGATAGATCATTTCGCTACAATATGGAAAATTACTAATAAAAATTACGGAGTCTGGTTGAATTAAGTAACACAATAAGTTCCTCCTTTAGTTAAGTTGATTTGTTTGTTTACTCCTCAAAAACAGACTTCGTATGCAGCGAGAGTGTAAGAGTTTGGGCTTCCTGCTAAAAAATGGAAAATACACTTACATTAGAAGATGACTTAATAGATCTACGCTCAACACTTACTTTCTATAGTTATGGTTTTTCCAGTGATACTGCATTCCAGTCCTTTGAAGAAAACCTTTGTCCTTCAGTCTGTGCCACTCATTTTCTGATGGAAAGGTAATGTGAAGCGAGGAAACTTGAAACTGTTAACACATATTTTACAATTAAAATCATGTTAACCTGTTAGAACAAGTTATTTAAGATATTAGATCCTGGAAATAAAGACAAAGTAACTTCTTTTTTGAAATAAGAAACAAAGTAAGTTTTAGAAACAATGAGTCACTTAACTTCTTTCCTATCATGTGATAAACATAAAATCTATAGAAACTGTTAAATATCAACAATAATGATGACATAAGCATGCATAGGTCATCAAGCTGACATCATAAAGTACTTGGTTCCTGTAGCAAGAGTAGCCAGAAAATTTCAATTTTTTCCATTTATTGACGCTCTTGCCTCAGTAGAAAATATATAACATCTACAGTTTCAGTTCTCTGCCTCTCGCATTCTCTCCTCTCTACTATGATCCTTCCTATATATTCTTAGTATTCTCATATAATCGAGATGGTATCCGTCATGACCCCAAATATGACCCAACAAAAGTATAATAAGGACAGAAATGACATTTCATCACCAGGGGTCAACATAACGGGTCAAGGGGTAAAAGAGTCGGATCAACTAAGGAAATATACACACAAAGGAGTGTGGGGGGTTGGAAGGAAGGCCTCAGATTAATTGTAATGTAAAATAATTTTAGGGTCTCTTTGGAGAGTTCCTGGCTTTCTTTCTTCGTTATTTTCATTCGTAAGTGAATAGGGAGTTGTTATCAGTCTGAACTTGCTAGTTCATCATTGTCAATTAGCTAGTTCATAACAGTAACATAGCAGGAGTAGAGAGCAGGAGATTTTCAGATCAAGCTTGCTGTTTTTCAAGGAAAACATTAGCTTCCCAGTTTATGGAATGACATATGCACATCCCTCCGGTGCTAACAGAGCACCTCCTCTGTTCAGAGAGGTTCAGTTATACTGAGTAATTGAAGGAGTCCGGTATCTCTGAAATATAATTAGTTCAAGGACTGATTGGGGGCCATCCACTGTGGTGCTGATTGCAGCACATCTTGTGATTGTTTGGCATAGCCTAAAATGTATCGAAGTTGAGTCCCAGTTTACCCATAATTCTCAGATAATTATCCTAAGATAGGTCAATTCTCAGATACTTGTAAGAGGAATTGAAAATAGGGGCAAGAAAATCCAAGGATTCAGGCCACAAATCTGTATCTATATAATAGATCTTTGGAACCCACGAATGATAGCTTAAGCAGATTAAGATGAACTCTCAATGTTTCTCTCAACATACCCAACATAAAGCATAAATTTACAGATTGTCTACTTGGTTGGTAAATTGAAAAATTAAGCAAAAAGACTCTCACAAAGAATTATAGCATACTGGAAATAAATTGACAACACAAATGTTGAAGATTGCTTGGCAATTAGATGAAAGTGATAAAACACATTTCCCGTACAATAATATAAGAAATGATTACCTTCTAATCTTTATTAAATATTTGGAATAGACTTAAACAATATTTATAGGTGCTAAAAAGATAGTTCAAGGGAAATAATTGGATATATCCAATACCTTGGCTGCTAAGTCCTTCAGTGCAGATACTAAAACATCAAATATTTGATCTTTATATGAATTGTCCCGAACCAAGATCCTTGGCCCAGTTACCGGTGTGAATGGTACGCAACATTGAAATTTCGGGTAGTACCTTGCACCATAACTGTAATAGGCGTCTGCCCAGGAATGATCAAAAACATACTCACCATAAGAGTGGCTGCAAAGTTGCAAAAAATTTAAGGTGAGCTAATTGTGAAGCATATGGAGAGATTTAAATCGGTGGATTTCAGGTGCAAACCTTTTAAGGTAAAGTGGAACTACACCTAATATCTTATTATGTGCATCCCGAGCAATGATGTGCTGCGGTATCCATCCTGTTTCCTGAAAATAAATACAGGTTCAACTGAATTAAAAAGATCAAGTACCAGAAAAAGCTTTCGGTCCAAGCAAGCTTCACGTGTTTTTTTTACTTCACCAAGAAACTTAGAACAAAAACCTATTATGCAAAATCAGATATCTACTACAAGTACTATTATGTGTCTAAATACTGAATCAAGTGCAAAATATATAACTCAGTTGACGTACTGAGAAACAATTCAAATTGACAGCTGCACATATAGAATGTCTCAAATTAGAGAGCATAATCTTCACGAAATCTTTCACAAAAGCTGTCACTGATTCGATTATGTTTTTTGCAAGTATATAAAGTTAGCCGTAATATTTAAGTAAAAGCTAGAAAATCCAAGCAAAGAGAAATATATCAAATGTAAAGGAAGCCAATTTATTTAAAAAAATTATCTTGCCTCCAGAAAATAAAAGCAAAACAATATGGATAATCATATCTATTAACACATTGTTTACAGCTATAAACGCGCCAAAGTTAGATGTAGCATAAAACGGAAAAATGAAAATTTCAAAAATATTTTGTGCTTTTCATGCAGCTATATATATTTTAGTTCAATTTCATGAGAAATAAAGATCAGTCAATAAAGCAAAGGAGGTACAAGGCCTTTGCTAACCTTTACGGATGAACCCGACTCCTCTAAGCTCAAAAGAAAATTATGTGTCAGAAAAGGATTAAATTTTTCGGGGCCTGTAGCATCAAGACTGCATGCATCCCAATCATCTGATGAAACCTCTGAAATTGAAGAAACTACTGAAACTGATACCTTTGTAATGCTTTCAGATTTTGTCGAGTCTCCCTAATATAAAAGAAATAGACTGTGCACTGTCAGCAACGAAACAAAACAACACCTAGTTTCTATAATTTGGCCAAGTAGCACACAAGCTACCACAAGTTTCCAAAATAAAATATATGATACCTCAGAGTATATCTGTGCCTGCATGAAATCGGGCAACGAAAGACTCATTTCAGAACGCGCCGCCTCCTTTTTTGGTCCCCAGAAAAGTGCCATTACTCTACCTTTCTTAACTGAATATCGAAAACACTGTCCACGCCTCGAATTTCCCTACCATCCCACAAAACAAAAATATTTTCATTAATTCTAAATGTTACTTCCATCCCATATCCTACAATTAACTAAAAAGCAAACAAATTTACCTTGGTGCATAACTATAAATCCCAACAGATATTTAGACGAAAAGTAAACACAATTTCACTATAGCAGCAATTCATCACCACAAGCTACAACAAACCCAAAAAACTTTCTAACAAAATATAATCAAGAAAATTACAAAGCCTCCACATTTGACACCAAAATTATCGAAAAGGAATAACCAATATAATCAAGAACCAAACTTCACAACAAATATACTCTGTGATGAAAAGAACACAGAAAATTATCACGACCCAGAACAATTATACACTCAAAAAACAAATTTTTGAAACTAAAAAAACCTATAAGGATTAAAAAGGGCAACTAAAATCATCAAAACCCAATATATAAATACAGTCAAAAGTTACTAAATATGTAATTTGTAATAAATAATCTGATGCTTACCAGACGAGGTTGATTGAAGCCCAAAAATGGAGAGACAGCAGCCATGGCCACTGCCATTCCCAAAGATTTAAGCTTCAGCTAAACTTCTCCAGAAATATAAAGATACACAATATCAGTTTTATTATATTAATTTTATGTTTTTTTATTTATTCTAGCACACCCACTCGAATCTTTTTGTTCTTACCTCAGCTCCTTTGCATCAGGGTACCTATTATGAAACTCCCGAATATATGTCTCTAAACATTTTTTTTGCCAAAAAAATTAAATATAATAAAATTTAATAAATAATTATTATGGTACGGTGAATTTGAATATAAAATTAAAGTTAGTTGACACCAACAACCAAATACCATCATAATAATAATTTAAATTAGTAACTTTTTAGATATTACTCCCTCCGTACCACTGAATTCTATACATACTTTTGCCTCATACTTGACACGCACTTTAAGGCTACTATAAAATATAGTTCTATAATTTTTTTTTAGAATTTTCTTTTTCTGTATAAAAGTTTAAACATTATATTTTTATTTAAAAGAAAAAAATATTTAAAATTATTTATGGAACCATGTTTTACGGGAGCCTTAAAATGCGTGCCGATCCCCCGTCCCCCAATGTAAACAACCCACCGGGACGGAGGGAGTAAAATATATGTAAATATTTTAAAATTATATTTGTTATTTCTAATATTAAAATAATTATTAAAAAATAAAAAAAAATAGTAAAATGGCATGCCGAATCATGAAAAGACATGACTGGATAATTGACGTCATGGCATGGACATCTTGACATGCCCGTGCCGTTGTGACATGCACACTACCTTGCATACACAGTCACACACACAATTACCGACAGAGTGACAGTATGTAGTATGTAAACAGTTCTTTGAGAATTTTTCATCAATTCAAAAAATGATCAAAATATCACTTTTTAAATATTTTTTTACCCAAAATACCCATCCTTAAATAAAGTGACCTAAATATTCACGTGATATTCAATTATTTATACGTCACATTCAATATTTTATCATTTAAACATGTATCATATTTTAAATTTTTAATATTTTATAGTTTAACAATTTCTCATTTGGGGTTTAAAAATATTTAAAAAATAAATAAAAATAATTTTAAAATTTTAAATGATAACAAAAGATCCACTTACAAGAGAGTATCATGCATCATACTCCACTACTCCACTGAAAAAGGAGTATCATCCTGATACTCCTATCTCAGTGGAGTATCACGTTGATACTCCACTGAAAATGAAGTATCTAGTGGGTATTTTAGGCAGTATAAAAATTTTGGTGGCTATTTTGGGCGATTGTTATTTAAAAATGGTTATTTAGGTTTTTAACCATACTGATAGGGAAGAAAAATAAGGTCTGGGTATGTAATTAATGTTGCATTAATTATATCATAATTGGGCCAACAGTTAGGCCCATTTGAGAAGGCCCAAAACCCTGAATATTAATTAATTTCGTCATTAATTAATAAGGGATAAGTCAGCTGATAAGATGAGTCCTACTGGAGAAATAAATCCTCGTAGATTGACCTCCAAAGAACCTGGTGGGATAAGAAATCAAATTCCTACTTCTTAGGACTCCAAAGTTCATTCTAATTCTGAGACTTGACCACCAAGTCTCCTAACCCAAGTCCAATTCAAGGACTCCCAACATCTATATAAGGGGCCTCACCCCACAAATTAGAACTACGTTTTTTGACTTGATCCTTGGCATACAGCAAAAAACGTAGGCATCTTGTAAGGCAGATCGAGTCACGAAACACAAGAGCAGTCAAATCGAGTCTCGAAGCTCACGTTCCCTAGTAATAAGTACAGCAATTCTTATACCTTAGTTTTTGATCCATAACATTTGGTGTCGTCTGTGGGAAGGCACAACAACAACCATGGCGAGAACATGGAGAGGAAGCAGCGCTTAGAAGGAGGAACACCAGCGGGAACAACCCAAACGATTTCATCAATCATGGAGGTACCTCCTCATTCAACCTATGTCGCCACCCAAGGAGGAGCCCAGGTAGAGGCAACTGAACCTCAACCTCAAGGGATGATTCCCCCGACTCCTCAAGGTACGAATCCTCAACTTCAACAACTACATACACTTGTGAATTCTCGACCCGTTGGGTATGAGTATTCAACTGTTGTGACCACTACCCCCTTATGGGATGCCCCTTTAACCCGAGATTGGAGGAAGTGGACATGCTGGACGGAGTGAAGGACGAGGGCGAACACCCCCTACATACAAGGTTTGGCTCCTATCCCAGAGGATCAGGAATTTTCTGGTCCTTACACTGAGAGGGACTCTGAATCTTCAGATGATGAAGTGGCCCCAAGAAGGAGACGTGCTGGGAAAGAGCCGATGGCTGAGGGTAACCAACGTCCTAGGAGCACCCGATGGGTCAATCCCCAAGAAGTGCAGGAGAGAATCAAGGCCCACGAGGCTGAGATTCAAAGGCTGAAGCGCTACTTGGAGGCGCATTAGGCTCCCAGACTCCCATTACTACCTAGGGGGAGAAATCCTCCTCCAATCATAGACCTGGATGGTCCGTCACAAAGAAGGGCTGTAGTCCCAAGAGCTGATCCAAGCAATCTTCTTCCCCTTGGAGATCCTGATGATCCTACTCCACCATTCACTGAAGAAATAATGAATGCCCATATCTCAAGGAAGTTCAAGATGCCCACTATCAAAGGCTATGATGGCACGGGAGATCCCGCTAATCATGTCAGGACGTTCTCTAATGCACTGTTGTTGCAGCCCGTGAATGACACTATTAAGTGTCAGGCCTTTCCTCAAACCCTGTCGGGTATGACTCAAAGATGGTATAGTCGTTTATCCCCGAACTCTATTGGGTCCTTTAGATAATTAAGTCAGGCTTTTATTAAGCAGTTCATCAGCGGGAGAGTGCATGGAAAAAGTTCAGCATCCCTCCTGAGCATTGTGCAGGGAGCGAAGGAATCCTTGAGAGACAACCTGAATCGTTTCACAAAGGAAGCTTTAAAAGTCCCAGGCCTTGATGACAAGGTAGCCATGATAGCATTGCAACAGGGAACTAGGGATGAATTATTCAAGATGTCATTGGCCAAGCGGCCCCCTGAAAGCATGTTGCAGCTCCAAGATAGGGCCGGGAAGTACATCAAAGTGGAGGAGAGCATGAGGAAGGCAGTAGTAAGTAACGAGCCCACTGGAGGCAAGAAGCGAAAAACTGATCTGGAATATATTACTAAGGACAAGTATCCCAGAACTGAGCAAAACCCTGATTCAACCCCAAAGAAGGGAGGACCTGGGCAAAAGTTCACTGAATACGCTAAGTTGAATGCTCCTTGAAGCCAGATCTTGATGGAAATCGAGAAAGATCAAGATATTCGTTGGCCTAAACCCTTGAAGGCTGATCCTGCCAAGCTAGACAAGAGTAAATATTGTAGATTTCACAAAGATGTTGGTCATGACACCGATGAGTGTAGGCAAGTAAAAGATGAAATAGAATTCCTCATTCGAAAAGGAATATTGAACAAGTACACAGGGGAAGGAAGAGACAGGAATAACAATGGGAGAAAGAACTTTGAAGATCATAAGATGGACCAAGACGATCAGGCACGGAACCCCAAGCCTAGGGGACCGGTTATAAATACAATCTTTGGAGGACCATGACCCCGAGGGCCTGTGATAAACACAATCTTTAGAGGACCAACTGCTGCTGGATTATCCAGGAACTCCAGGAAAACATATACTAGAGAGGTTATGCATATTGTTGGAGAAGCCCCGAAGAGGGTCAAGACAGGAGTAACAATGGCTTTTGATGATTCTGACCTAGAGGGTGTGAAATTTCCTCATGACGACCCGCTGGTCATAACACCGATAGTAGAAAATAGTCCGGTTAAGAGGGTCCTTGTGGATAATGGTGCTTTAGTGGATATCTTGCTCCATGACACATGTTTAAGGATGGGTTATAATGATTCTCAATTAACCCTGACTGATATGCCGATATATGAATTTGCAGGAGTGGAGTGCCCCGTGGAAGGGATAATCAAGTTGCCAACAACCATAGGACAGGAATCAAGGCAAGAAACACAGATGTTGGACTTTATGGTGGTGAAGGATAGTTCAACTTATAACGCTATCATGGGGAGAACATGGATACATGCCTTCAAGGTAGTCCCTTCTTCCTACCATTCAGTTATGAAGTTTCCCACCCGGAATGGGATTGGGGAAGATAGAGGAGATCAAAAAATGGCTAGAAGTTGTTATGTAGCCTCCCTGAGGGCAGATGGAGTTGGGGGGCAAGTTCTGCCTATTGAATATCTGGATATCCGAGAGAATGATGAGAAAAGAGGGAAGCCAGCAGAAGACTTGGTTATGATTCCTTTGTCTCCCGAGGATCCTGAGAAAGTGACTTTCGTTGGAGCAACACTAGATGAGCCCTTTAGAGGGAAGTTGGTGAAGTTTTTGCAAGAAAATAGTGATGTGTTTGCATGGTCGGCAGCTGATATGCCAGGTATAGACCCAGAACTGATTACTCACAAGTTGAATGTGGATCCAAATCGGAAGACAGTGAAGCAAAAGAAAAGAAGTTTTGCTCCAGAGAGGCAAGAAGCTATAAAACAGGAAGTAGAGAAGCTCTTAGAGGCTGGTTTCATCGAGAAGATACAATTTCCAGAATGATTAGCTAACCATGTGATTGTAAAAAAGGCCAATGGAAAATGGAGGATGTGTGTGGACTTCACTAACCTAAATGATGCATGCCCGAAGGATTGTTTCCCGTTGCCAATGATAGATACTTTGATAGATGCCACTGCTGGGCATGAGATGCTGAGCTTCATGGACGGATTTAGTGGATACAATCAAATCAAGATGCACAAGAATGACATCCCAAAGGTATCATTCATCACTGACTTTGGTGTTTATTGTTATCTTGTTATGGCATTTGGTCTCAAGAATGCAGGAGCCACTTATCAAAGGTTGGTAAATAAGATTCTTAAGGATCTTATTGGCAATACCATGGAAGTCTATGTCGATAACATGTTAGTCAAGAGTCTAGTAAAGACTGACCATATAACCCATTTGAGGGAAGCTTTTGAGGTCCTGAGATACCACAAGATGATGTTAAATCCTACAAAGTGTGCTTTCGGAGTAGGATCTGGAAATTTTTTGGGATTGATGATCTCCAAGAGAGGAATCGAGGCCAATCCCGACAAAATAAAGGCAATCCTGGACATGGAGCCACCAAAAACTATCAAAGATGTTCAAAAGCTCAGAGATAGAGGAAAGTTCAGGAAGTGTATACTTCCACATTCTGAAGACACGGAGCATTGATGTTAAGCTTGTAGCTCCTGTAGGTCTGGGGACGTCATGGATAGATCCCATTAATGCCCATATTCAAACCGGTTGGTTTCCAAATGATGTTACTGAAGCCCGAAGATTGGCTGTTCGAGCACTGAGATACTCCTTGATAAATGGAATTTTGTATAAAATATCTTATGTGGTTCCTTACATAAGATGTCTCAGGCCCGATGAGGCACGCTTGGCTCTTGAGGAAGTACATGAAGGAATCTGTGGGTAACACTTGGGGGCAGAGTACTAGCTCATAAGATAACCCATTTAGGCTTCTATTGGCCCGAGATGATGGCCGATGCTAAAGAGTATGTGAAGAAGTGTGACCGCTATCAAAAGCATGCACCTATCATTCGACAACCCCCCGAGATGCTGACCTCCATCAACTCTCCCATCCCCTTTGCTATGTGGGGAATGGATATACTTGGACCTTTCCCCATGGCCATGGCACAAAGGAAGTTCCTGATTGTAGCCATTGATTATTTTACTAAGTGTATTGAAGCCAAGCCTTTGGCCAAAATCACAACTAAGCAGGTTGCACAATTCCTGTGGGAAAATATCATGTGCCGGTATGGAATTCCCCGCATCCTAGTCACTGATAATGGAACACAGTTCAACAATGAGGAATTTAAGAAGTATTGTGAGGAGAATGAAATTGAATTATGATTGACCTCTGTGGCTCGCCCGCAAGCCAATGGGCAAGCGGAAGTAGCGAATCGAATAATCTTGGATGGACTAAAGAAGAGGATCGAGAAGTCGAGGAATAACTGGGTGGATGAAATACTCTCAATACTATGGGCCTATAGGGCTACCTGTAGAGTCACGACTGGAGCAACTCCCTTCATGTTAACATATGGGGCAGAAGCGGTTGTTCCTGTAGAGATATCACATTCCTCTCCCAGGATTCAAGCTTTCAATGCTGAAGAAAATGAGGTAGGGCAAAGGTTAGCCCTGGATCTTATTGAAGAAGTACGAGATGAGGCACATGCAAAGATAGTGGAATATCAGAAAAAAGCTTCATTCTACTACAACCTAAGGGTTAAGGAAAGGTTCTTCAAGTAGGGTGACTTAGTCCTGAGGAAAGTGGAAGCTTCTGGTGTAGGGCAGAAAGGGAAACTTGCCCCAAATTGGGAAGGGTCATACAAGGTCAAAAGTGTTCAAGGTAGAGGAACCTACAAGCTTGAGACTATGGATGGTTTTGAAGTCCCGAGAACTTGGCATGCACAAAAACTGAAGATTTACTATGTGTAAAGTGGTTGAGCACGATTCTCACCTATCAAGATGACAAGTAGGTTGAAAAGAACCTTGAAGCTTTGCATGGTTAGGATTTACATGTTTTAGTTTTATTTTGAAGTTTATTAAGACTTGTGTAAGAGATGAGTCCCAATAATTTGTGAAATTTAGAAAGTTTTCGAAATGTGTTTGAATTCCAGTGGCAAGACGAGTAAACTAAGTGCATGGAATGAAAGCAATAAAGTTTGATAAATAAAACTGGTTCAAATAAATAATACAAAGTCTGATAAGCAAAGTCTCAAAGACAAGATAAAATAAATAGGCCACGCAGGGCTAGAAAAGCTCTAAGAAGCAGAGGTGCCCTCAGCCTCCATATCATCATCTTCTCCGCTTTCGCTGGAAGTCTCAGTAGTCCCGGAGGAGGAAGAGCTATCATCTGCAGCAGGCCTAGAAGATGACTCGGGAGGAGGAAGAAGCGAGTCCTGAGGAATACGATCCGAGACAACCACTCGGATGCGGAACCTCTGTAGTAAAGCCTCGTCGTTAGGACAGACATAGTCCGCTGGGTTAATATCAAGGCAAGCCTCGTTCATGGTCCCAAGGGCCTTGGCACAGCCAGTCCTAAAAAACCCAAGGAATACCGAATCGTCCCTCACCCTCATGGACTGGGTAAACTCCTACGAGTCCAGGTAGTTGTCAATCACCTTGTCCTTCTTGGCCCTTAGCACAACCAGTTCAGCGTTGGACTCTCCGAGCTCCTCCTCCTTACGCTTCAACTTTCTCTCCAGAGCGGCGTACTTCATCTGCTGCTTCCTGAGGGCATTATCAGCTTTGTCCGAAGCCCTCTTCCAAGATTCAGCTTACCTCACAGTGCCTTGAAAGTAGGTGTTAGACTGAAATAAAATGATACACAGAAATATAAGGCAATTAAATGCTACAAGTAAAAAGATAGTAAAATTATAAGAAATAAGTCATACCGAGGCCAAGGACTGAGCTCCCATGAGCTTTATCCTCTCCAAGTCAGGAGTAGCTACCACATCGGTAAAGTCCTTAGGGGTTACGCCATGGTAAGACCAATTCCAGGCGTGCTTGGTGGATCCAACCACGGTATCCCCTCGGCAGAATCCCCATAGAGGCTGGAAAGCTCCAGTAGCAGCAAAGACAGGAGCAGCAACAGAAATAGGGGCACTGTGGGCTTCAGCTCCCTCAGCAGGAACCTCCACCATGGGCTCCTTATGCTTCCTTAAGAAGCTAGGCTCTGTAGCCTTTCCCCGAGTATCCAGTCCCACAAGGCGAGCTTTCTTCATCCTCGCAGTCTTCTCAACAAGAGGTACGCTGTCTTCGTTAATTTCCTTAGCAGCTGTAAAAGCAAGAGAAAAATAAGAATAAGTGGTGTCAATAATGCATGGAAATAAATGAAAACTAGAAGGGAAGAAAAATACCCTGTTGAGAAATTGAGGAGAGTCCCACGTGGATAAGGGAAAACTCCTCTAAAAGAGTCCAGCTGACAGTGGCACCATCATCCCGAGTAAGCTCATCATAAATGATAGTTTCCTCAAGGGTTAGGTGAATGGATTTGAGGCTACCATCGCTAACCTTCCTGAAGGAAGATCTGAAGAGAGTGCCCCAGTCTCCATTCTCCCACCTTAACCCGACAAAACTACTTCTCCAGTGTTGGTTATTATCGGGAATGGAGGCACTATTAAAAATATGCGTACATTTGGGCCTTTGTTTAATGTAGACCCAACCACAGATACTCGAAGAACTATTATAATACTGGAAGATTTTCCTAAAAACTGCTATTGATAAAGGAAAACCTACCTTAAGACAACAAAGCATGAAACATAAAATGTTCGTCCAGGCGTTTGGAGGAAGCTGACAGGGGTTAATTTGTAAATCTGCTAAGAGGTGAGGAATGAAAGGATGAAAAGGAAACCTAAGCCCAACATCAAGGGCATCTGTGTAAACAAAAAGAATGTCAGGTTTCCAGTGGCAAGTACGATCGCCACCGGCAACTGGAACTAGTCTAAGAGGGGGACAAAGATTATAATGTGCATTTAATTTATCGTAATCTATATTGTGCCATGTGTTGCAATGATCGAAAGAGTCAAGATGTGCAGTTGAGGGATATTCGTCCCCCTAGTATTAATCATATCTAACAAAGACATGTAAGAAGAGCGGATTTCGATATCCTTACCTTATTTTGAAGTAGAGGCAATCTTGGTCGCTCTCTCAGCACCTTTGTCTGCCATTAATGGAGGATGAGGAAGGCTTGGAAACTTGAAAAAAGGCCGGTGGCCGGAAAATCACTAGAGGAGGAGTGTTGAGAGGAGGGTAGAGAGTGTCTGAGAGGAAATGAGGAGTGAAATGAGAAGTGTGGAGAGTCACACTACCACCTCACTCTTATATAGGCACATGGAAGGCAAATTGGGCTTGGAAAAGCCCATTTGGACCCAATATCAAGAAGGTTCTGGAATAATCTACAGAGTTTTAGAAGAATCTTGATTTAAAATAAATGTTTGAGAACATTTTGGAAGTTTCCAGAAAAATCTAAAAACATAAGGAAAAACCTCAGAAATTCCAGAAGATTCTGGAAATTAGGCTTAGAAATGGAGGCCCAGCCCAAGAGTTATTGGGCCTGGGGGGTATGAAAAACCCAAGTCTTTGGATCTGAAAAAATAATCAAGCCCAGTTTAGGGCCCAAGTGTTTGAAAGGCCCAGCAAAAGGCCCAAGTTAGAAAATATAAACCAAAACGACTTTGGGCCCTGGAAATATAAAGCCCAGCATGATCCAACATAAAAAAAGAGAGAGGCCCATTAAAAGAAGCCCAGTAAAGGGTAGGCCCAAAAGAAATGCCCGGGAAATTAGGGACCCAAAATTTTTTTATTCGAAATAAAAATATATATGCAAAATTTTTGACCCAATTCGATCAGGATTCATATTATGTTTTTGGTCAAACGATTGAGGTCGAAAATGGCTTCGACCAGAGCTATAAAAAGGAGTTATTTCGGTCAGAAAAAAGTAAATCATGACCGAAAAGGACAGGATTTTAGTCGAATGAAAAAAGGGGGAAAAATCGTGACCGAAATGCGGTCAGGAATCCTAGTCGAACATTTCAGGTCGAAATGACCTTCGACCAGGTCTAGAAGGGGGAGTTAATTCGGTCAAAAAAACATCGATCCTGACCGAAATGGTTAGGATTCCTGATCGAATGAAAAAATAAGTAAATAAAATAATAATAAAATATATATATGAAAAATCCTGATCGAAATTCGATCAGGATCTTACTCGAATGCTTCTAGTCGAAAATGTTGCCGACCTGGGCAATATAAAGCATAATTCGACCAGGATCCTGGTAAAATAAGGATTCCTGGTCGAACAGTATATAAAAAAAAGGAAGAAAAAGAAGGAAAATCCTGAAAATTGCAGAAATTAATGGAAATTCTTTAAATATTTTCTGAAAGATATGAATATTTTCAGAAAATAAGGAATAAATCCAGAAATTAAAGGAAATTCCTTAAATATTTCTGGAAGATATTAATATTTTCAGAAAATAAGGAATAAATCCATAAGTTAAAGGAAATTCCTTAAATATTTTCTGGAAAATATGAATATTTTCTAGAAAATAAGGAATAAATCCAGGAGTTAAAGGAAATTCCTTAAATATTTTTTGGAAGATATGAATATTTTCAGAAAATAAGGAATAAATCCAGAAATTAAAGGAAATTCCTTAAATATTTTCTGGAAAATATGAATATTCTCAAAAAATGAGGAATAAATCCAGAGATTAAAGGAAAAATCTCAGAAATTAAGGGAAAATTCCTGAAAATTAAGAAAAAATCCCAGAATTAAGGGAAGGATTCCTCAAAATTAAGGAAAAATCCCAGAATTAAGGGAAGAATTCCTGAAAATTAAGGAAAAATCCCAGAATTCAGGGAAAATTCCTGGAAATTAAGATAATTCCTAAATAATAAGGATAAAAGCAAATCGTTGTAGATATGTAGGTCGCAAAAAAAAGATATCCTTTAAGGGAACGAATGAACTTAACTTCTGCAAAACCTAGTCATTGTTTCCCAAAAGTTGGGGGGCAAATGATAGGGAAGAAAATAAGGCATGGGTATGTAATTAATGTTGCATTAATCATATCAGAATTGGGCCAACAACTAGGCCCATTTGAGAAGGCCAAAAACCCTGAATATTAATTAACTTTGTAATTAATTAATAAGGGATAAGTCAGCTGATAAGATGAGTCCTAGTGGAGAAATAAATCCTTGTAGATTGACCTCCAAGGAACCTGGTGGGATAAGGAATCAGCTTCCTACTTCTTAGGACTCCAAAGTCCATTCTAATTCTGAGACTTGACCACCAAGTCTCCTAACCCAACTCCAAATTCAGGACTCCCAACATCTATATAAGGGGCCTCACCCCACAAATTAGAACTACATTTTTTGACTTGATCCTTGGCATACAGCAAGATACGTAGGCATCTTGTAAGGAAGATCGAGTCACTAAACACAAGAGTAGTTAAATCGAGCCTCGAAGCTCACGTTCCCTAGTAATAAATACAGAAATTATTATACCTTAGTTTTTGTTAGATATATTTGAGATGTCATGTCTAATCTGATTTGTGTTTAGTTTTGAGAACTTAACAACAGGACTTATCGGAACTTATTGGAAATCAGAACTTACTGAAGTCATAACTTAATATCAGAATTTAAGACGTCGGAAGATATATATCATGACTTAAGTGCGGGAAGACTTCAGATAAGGAATGCGGCTGATTTACAGGAGAAGATCTGGACTAAAACAAAAGAAGATATGCATGAAGAGTTAGAGGACTAGAAGACTTGTAGAAGATATCTGATTGATATATTTTAGGAGACAGAATTATATTCTATATCAATTAGAAGATATCTTATAACTGTGTACTATATAAACACAGCTTAGGGTTTACACTATATGTGTTATCATTCACGAGAACATTATTCATTATAACCTAGCAACTCTTAGTAATATTGTTCATCACTGAGAGAGAACAACAGTTCTATTGTAACAGAGTTTATTTGAATATACTTGATCTTTGTTACATACTTGTGTTGAAATCGATTTGATTGTATAAACACTATATTCAACCCCCTTCTATAATGTTGTGTGACCTAACAAGTGGTATCGGAGCTTCTCTGTTAACACACATACAGTAAAGATCCAAACAAACAATCATGTCTGAAGAAACACAAACTACAACTAAGCCCACCAAAACTTAAGAAACTCAAAACATTCAAATTCACAGTCGATATGAGACTATTAGGGTTCCCATACTAAGAGCTTCTGAGTATCCTATATGGAAAGTGAAGATGGCTATATTTCTGGATGCTACAGATCCAGGGTACCTTGACAGAATTAATGAAGGACCATATAAGCCTACCAAGCTCTCTGTTACAGTTGCTGATCAACCAGCAAAGACCATACCAAAGGAGAGAGGTGAATACATACCTGAAGATATCTCATCTATTGCCAAGGATGCAAGGGTAATGCATTTGCTGCATAGTGCAATTGATAATGTCATGCCAAACAGGGTAATTGGATGCAAGACTGCAAAGGAGATATGGGATGCTTCGGACACAAGATGCCAGGGAACTGATGCAATCAAAAAGAACAAGAGGACTATACTCACTCAAGAGTATGAGCACTTTGACTCAAAAGTTGATGAGTCATTAACTGATTTATATGACAGGTTTGTCAAACTCTTGAATGATCTGTCACTGGTGGATAAGGAATATGATCTTGAAAGGATCCAAGCAAGTCTGGGTCCTTAAAACTAACCAATAGTGGTCTTTGTGATTGTAGGGCAACAGAAAAAACATCATAGTTCTGGACAGTGGATGTTCATGACATATGACTACAAATAAAGCCCTGCTATCATATTTTGTGGAGAAAGCTGGCCCGAGAGTTTCTTATGGAGATGGCAACATGGGAAAAACTATGGGATATGACAATATCAATCTTGGGAATGTCGTCATTGAAATAGTAGCTCTTGTCTCAGGACTTAAACACAATCAGCTAAGTATGAGTCAAATCTGTGACAGAGGTTATCATGTGGATTTATTTGAAGAACACTATGAAGTTGTAAGTCATTCTACAGGCAAAGTGGTTCTGAAAGGTTATAGATATGGTAACATATATGAAGCCAGACTTTCAACAAACTCTGATGGTTCTATAATCTGTCTGTTGAGTAGAGCATTAATTGAAAAAAGCTGGAATTGGCATAAGAGACTCTCTCATTTAAATTTCAACAACATAAATGAGTTAGTAAAGAAAGATCTTGTGAGAGGACTGCCAAAATCAGTATTTGCTCCTGATGGCCTTTGTGATTCATGTTAAAAGGCAAAATAAAGAAAATCTTCATTCAAATGCAAAACTGAATCCTTAATTCTTGAGCCTTATCACTTATTGTATGTTGATCTATTTGGTCCAGTCAATGTCATGTCAATTGCAAAGTAGAAATATGCTATGGTTATAGTGGATGAGTTCACAAGATACACTTGGGTGTATTTCTTTCACAAGAAGAATGAAACTGATATACTCTAACTGATCATGTCAGACAGCTGGATAAGTTAGTCAAAGATTCTGTTAAAATAATAAGAAGTGATAATGGCACTGAGTTCAAGAATTCAATCATGGAAGAGTTCTGCAAAGAGCATGGAATTAAGAAGGAATTTTCTGCACCTGGAACTCCACAGCAAAATGGAGTTGTAGAAAGAAAGAACAGGACTCTCATTGAAGCTGCACGAACTATGCTTGATGAAGCAAAGCTGCCAACCTACTTTTAGGCTGAAGCTGTGCAGACTGCTTGTTTTACACAGAATGCTACACTCATAAACAAGCATGGAAAAACACCATATGAGATGGTGAAGAAAAAGAAGCCAAATCTGAAATACTTTCATGTATTTGGATGTAAGTGTTTTGTTCTTAAAACTCATCCTGAACAAGTGTCAAAATTTGATCTAAAAGCTGATGAAGGAATTTTTGTTGGATATCCAATTTCCACAAAAGCCTTCAGAGTCTACAATTTAAGAACAAGGGTTGTCATGGAATCTATCAATGTATCTTTTGATGATAAAAAGATTACTGGACTTGAAGATTTCAATGATCATGATCAGCTGAGATTTGAAAATGAAGATTTAAATTCCGATTCTGTAAATTTTGATGGCTTAAATCCTGATCCTGTAAGTTCTGACGGGTTAAATTCTGATGTCATTGAAACTGTGGTAACTACTCCAAGGGAAAATACACTTTTTCAGGGGGAGAAAGCTGAAGATCCTACCACAACTCAAGACTCTCAAGAAGCATCAAAATCTGTCACTAGCTCTTCAAGTTCTTATCCATCAAGTTCTGATGAGCCAAATTCTGATAATTCTGGAAACTCTGATTCTTCAAATCCTGAAGGGTCCAACTCAAAATCTGAAGTCTCAGAGAGAATAACTACAGGGGGAGCATCAGAAAATGCTGATGAAGACAGCATGGATCATGAGGGAGGATCCAGTTCTAGAGAACAACTTCCATCTGCAAGGAAGTTGACTAAAGCACATACACCTGACTTAATAATTGGAGATCCTGAAGCAGGTGTCAGAACTAGAACTGCAACATCAAATGAATGTCTCTATCATTCCTTTCTATCTCAGACTAAACCAAAGAAAGTGGATGAAGCTCTTCAAGATGCTGATTAGGTGCAAGCAATGTGGGAAGAGTTAAATTGAATTTGAAAGAAATAAAGTCTGGACCCTAGTGCCAAGATCAAAGAACAGATCAATTGTTGGCACAAAATGGATGTTCAGAAACAAAACTGACAGTGATGGCATAATTACAAGAAACAAAGCAAGGCTGGTTGTTAAAGGTTACTCTCAACACGAGGGTAATGATTATGATAAAACATTTGCACCAGTTGCTAGATTGGAAGCCATAAGAATCTTTTTGGCTTATGCTGCTCACAAGAAGTTTAAAGTCTTTCAAATGGATGTGAAAAGTGCTTTTCTCAATGGAGAATTGGAAGAAGAGGTATATGTTGAACAACCTCCAGAATTTGTAGATCCAAAATTTCCTAATCATGTCTACAGACTTGATAAAGCACTTTATGGCCTTAAGTATGCTCCAAGAGCATGGTATGAGACTTTAGCTCAATTCCTTCTGGAAAGTGGATTTAACAGAGGCATAATTAATAAAACACTATTCTACCTCAACCATAGAAAGGACTTACTTTTGGTACAAATATATGTTGATGATATCATCTTTGGTTCTACAAATGCCAAACTCTGTGAAAAGTTTGCAAAGCTAATGCAGTCAAAATATCAAATGAGTATGATGGGAGAACTTAGCTATTTTCTGGGACTTCAATTCAAGCAAAATGAAGAAGGTACTTTCATAAATCAATCCATGTACACCAGAAATTTACTCTAGAAATTTGGAATGCAAGACTGTTCAACTGCATCCACTCCCATGGCCACTCCAACCAAGTTAGATAAAGATACCGGAGCACCAGTAGACATTACTAACTACAGAGGTATGATGGGCTCTTTACTCTATTTAACTGCAAGTAGACCTGATATCATGTATGCTACCTGTCTTTGTGCAAGATTTCAGGCTGATCCAAGAGAACCTCATCTAATAGCTGGGAAAAGAATTTTCAAGTACCTCAAGGGTACAGCTGATCTAGGATTGTGGTATCCTAGAGAATCAGATTTTAAGCTAATTGGTTACTCAGATGCAGATTTTGCAGGATGCAAAATAGATAGGAAAAACACTAGTGAAAGCTGCCAATTTCTTGGAGGCAGATTGGTTTCTTGGTTTAGAAAGAAACAGAAATCAATTTCCACATCAACTGCAGAAGCAGAATATATTGCTGCAAAGAAGCTATTGTGCACAGATTCTTTGGATGGAGAATCAGTTACTGGACTATGGGTTAGAATTTTTTAAAATACCCATTTACTGTGATAATCAAAGTGCTATTGCTATGACAGGTAATCCAGTTCAACACTCAATGATAAAGCACATCAACATTAGGTACCATTTCATAAGGGAACATGTGATGAAAGGTAGAGTGGAATTGCATTTTTTCCAACAGATCAACAACTAGCAGATATCTTCACAAAACCACTATGTGAAGCTACTTTTACAAGATTGGTAAATGAACTTGGAATGGTTTCAGGTTCTTTCTTAAAATCTGCTTAGTTTTTGTTCTCATGCATCAGACTTTATGATCAGTGTTTACAGATTGTCTTATCTCTATGTAATCTGTGCTTAAACTGTAATATATTAAATACTGATTATTATCTGATGTGATTCTATATACTCTGATAGTGTTTTGAATGTTTTGTGGCTATTCATTCTAATGAGGACTACTGTGCTAGATGCGGACCTAGTAGTCTTTAACATACTAGAAATCCCATGTTTGAATTAGTTGTTTATTGGAATTTCATTAACACAAGCAAATTCTGATTTTGAGCTTAGTCAAATTTAACTTGTGTATCTTACTACTAAGTCACAAACTAGATTCTTGCTTCTTATCTGTCAAATTCTGATGTTAGTAAATCTTAAGGATGAACTACATGCTTGATAAGCCTCACTTATCTGAAGAAAAGAAAAGAAGAAAATCAAAATCAGGCACTCCTTTGAGATCTAGAGTAAATATGTGAAAGGGAAGACCCAAGTGCATTGCTGGTATTAAGTAATATGCATTAGAAAAACAAATAAATTTTTCTTAGTGACTTTTCACATTCTCTGATTACTGGAGAAATACTCTGATAATAGCATAAATTCTTATAGCAATTGTGACTCACTTACACTAAGAAGCCACTATCAAAAGAATGTCAAAAGATGCATAAAATGAGCACAAACAGTTGAGGTGGACTCTTGCATAAATTTATTCTATAGTAGACTTCAAAATTAAAGACAGATTTTAAGCACTTTTCTTAGTTATGCCTTATTTCTAAGATGTACTGAAGTTTATCAGACTTTAATCTTTATCTGATCATTTGCAAATGCACACACTCTCACTCCATGTGAATAATGAAAATTACTGTGGTGATTAAGTTGTTTTTGACAAACAGTTAAGTATTATTTGCATAAATTCTGAGGACAAGTTTTGATGAAAGTTCTGATGATTAAACTCTGAAGAATCCAGTCAGTATTTGTATGAAGAATCACAGAAACAGACATTCACTTTTGAGTACAGAAGCCATATTCTGATGACTATTAAGTTCTGATACTAGTCAAGTTCTGATGCAAATTCTGATGCTTATGTGGAATTATTTAATTACTTGACTTATTTCTGATATTTACATGTAATGGTCATATTTATCAGAAAATAATTAGGTGAGATAAAACAGTAATGATCATTTGGTTGTGTGTTTGTTTTGGTAACTGCATGTGCACATTAATTACTGCACGTTTAACGTGCTCACTAACAATTTTTTGACTGTTCACATGCTGCCAGGTGTAAATTGTCTGCCATGCTTCAAAAATATAGCTATTGTCACATGGGGTGTATAAATAAGAGAGTTAAAAGATTTCTAATCTTTTACCTACTTTTCTCATTCACTAATCTCTCTTATTTTCTCTCACCCTCTAATATTCTCTGAAGCTATTTTTTACAGGCATTTTATCAAATACCTTCTATACACACAACTTTCTCACTTATTTCTCACAAAAATGGCACCAAAAGGACATCATTTTTAATGGAGCCAAGTTTGTTCCCAACAACTACATGGCTATTCTTAGCAAGGACGAAGCTCCATCAGATCTTCACTTTGTTCAGGACTTTCTTGCTAACAGTGAGATTGGGTATGCATTTACCCAACCAGAAGCACTCTCAGGAACTCAAGTACTGGAGTTTTGGAGGAGTGGTGTTTATGATGATGGTGGTGCAAATGGGTCCCCAAGCATCATATTTACAACAGGGGAAGATGCACACTTGGTTACATTGTCAACTGTTCGACAAGCTTTACATCTTCCAGAAAACTGTGTTTACAGTTCAACAATTGAGGAGCCAGCTCTTCAATAGATGATGGCAAACCTTGTGTTAGATATATTTGATAATGTTATGGCTAATGTGATTTTTGTTTAGTTTTCAGATCTTACTTAAACAGGATAAATCAGTACTTACTGGAAGTCAGGACTTAAGGATATCAGTACTTATATTATCAGGAGATAATCATCAGAAGATGGATATCAGAACTTAAGTACTGAAGGACGTTCAGATAAGGAAGGCAGCTGGTTAAAGGAAAGAAGATCGAGACAAACATAAGAAGAGATATGCATGAAGAAGGAATTCTATGAAGAATAGAATACTTGGAAGAAATGATATCTGATTGATATATTTTAGGAAGCAGAATTAAGTTCCATATCAATTAGCGATTATCTTGTAACTATGTAGTATATAAACACAGACATAGGGTTTACACAATAAGTGTTATCATAATTAAGAAGATTATTCTTTGTAACCCTAGCAGCTCTCGTGATATTTGTTCATCACTGGGAGAGAACAGTTCCATACTGTAACAGAGTTTATTGTTTCAATAAAGTTTGTTTTCTGTTACTTGAGTTATTAAAGTTCGATTTGATTGTGCTATACACTGTATTCACCCCCCTCTACAGTGTGTGTGACCTATCAAGTGGTATCAGAGCCTATCTGTTAACACACAAATAGTTTAAGATCCAAACACAATCATGTCTGAAGTAGAAACTCCAACTAAGCCCACCAAAGCTGAAGAACCTCCAAAGACACAAATTCAAAGTCGATATGAGACTATTAGAGTTCCCATATTGAGACCATATGAATATGCCATATGGAAGGTGAGGATGACTATGTTTCTGGAAGCTACAGATCCAGAATATCTTGATAGAATCAAGGAAGGACCTCACAAACCAACCAAACTCGTTGTTGCAGTTGCAGGTGAAGCAGCAAAGTCTGTACCAAAAGAGAAGAGTGATTACACCGCTGAAGATATCGCATCAATTTCTAAGGATGCTAAGGTACGACACTTACTGCATAGTGCTATTGATAATGTAATGTCAAACAGGGTAATAAACTGCAAGACTGCAAAGGAGATACGGGATGCCTTGGAAACAAGATGTCAGGGAACAGATACGATTAAGAAGAACAGGAAGACAATACTCAGTCAAGAGTACGAACACTTTGACTCAAAGGCTAATGAGTCGTTGACTGATTTATATGATAGATTTGTCAAACTCTTGAATGATTTGTCACTGGTTAATAAGAAGTATGATCTTAAAGATTCAAACCTTAAATTCCTGTTATCTCTTCCTGAATGCTGGAATTTGAAGGCAACAACAATAAGAGACAACTATAATCTTGATGAAATAACTCTTGATGAAATTTATGGAATGCTCAAGACTCATGAACTTGAGATGGAACAAAGAAGCAAGAGGAAAGGAGGAAAGTCAAGGACAGTTGCTCTTAAGGCTGAAGAAGAATCCCCCAAGGCAGCTACCTCAAGGAAAGACAAGGGTAAAGCTCCCTTCACAAAGTCTGATACTGAGTCATCAAGTTCTGAAAGTGATGATGACTCAGAATCTGAAAGCTTGCCTGAGACGGATGCTGATGAAGAGATGATGAAGCTGTGTGCTCTTATGGTGAAAGGAATCACAAAGATTGCATACAGGAAGTTCAGGAAGGGAAAGAAATTTTCCAGGAAAGGCACAAGTTCTGATAAGAACAATTTCAGAAAATCTGACGGCAGAGGAGGAAAGTCTGACAGAGGAGATTATACAAATGTCAAATGCTACAACTGTGGTGAGAAAGGCCACATATCTCCTGATTGCAAGAAAGTGAAGAGTGACAAAGAAAAGGCTCTTGTCACAAAGAAGAAAAGCTGGACAGACACCTCAGATTCTGAAAGTGAGGAGTATTATGCCTTGATGGCAAATGCTGATAAAGCAAGTGTTGAAAGCAGTTCTGAAGCTGCTAAATTAAAGGTACCTCAAACTACTTATGCCTTTCATACTGATGATATTAATGAGTTGAGAAGATATCTTAAAACCATGATCATTAGTTATAGAGATCATACTTTAACATGTGAAAGGTTAACTTCTGAAAATCTTGCTTGCAAAAAGAGGAATGATTATTTAGAAAAAGAGTTAGTCATGTTCCATCAAACTCAGAAAGATAGAGATGATGCTTTCTATGTTAGGGATGAAGTGCTTAAAATGAATGAATCTCTAAAAGCTGAGTTAAAAAAGGAAAGAGAGATTATCAGGACTTGGACTAACTCTGGCAGAACAACTCAGAATTTGTTAAGCAGTGAAAACTGGAAAGAGGGCTTAGGTTATGAAGAGGATAAGAATGATAAAGGAACTGTAGATATTAAGCCTGTAGTTGTTAAACAAAATCCAAAGTTAAAACCTGTTAAGTTTGTAGATGTAAAGTCTGATAATGAGAAATCAGAAGTTAAAAAGGAATTAACTTCTGACAAACTAAAACAAGAAAAGACAACTGAAGTAAACGTAGGCTTAATGACTAAGAAGCAGCTTAAGCATAAACTGAAAGATGTTAAGAATGCAAACAAGGTAAAATCACCTAGGAAAAATAGGAATGGAAATGAAGGTGTGAATAAAAGCAATAATTATAAGCCTATTCCTGAGGCTCCTAGGAAAACGTGTCATAACTGTGGAAGTTCTAACCATCTGGCTTCTTTTTGCAGGAAGAATAAGAACATAAACTCCTTACCTTCAAAGTCAGAAGTTAAGAGTCAGTCTGTTAGATATAAGCCACAAAATCCTTGTTTTCATTGTGGTAGTTTATGGCATTCCATTTATACTTGTAAGGAATATCATAGTTTGTACTATGATTATTATCAAATAAAACCTTCTTTAAAGAAAGTTACCATTGTTCCTTCTAGTGTAAGTTCTGATTCAAAGTCTGATAGTGTAAATTTTGATAAGAAAATTGTTAACATAAACTCTGATGCTAAATCCGCTGCAAATGTTAACAGACTTAATAAGGCCAAAGGATCCAAGCATATCTGGGTCCTTAAAACTAATCATTAGTGGTCTTTGTGATTGCAGGGCAACAGGAAAAACATCCTAGTTCTGGACAGTGGATGTTCAGGACATATGACTGTAAATAAAGCCCTGCTATCAGACTTTATGGAGAAGGCTGGCCCAAGTGTTTCTTATGGAGATGGCAATATTGGAAAACATTGGGATATGGCAATATCAATCTTGGGAATGTCATCATTAAAGAAGTAGCTCTTGTCTCAGGATTTAAACACAATCTGCTGAGTGTCAGTCAAATCTGTGACGGAGGTTATCATGTGGATTTCTTTGAAGAACACTGTGAAGTTGTAAGTAAATCTACAGGAAAAGTTGTTCTGAAAGGATACAGGCGTGGTAACATCTATGAAGCCAAGCTTTCAACAAGTACTGATGGTTCTGCGATCTGTCTGATGAGTAGAGCATCAATTGAAGAAAGCTGAAATTGGCACAAGAAACTCTCTCATATAAATTTCAACAATATAAATGAACTAGTCAAGAAAGATCTTGTGAGAGGACTGCCAAAGTCAGTATTTGCTCCTGATGGCCTTTGTGATTCTTGTCAGAAGGCTAAACAAAGGAAATCCTCATTCAAAAGCAAGACTGAATCATCAATTATTGAGCCTTATCACCTTCTACATATTGATCTATTTGGTCCAGTAAATGTCATGTCTATTACAAAGAAGAAATATGCTATGGTCATAGTAGATGAGTTCACCAGATACACATGGGTGTATTTCTTGCACACAAAAAGTGAAACTGCATCTCTCTTAATTGATCATGTCAAGCAACTGGATAAATTGGTCAAAGACTCAGTGAAGATAATAAGAAGTGATAATGGTACTGAGTTCAAGAATTTGATAATGGAAGAGTTTTGCAAAAACCATGGAATCAAACAGGAATTCTCTGCTCCTGGAACTCCACATCAAAATGGAGTTGTTGAAAGGAAGAATAGAACTCTCATTGAAGCTGCGCATACAATGCTTGATCAAGCAAAGCTTCCAACCTATTTCTGGGCTGAAGCTGTGTAGACTGCTTGTTTTACTCAGAATGCAACACTTATTAACAAGCAAGGAAAGACACCATATGAGATGGTGAAGAAAAAGAAGCCAAATCTGAAGTATTTTCATGTATTTGGATGCAAGTGTTTTGTTATTAAGACTCATCCTGAACAGCTATCCAAATTTGATCTAAAAGCTGATGAAGGAATCTTTGTTGGATACCCACTTTCCACAAAAGCCTTCAGAGTCTATAACTTGAGAACAAAAGTGGTCATGGAATCTATCAATGTCTCTTTTGATGATAAGAAGATTACTGGACTTGAAGATTTTATTGATCATGATCAGCTGAGATTTGAAAATGAAGACTCAAATTCTGATACTGAAAATCCTGACAATCTAAATCCTGATACTGCAAACTCTTATGGATTAAACTCTGATGTTATTGAAACTGTGGTGACTACGCCAAAGGAAGATGCACCTATGCAGGGGGAGCATACTCAAGATCTAACCACATCTCAAGAAACATAAGAACATACATCTGTGTAATAACCCCAATTTTTGGAAATTTTTGAAACCCTTATAAATAGTGTTTTTGCTGAATGAGAAAACTTTTCATGCCCCACTATGTAGGGATTCTGTTATGGATATTCTGAGATTTTATTAGTACTCTATATGGTATATAAGTCTATGTAAAGATCGTCAGAATCCAATTCCGAATACTTTGATTTTTCCCGGAAATCCACTAGATACGAAAAGAATTGAGTATACGGTAACAAGATAAGAAGGATTTAAATTAAATGATTATAAGAGAGGATCATAAAAGGAATATAATATATTGAGAAAGGTTAAGGGAACCTAAGTAATAAGATCCCGGGTATGATCCCTCAAACGATAAATGAAAATGAAAGTTAAGCGAACCGTATAACAGATCAGCGGTCATTAGGCAAACAATTAGGAAGTTAATCAAAGAGATTAGAGGGGATGATGTCATCCAACCAATGGGAAGAGGACAAAGAGGGAAGGATGACACCACATGATGACATAAGCATGACATAGAAGGGAAGGAAGTGTGGTTGAATTATAACCACACAAAATCAAGGTTAATTAAGTAATTAACCTAAAACAACTCAAAATTCAACCAACCAAGCAAACATTTCATTTTTCACCAAACAAAACACAAAAACTCCTCCATTTCTTCATGAAGCTCTCGGCTTCTTTTCTTAAAAAATGAAGATCCAAGCTCCACCACTTACTATTTAGCAAGGTATTTATCTAAGCTTCCCCATGGATAGTTACATACTTCCTATAAGTTTAAGCTTCTAATTCCAAGCCAATCTTTTTCTATAAATCATGGAAGAAGATGGTGAATCATGTTTTTCAAGAACTAAAATTTGTGTTCTTGAAGTTTTGTTTAGATTAAGCTTGGATAAGGACTTTAAGGGTGATTCCAAGCCATTCTCTTGATTCTCCACTCTCCAAGGAAGGTATAAACTCCAAACTCTAGCTTTAGTTTTGAGTAATTAGGAATGAATATGTTTGATATAGTATATGTGAAACATGATGCTTGGTTGTTTAAAGTTTGGTTGAGTTTGTAGAGATTAGTTGGTTTGGTGGTATTTTTGGAGTTGTAAATCTTGATAATTAGTTAAAGAACCTAAGTAAAGCTTTTAGTTCATGTGGGGAATAAGTATAAATTGTTAATGTTGAGTGTTGGGGCTGTTATGATGTAGTTTGGATGGAGTTTTGATTGGGTTGTGAATTGGGGTTGAATTGTGGTGGATTTGGAATGGTATAAATTTGGGAAATCGCGTAAACGTAGCCGTCGTAATGTCCGATTTACTTTAGACTGGTTTTGTTCATAACATTAGGACCCGAGAACTTCCTGCTAGGTTTTGACCATTGCCATGTTTAGATAGTTCATGTTACGAGCTTCGTTTTGATATGTAGTTCGTTTGATTCCGATGTACGGTTTAGGAGAAACGGCCGTTTTAAGTAACGACGTTTCGCGAACGAAACATTACCCCTCGCCTTACTTTGAAACCTTGGTTAAGGACCTTAAAGGACTAATTGGGGTATGAAACAATTATTTTAAGTGGATTAGGCAGTTAGTAAGGTACTCGCGAAAGAATCGCCTTAAAACCCGTAATGGTTAAATTATTAAAAATGGTGGAGCCGAGGGTACTCGAGTGACTTAAGAGAATCAGTAAGCGCAAAGCGAGCGTTAGAGTCTAAGTTGGTTAATGTATAGATTTACAAGTGACTTTGGTTTAATTCCAACTTACTTGTTGTTCATAGGTTATCGGACCCACTCTAAGCTTAAGTCTATCCGGGAGCACTCATGCAAGTTTTCTACCCGTTATACTGTTGTTGTGATGTATATGTGTATATGCATGTTCTTGCGATAAATGCATATTTGTGATTAGCAAATTCTTGCGATATATTGTAGCATGTGATATGGTATATATGCATGCCTGTTTCATATTCTTGGATTATATATCTTTTGGTTAAAGTGCTTACAGTTGCATAATACCTATGCTAGAGATAAGCGGTATTTGAGTTTACCCTTAGTATAGGGGATAAAAGGTGAACATATTTCTAAACCGGGAGTCGATGTTCCTGAGTATAATATATATATTTTTATATATATATGGTTATAGTTTTCAAAACTATTAATCGAATAAGGTTTATACGATAACTTTAACTTTATTTTATTATTGAATATTATTTCAAATATTCATCCGAAGACTTATGACTCCTTTATTTTATTATTGAATATTATTTCAAATATTCATCCGAGGACTTATGACTCCTTTATTTTATTATTGAATATTATTTCAAATATTCATCCGAGGACTTATGACTCCTTTATTTTATTATTGAATATTATTTCGAATATTCATTCGAGGGCTTTTGACTCAGTTATATTATAAATGATTATTAATTGAATATTCATTTGACGATGTATGACTCCGTTATTTTATTTAATGAATATTATTTATAATATTCATTCGAGGTATTATGACTCCGCTTGTTATTTAATAATATTCTTTATTTTATTAAAGAATAATGTTCGATAATCAAACTTACTTTTGATATTCAAATAAAGATATTACTTTCGTATAAGTATATCTTTGGTTATTTACTATTCATTTCAAGTATAAGTTTTCCAACTTCTACCTCAATTATTCTTTATGGGAATATTATTTAAATAATAATATTCAGATATTTCTTTTATATCGAGACTGATTTACTTTATTAAATCAGCATTATTCCAAACACTCTTTAAAGTGTTTTCGAGTCTTTAAAATGATTTTCAAAAGTTAGAGCGGATCCCAAAACTCATTTTTTTTATATTTAAGATCTTCCTTTTTAAAGGGGATTTAAATACTCGCTCAAAACCTGAGGGATCCGGCTCTATGGTGTATTTTATATTCGCAACAAGGTTGCAGTTTTGGTAAATGAATTGATTACTTACCCAACATTCGGGAAGTAAGTCCATCTATCGAGTCGGCATAAGCAACATGGGCTCAGTGGGCATCCATGATAGTGTAAGTGGCTCAGTGGGAGTCCATCAAATGCATAAGTGGCTGAGTGGCAGTCCAGCATAAGGTCCTATTGCGACCAGGGTGATGACCAGTGGGGAATTCGTCCATCTACTAGTAAAAAGGTTACTTATTGGTATCTTTGCCTGATCAGCAAGATATGAGGTTTATGCCAAAATTCTTTCATTTACAAATTTATTGGATATTGCAATTTTGTTCATACTTTACATGACAGAGGTTTTCAGGAAACGTATGTATATATATAGGTGTATATATATATATCGGGACTTAGTGAAGTATCTCGTAACTTCATTATTTATAATGATATTCAAAGATTTAATCTATTCAAATCTTGTCTTGTAGTCTCATCTATGTGATGAACTGTTGAAAGCTCATTATAACTTGAACGGTGGTAGTTCAAGTAGTATTTGGAATAGATATAAGTATATTGGAGTATCTTGTAACTTCATCTTTTAAACTTATATCTAGTAAATGATTATCTTATGCATAACAAAGATTTTCAGAAAAACATTGAGACAAGGTTAGATATATGAGATCACCTTGCAACGATATTTTTATACAGTTATAAACTGGAACTCTGTGTATATTATACATGTCAGAGGATTTCAAAGATTGTGAAAAGTATATATATATGTATATATATATACTGAATATTTTGTGACTTGGTCGCGTTAAGATATCAGCTTGGTTCATTTCTTTTGACCAAGACTTTCATGAGTACTATGAGTATGCTCATATATTGTTAATCAGTATATATATTATTTTGGTGGGCTTGTTGCTCACCCTTGCTTTCTTCTTTCATCACACAACATCAGATAGACAAGATGAACAGGACCAAGCTCCCAATTCGCGAGCGGATATGAAATGTTTCGCAGTTTCCTATAGGCGTTGATGTCGCTGTAGCTGAGGTAGGAGCTACCAATAGTCTAGGCTTTCAACTTTTGATGTACCAGATTTATGTATATTTATGAATTTTAATAATGGCAAAGAAATGTAAATTTATCCATAAAACCTTTTAAGGTGTATTGGCAGATAATTGTGGAATAAAATGACTTGTAATTAATTTTGGATATTCATCTCTGAGACTATAACTTGTGGTGTGAGTGTTTATTGTGGGGTCACAGTACAGAGTAGTTGATTATTTATTAAGATTGGGTGTTATTAAGGGAAATGGAACTCGTGACAACCCGGATCCCCGACCCCGGATTTGGGGGTGTTACAGAAGTGGTATCAGAGCTAAGCGTTATAAACCTCAGAGATGAAGTGACGTTAAGATAATAAGTACACTTAGATAAATAAGAACTCTTGCCAAGTTCATAGTCGGACTACCTAATGTAGTACTGACAGTTAAAACCCTTATGGGAACCCTTATAAATATCGTGATAGAAGCGTAGTTCGTTATCGTATATGGTAGGGGGACTCCGAACCCTGAGGTTGAGGAGTAACAGCGCGATGATGTTTTATTACTAATTGGAGATCGGATTGTGGATCCGATAGAGCGTCCTAACGCAGGACCGGATGATGTTGATATTGAGGATGTAACGGTTGAGGATGTTGTCCTATAAGGGACAGTTGCTGAGGAGGATCCCATGAAGGATCCTGACAAGAATGAATAAAAGGACTATTGAGGAATTGATGACCATGGTTAGGGAAACTACCAGAGGTAGGATTGGTCGGTCACTACCGGAGGTTCGTTCAAGTTTGTAAAGATAGTAGCCCCTTTAACGCGGCTTACTTGTAAGACTAAGAAGTTCGAATAGACGGAGAAATGCGAGAACAGCTGTTAAGAACTGAAGAAAAGGTTGGTGACGGCCCTTATGTTGGCGTTGCCGGATGGAAAAAGGAGATTTTGTGATTTGTAGTGACGTTTCGCATAAGGAATTTGGGTGCTTCTTATACAGCACAGCAAGATAATCGCGTTCGTGTCAAGATAATTAAGGGAATATAAAATTCGATATCCCCGCCCATGAGCTTAGGCTCGTGGCAATAGTTTTACCCTAAAGATTGGAGGCACTACTTGTATGGAGAGAAGTGCGGGATTTACACAAACCATAGGAGCTCTAGTACATTTTTACGTAGAAAGAGCTCAACATACGCCAGAGGAGGCGGTTAGAGCTAATCAAGAATTATGATTGGGAGATTCTTTATCATTCGGGGAAAGCCAATATGGTGGCTGATGCCCTTAGTAAAAAGGAGAGACTCAAGATGATAATGTCTTTTGGAGAGTTTATAAGAGATTTTGAAAAAAAAATGGAAATAGAAGTGAAGGTAACCAGTGCCGGTACCGAAAAGTTGTTTGAGATTGCAATACAGACCGAATTATTGGAAAAGAACATATTGTGCCGGAAAAAGTGATGAATGAAGGCAGAGAGCCAACAATTAGATAAAAGATTAATGCCGAGAAAGATGATAAGGGAATAATGAGGTATTCCTATAGAATTTGGGTTCCAAATGTTCAATAACTTAAAGATGAGATCTTAGATGAAAGTCATAGTTCAAGGAATAAGATTAAGGGCAAACCCTGAATGTGATAGTCAGGGAGGACGCCATCAAGATACAAGGAACCCATAACATAATGAAGTGGAAAATGAGGATTTTAAATTAAAAGATGACCCCAATTATGGGGAGTAGGAAGAAATATTTAGACTAAGAAAACAAAAGTCGAGCGAGATAAGGAGACCCGAGACGGTACTCCTATACGGAAATTCATGGACCTGTCTAAACAGAACTTATACTTTATTCCCAACCACCACCTTGAGGGAAACAATGCGGTGAGAAATTCTTTCAGGTTCTTTAAGTCGCTAAGCTCTCAGAGTTCCAAGGAACAAGCTGACCCAGTCGAGGCAAGAGCCTGGCTAAAGGAAATACAGGAATCATTTGAGATTCTAAATGATTGATGAATCACAAAAGAGTGATTTTGTCACTTACCCTCCTAAGAGAGAGACCACCCACTGGTGAAAGGCCAAGGAAGGCACTGAGCAAGAGATCATAATAAATTGATTAAAGTTCAGTCAATTGTTTTCAGGAAGGTACTTCCCAAGGTTATAGAGGTAGTGTAAAAGCTTTAGAGCTAGAACAAAGGCAGACGAATATGATGAATTATGAATCTAAGTTGTAAAAGTTGTCAAGATTCGTTCTGAGGACACGAATCCAGAATGACGGGATGTATGAAATCAATGCTTATGTTGTGTTGGTTCATGAAATAATGATAAGAGAAAGGAAAATAAAAAGGAAACTGAAATGGAAAGGAATATAAAGGCAAGAGAGTTTGAGGAATGATAAGGGAGTTGGATATGAGGAAACCCTAAAGACTCGTGGTAATAGAAATAGAAAAGTATGTGATCGTCAGGATGAGGGTGATTCACCATGAGTTAAATTGATGGTTGAAGGTATAAGAGATACATATGTTTTATCCCCTGTAAGTTGGGAGGATTCGAGGAAACCTTGAGATAATTCGAAGGATAAATAATGAGACGCAGATAGACTGAGGAGACAAGGAAGTAAGAAATTAGGAAAAATTGGATGAAGGAAGTGACCTTCAAGAATGTGAAGTGTAAGACCGGTGGCTTGATACCCAGAAAGGGAGACGCCATGTATGAAAGATATCCCAACATTGAGGTGACTGTTGAGATAAACAACAAAAGTAAATAAGGAATTATTAAGAAGAGGTTCACGTTGAACACGACCAATATCTTCCAGAACATCCTTGTTATCATTACAAATTAGGCAAGAAAAGCGGATAACCGTTGTTATCTTTTGGAGGCCATATTGATTGACCTCATTTTGAATACAGATGTTATTGTGAAAATTAGGCATATACTATCGAGGTGGGAATGATTGAATAAGACACCCTTATCAGGGATATATGACTTGAATTATCCATGGAAGGATGCATGTACCTTTTTAAAGATGGAATTAAGGATAGAACATCGGTAACTTAAAACGAATCCTAGGGGAATGCATAAAGGTTGGCATTTCACCCTTAATAGGGATAGTATGAGTTTTGACAGTATGAATTGGAAAGGATTAAGGTAATAACAACCAGTAAGAATCAGTGGAGAAATTTTCAGAAGTATATAGACAATGATTCTAGTATTAATAAATGGTATCTTGATATGCCCTGTATCTAGGGAATACAGGAGGAACGATTCAAGGATAACCTTAGAGGTTTTACAAGGAAAAAGGTAATATTCAAAATTCTCAAGAATAGAAATGTTGATAAAGGAAATATGACGTAATTATAATGATGCCAAGTGGGGCACGTGTTAAACCACGAGAAAGTATGGATCGAACCAGTAAAGGTCGAAATTATTCAGGGCAATTAGGACCTAAGATAAAAGATGTTCTAAGTATGATCGAGAGTCAGTCGTGGCAATGTTCACATCTAAAGACTAAGGCAATGACTTATGGAAAAATGGTAATTTTTTTTCTCACCAGGACTTAAGAGAAGCATCTTCACATAAGCTGTGATTGAAATGAGGTAGAAAATTTATTTGGAGGTGGTTAAAATGACATTGACTGTAAGGAAATTTTACTATCAGGAAGGGCCAAAGAGGTGGCCGACACTTTAAAGGTAAGAGGATAATTATAGGCACTTGTGCCAAAGGAATACAGTGATGATGGTTAAAGCTGAAGGTTGTATTATGGTTTGGAAGATTGACATTCCTTCTGATGATTGTGCAATACCCAACCATAATAGTAGTTGGTAAAGGTTTAATTCATGTAATCGCCATGAGCGGGCTATCTATCTTAGAAGGTACTATCTTGAGAATGAGCCTGGACCATGTTTCAAAAGGACTAAATGAACCTTTGAGTTAAGTCTTCTATCGAAGGCATATGATTAAGAATGGTATTAACCTGCTATCGTTGCTTTGATTGAAACTCTTCTGCAATTTTATCTGCTTCAAGTCATGTATGTATGGCAGGATCAGGAGTGTTCTTCATGAATCATGAATGGTGATTATGTTACCTCCTTAGAAGAATTAGATACGAGATGTATGGACTCCGTATGGTTAGCTATTAAGACTTCATGGAAAATGAATGACTACAGTAGGTCAGTGGTGGACCATAGTAAGGCAGTAATGATTCTGCGAGTAATGAGCTGATTACAACCGTGAGAGTTGTATTGGAATGGGTGTTGAGATTGAGTACCACTAATCGGGTCGTGGTAGTGTATAAGTTATCATTGATAGACTAATTAAGTAGAGTATCTACCTAGTGAATATTTATTCTTTCTTATCAATAGAGAATCGTATTATTATACGAGGAAGGTTGCGGTGCAAGCATAGAATTCTAGTAACGATAATGTCTAGAATGAGATCCCAGATTCGATTTTCGATATCGAGGGAGTTTCAAAGGTGATTGTGTATAAGCTCGAGGAAGAGCCTGGGTCCATAGAATGATGGACGGAATAGAAAATATTTAGGCATGTGAAATACGATGCTATAATTCTTGATGTTGATATAAATACATATATGTTTTGTTCTCCTATGACAGACCTCTATAGTTCAGAGGTAGATTCCAAGCCAGATATTTTATGGCAATAAATTTTTTTTTACGTATATACAATTCTCTTCAGTTCGTTCTTTTCTCTTCTTTTCATTTCATATAAACTGAGAAGAACAACCCTTCCAGAAGGGGAGGTATTGCCGAATGACTATCTATCTGTGTGATAGAAGCCGAGTAGGATACCAGCTATTGTTTAGTTGCTTGTCAAGTACTAAAGGCTGGCCACCTTCTGTACTAACTATGCGATATAACAAGTGTTCATGATCATAGTGATCTCTCAATGAATTCTTTTACTTCTATATGATTGATCAAACTTTGGGAAATAGAAACAGCTGAAAAAGGAGTAATAAAGTTGTGGTAGTATTCGGAATGGAAACACATTCATGATACTAAGGTTGACGTGGTTATTAAAAGGTTATAGAACGCTAACGAGCAAAAGTATAACCAGTATAATATTAGGAACGGGAGGTAGTAGCGATTACGAACTGGAAAAGAATGGGTATTGAGAAGCAAAAGCTCTAATGCTAAAAGCTATAATGAGAGTCTGTGCAATAGACTTGAAAGAAATTGGAATGATCACTTAACACAGATTGAGTTTTCTTACGATAATAGATCATATGTCAGTATTGAGATATCGCCTTATGAGATCCTTGAGGGAAGACAATGTCGATCTCCCTTATGTTAGGATGAAGTTGTAGAGCGCAAGATGCTCGGACCAGCAGTGGTCCAAAGGACCAAGGATATGATAGATCTAATCAGAGGATGGCTGGTAGTAGCCCAAGATGGACATGATAAGTATGTTGATTTGACACGAAAGGACAAGGAATGGGAAGTAAGGGACCTAGTGTTGTTATAGGTATTCCCTTGGAAGGGGTTAGTGAGATTCGGAAAGAAAGGAAAGCTAAGTCCACCAATTGTTGGACCCTTGGATATATTAAGAAGTATTGGGAAGTTAGCATATGAGCTAGCCTTACCCCAGAACATGTAGCAAGTCATAACGTGTTTCACGTATCAATGTTAAGGAAGTGTAATTCGGATGCCAGACAAATAGGGGCATATGAGCGCATATACATGCAACCCGATGTAACCTATATGGAGCAACCAGGAAGGGGTTATAGAGTGAAAAGGAACAAGTGCTTAGGAGAAGGGTTATCAAACTATTCAGAGTTTGATGGAAGGACCACAATGTGGGAAAATTTACTCGAGAGTTAGAAAGTGCAATGCTAAGAGAGTATCCCTATTCATTTTCTATCTGATTCCGGGACGGAATCCTTTTAAGGAGGGGAGACTGTAATAACCCCAATTTTTGGAAATTTTTGAAACCCTTATGAATAGTGTTTTTGCTGAATGAGAAAACTTTTCATGCCCCACTATGTAGGGATTCTGTTATGGATATTCTGAGATTTTATTAGTACTCTATATGGTATATAAGTGTATGTAAAGATCGTCAGAATCCAATTCCGAATACTTTGATTTTTCCCGGAAATCCACTAGATACGAAAAGAATTGAGTATACGGTAACAAGATAAGAAGGATTTAAATTAAAGGATTATAAGAGAGGATCATAAAAGGAATATAATATATTGAGAAATGTTAAGGAAACCTAAGTAATAAGATCCCGGGTATGATCCCTCAAACGATAAATGAAAACGAAAGTTAAGCGAACCGTATAACAGATCAACGGTCATTAGGCAAACAATTAGGAAGTTAATCAAAGAGATTAGAGGGGATGATGTCATCCAACCAATGGGAAGAGGACAAAGAGGGAAGGATGACACCACATGATGACATAAGCATGACATAGAAGGGAAGGAAGTGTGGTTGAATTATAACCACAGAAAATCAAGGTTAATTAAGTAATTAACCTAAAACAACTCAAAATTCAACCAACCAAGCAAACATTTCATTTTTCACCAAACAAAACACAAAAACTCCTCCATTTCTTCATGAAGCTCTCGGCTTCTTTTCTTAAAAAATGAAGATCCAAGCTCCACCACTTACTATTTAGCAAGGTATTTATCTAAGCTTCCCCATGGATAGTTACATACTTCCTATAAGTTTAAGCTTCTAATTCCAAGTCAATCTTTTTCTATAAATCATGGAAGAAGATGGTGAATAGTGTTTTTCAAGAACTAAAATTTGTGTTCTTGAAGTTTTGTTTAGATTAAGCTTGGATAAGGACTTTAAGGGTGATTCCAAGCCATTCTCTTGATTCTCCACTCTCCAAGGAAGGTATAAACTCCAAACCCTAGCTTTAGTTTTGAGTAATTAGGAATGAATATGTTTGATATAGTATATGTGAAGCATGATGCATGGTTGTTTAAAGTTTGGTTGAGTTTGTAGAGATTAGTTGGTTTGGTGGTATTTTTGGAGTTGTAAATCTTGATAATCAGTTAAAGAACCTAAGTAAAGCTTTTAGTTCATGTGGGGAATAAGTATAAATTGTTAATGTTGAGTGTTGGGGCTGTTATGATGTAGTTTGGATGGAGTTTTGATTGGGTTGTGAATTGGGGTTGAATTGTGGTGGATTTGGAATGGTATAAATTTGGGAAATCGCGTAAACGTAGCCGTCGTAATGTCCGATTTACTTTAGACTGCTTTTGTTCATAACATTAGGACCCGAGAACTCCCTGCTAGGTTTTGACCATTGCCATGTTTAGATAGTTCATGTTACAAGCTTCGTTTTGATATGTAGTTCGTTTGATTCCGATGTAAGGTTTAGGAGAAACGGCCGTTTTAAGTAACGACGTTTCGCGAACGAAACATTACCCCTCGCCTTACTTTGAAACCTTGGTTAAGGACCTTAAAGGACTAATTGGGGTATGAAACAATTATGTTAAGTGGATTATGCAGTTGGTAAGGTACTCGCGAAAGAATCGCCTTAAAACCCGTAATGGTTAAATTATTAAAAATGGTGGAGCCGAGGGTACTCGAGTGACTTAAGAGAATCAGTAAGCGCAAAGCGAGCGTTAGAGTCTAAGTTGGTTAATGTATAGATTTACAAGTGACCTTGGTTTAATTCCAACTTACTTGTTGTTCATAGGTTATCGGACCCACTCTAAGCTTAAGTCTATCCGGGAGCACTCATGCAAGTTTTCTACCCGTTATACTGTTGTTGTGATGTATATGTGTATATGCATGTTCTTGCGATAAATGCATATTTGTGATTAGCAAATTCTTGCGATATATTGTAGCATGTGATATGGTATATATGCATGCCTGTTTCATATTCTTGGATTATATATCTGTTGGTTAAAATGCTTACAGTTGCATAATACCTATGCTAGAGATAAGCGGTATTTGAGTTTACCCTTAGTATAGGGGATAAAAGGTGAACATATTTCTAAATCGGGAGTCGATGTTCCCGAGTATAATATATATATATATATATTTTTATATATATATGGTTATAGTTTTCAAAACTATTAATCGAATAAGGTTTATTCGATAACTTTAACTTTATTTTATTATTGAATATTATTTCAAATATTCATCCGAGGACTTATGACTCCTTTATTTTATTATTGAATATTATTTCAAATATTCATCTGAGGACTTATGACTCCTTTATTTTATTATTGAATATTATTTCAAATATTCATCCGAGGACTTATGACTCCTTTATTTTATTATTGAATATTATTTCAAATATTCATTCGAGGGCTTTTGACTCAGTTATATTATTAATGATTATTAATTGAATATTCATTTGAGGATGTATGACTCCGTTATTTTATTTAATGAATATTATTTATAATATTCATTCGAGGTATTATGACTCCGCTTGTTATTTAATAATATTCTTTATTTTATTAAAAAATAATGTTCAATAATCAAACTTACTTTTGATATTCAAATAAAGATATTACTTTCGTATAAGTATATCTTTGGTTATTTACTATTCATTTCAAGTATAAGTTTTCCAACTTCTACCTCAATTATTCTTTATGGGAATATTATTTAAATAATAATATTCAGATATTTCTTTTATATCGAGACTGATTTACTTTATTAAATCAGCATTATTCCAAACACTCTTTAAAGTGTTTTCGAGTCTTTAAAATGATTTTCAAAAGTTAGAGCGGATCCCAAAACTCATTTTTTTTATATTTAAGATCTTCCTTTTTAAAGGGGATTTAAATACTCGCTCAAAACCTGAGGGATCCGGCTCTATGGTGTATTTTATATTCGCAACAAGGTTGCAGTTTTGGTAAATGAATTGATTACTTACCCAACGTTCGGGAAGTAAGTCCATCTATCGAGTCGGCATAAGCAACATGGGCTCAGTGGGCGTCCATGATAGTGTAAGTGGCTCAGTGGGAGTCCATCAAATGCATAAGTGGCTGAGTGGCAGTCCAGCATAAGGTCCTATTGCGACCAGGGTGATGACCGGTGGGGAATTCGTCCATCTACTAGTAAAAAAGGTTACTTATTGGTATCTTTGCCTGATCAGCAAGATATCAGGTTTATGCCAAAATTCTTTCCTTTCCAAATTTATTGGATATTGCAATTTTGTTCATATTTTACATGACAGAGGTTTTCAGGAAACGTATGTATATATATAGGTGTATATATATATCGGGACTTAGTGAAGTATCTCGTAACTTCATTATTTATAATGATATTCAAAGATTTAATCTATTCAAATCTTGTCTTGTAGTCTCATCTATGTGATGAACTGTTGAAAGCTCATTATAACTTGAACGGTGGTAGTTCAAGTAGTATTTGGAAAAGATATAAGTATATTGGAGTATCTTGTAACTTCATCTTTTAAACTTATATCTAGTAATGATTATCTTATGCATAACAAAGATTTTCAGAAAAACGTTGAGACAAGGTTAGATATATGAGATCACCTTGCAACGATATTTTTATACAGTTATAAACTGGAACTCTGTATATATTATACATGTCAGAGGATTTCAAAGATTGTGAAAAGTATATATATATATATATGTATATATATAATGAATATTTTGTGACTTGGTCGCGTTAAGATATCAGCTTGGTTCATTTCTTTTGACCAAGACTTTCATGAGTACTATGAGTATGCTCATATATTGTTAATCAGTATACATATTATTTTGGTGGGCTTGTTGCTCACCCTTGCTTTCTTCTTTCATCACACAACATCAGATAGACAAGATGAACAGGACCAAGCTCCCAATTCGCGAGCGGATAGGAAATGTTCCACAGTTTCCTATAGGCGTTGATGTCGCTGTAGCTGAGGTAGGAGCTACCAATAGTCTAGGCTTTCAACTTTTGATGTACCAGATTTATGTATATTTATGAATTTTAATAATGGCAAAGAAATGAAAATTTATCCAAAAAACCTTTTAAGGTGTATTGGCAGATAATTGTGGAATAAAATGACTTGTAATTATTTTTGGATATTCATCTCTGAGACTATAACTTATGGTGTGAGTGTTTATTGTGGGGTCACAGTACAGAGTAGTTGATTATTTATTAAGATTGGGTGTTATTAAGGGAAATGGAACTCGTGACAACCCGGATCCCCGACCCCGGATTTGGGGGTGTTACAGAGGTGGTATCAGAGCTAAGCATTATAAACCTCAGAGATGAAGTGACGTTAAGATAATAAGTACACTAAGATAAATAAGAACTCTTGCCAAGTTCATAGTCGGACTACCTAATGTAGTACTGGCAGTTAAAACCCTTATGGGAACCCTTATAAATATCGTGATAGAAGCGTAGTTCGTTATCGTATATGGTAGGGGGACTCCGAACCCTGAGGTTGAGGAGTAACAGCGCGATGATGTTTTATTACTAATTGGAGATCGGATTGTGGATCCGATAGAGCGTCCTAACGCAGGACCGGATGATGTTGATATTGAGGATGTAACGGTTGAGGATGTTGTCCTAGAAGGGACAGTTGCTGAGGAGGATCCCATGGAGGATCCTGACAAGAATGAATAAAGGACCATTGAGGAATTGATGACCATGGTTAGGGAAACTACCAGAGGTAGGATTGGCCGGTCACTACCGGAGGTTCGTTCAAGTTGTAAAGATAGTAGCCCCTTTAACGCGGCTTACTCGTAAGACTGAGAAGTTCGAATAGACGGAGAAATGCGAGAATAGCTGATCTGGGATTGTAGTATCCTAGAGAATCAGATTTTAAACTAATAGGTTACTCAGATGCAGATTTTACAGGTTGCAAAATTGACAGGAAAAGCACAAGTGGAAGCTGCCAATTTCTTGGAGGCAGATTAGTTTCTTGGTTTAGCAAGAAACAAAAGTCAATTTCCACATCAACTGCAGAAGCAGAGTACATTGCTGCAGGAAGCTGTTGTGCACAGATTCTTTGGATGAAGATTCAGTTACTGGATTATGGGTTAACATATTTTAAAATCCCTATTTACTGTGATAATCAAAGTGCTATTGTTATGACAGGTAATCCAGTTCAACACTCAATGACAAAGCACATCAGCATCAGGTACCACTTCATAAGGGAACATGTGGATGAAGGTATAGTGGAATTGCACTTTGTTCCAACAGATCAACAACTAGCAGATATCTTCACAAAACCACTGTGTGAAGCTACTTTTACAAGATTGGTAAATGAACTTGGAATGGTTTCAGGTTCTTTCTCTAAATCTGCTTAGTTTTGTTCTGATGCATCAGACTTTATGCTCAGTATTTACAGAAAATACTCTCTTTGTGTATTCTGTGCTTAATTGAAAATTGCTTAAGTACTGACTATTGTCTGATGTGACTTTCTAAACTCTGATAGTGATATGACTGTTTATGTAACTATTCAATCCTATGAGGATACCTGTGCTAGATGCTGACCTAGTAGTCTTCAATACACTAGAGATCCCACGTTAGAAGTAATTATTTCTGTGGAAATCTATTGACACAAGCAAATTCTGATATTGAGCTTAGTTGAGTTTACTTTGTCTATCTTATTACTAAGTCAAAAACTAGAATGATGCCTCTCTTTTGTTAAGTTCTGATGCTAGTAAATCTGTTGAATGTACTAAGTGTTGATAAACCTCACTTATCAAAAGAAAAAGGTAAAGAAAAAGAAATAAAAATCAGGTACTCCTTTGAGGTCTAGAGTAAAAATGTGAAAGGAACGACCTAAATGCATTGCTGGTATTAAGTAATATGCATCAGAAAAGCAAAATGTTTTCTTGGTGACTTTTTACACTCTATGATTACTGGAGAAATACTCTGATAATAGCATAAATTCTGATAAGCAGTCGTGACTCACTTACACTGAGAAGCCACTGTAAAATGGAATTTAAAAAGATGCACAAAATTAGTACAAAACACTTGAGGTGGACGCAAGCATGAACTCATTCAATAGTAGGCTTCAGAATAATGACAGATTTTTAGTAAAGTTTTAGTTATGCTTATTTCTAAGATGTACTGAAGTGAATCAGACTTTACTCTTTGTCTGATATTTATCTTAATGCACACACTAAACACTCCATATGAATGATGAAAATTACTGTGGTGATCTATGTTATTTTAGATGAACAGTTTATGTGTCAGATTGCATAAATTCTGAGGACAAGTTCTGTTGAACGTTCTGATGATTAAGTTCTAAAGAATCTATATCAGAATTTGTGTGAAGAATTACAAAGATAGGCATTCATTTTTCGAGTTAAGAAATCATGCTCTGATAACTGTTAAGTTCTGATATAAGTCTAAGTTCTGATATTAAATTCTGATCTTTTACTTGACTTATTTATGGATAAAATCTAAAAACAGTCTCACTTTAAATCAGAATATGTTGGGGCGGAATATTAACAGTCAATATAATTAGGAATAGTGGTACACGTACATGCACAGTAATTTTTACTTGTTTCTTGTGCGCATTAAACCCTGTTTTACCTTTTCAATGACTGTTTTTCTTCTTCCAAGTCTAGGGAGACGAGGTAGAATTATTTCTACCTGTCAGCATTAAATTTCCTTGCATCTCATGGCATTCTCTTGCCTATATAAACAAACACTTCACAACAGCCTACACATCATTTCTTTTCTCACATACTCACCTTCATTTTCTTCATACCAACAAAACCATGATCAACTACAACATGTTCTTAAACTATGAGACCTTCAACATGGAGCTGAGCTGTGAGGCCTGGCAGTAGGAATGGCACGTGACTGTCATTCCTAATGAGATTTGGGACTCGGTTCCCCAGGAGGTTCTCACACACCTCATGTTCTTTTACATGGACTACCATCGCCATCTGGAGCGATTGGAGGAAGAAAGGTTGGAAGCTCTCCGCCAGCAAGAGCGAATCATCAGACTCGCTATTCTTTTTGTAGAGAGTAGGAAGAAGAAATAACTTATTTTCTTCTTCCTGTTTTTCTTCATCGTCAGCCTTGCCCTGCTTCTTGAGCTAGGATAAAGGCTGTTGATGTTAGGTTTAGAAGCTTAGGACAATCTTGTAATGCTCTGATGTAATTTAAATTTCATGAATGTATTCTCTTAATATATTAATGGAATTTCTACTTTTTGCAAGTTTTTGTCTCTGAGATGTTTGTAATTTAAATGCACTGATAAATCCTGATATATTTATATTCTGATGACCATTTCATTTTTGATTTAAATTAAGTTCTGATCTTAAAATATCAGTACATGTTTACTTGATTTATTCTGGTCATTCTCACACTCGAATTTTTTTTCCAGAATATTGGTGTTGTAGTGAAAATAATTGAATAAGCGGGAACAATTTAAATTTTGAATTAAAACTGATTTACCTCAATTAATGGAATTACTGGGTAAGTGGAACGATTTTTCCTTGAAAAACTGCAAGTGGGTAAGTAATGATTACTGTTTTCCCGTGCCCATTAACTATTCATTATTGCTGCATGTCTGACAGGTGTCCAACGGTTATATTTTTTTTACCAAGTATAAGTAAGAGAGAGAGAAGATTATACAATCTTTTATTTACTTTTACACTTTATTTCTCTTTCTTTGCTTTTACTCTCTCTCATCTCCTGACGTTGGTTTTTCATACAGACATTTTATCAAACACCTAACAGGCAAATCTTAAATTTCAATTATTCTCATGGCACCTAAGGATTTGATCATTGATGGAGCTAAGTTCGTTCCAAATAACTATGCTGCAATTCTCGATCATGCTGAAGCTCCGTCTGAGTTGCATTTTGTGCAAGATCTTCTTGCACACAGTGAAATTGGGTAAGCATTGACCCAGCCTTCAGTCTTTTCAAGCCAACAAGTTCTGACATTTTGGTGGACTGGGTATTTTGACAATGGTGGTGCTAATGGTACTCCCAGCATTGTTTTTGAAGTGGATGATATTGAACATGTGGTAACTCCTGGTACAATTCGCAAGGTCTTATATTTACCAGAAGGCTGTATTTTCTCAACACCGAAGGAATCAGCTCTACAAGAGTTAATGGCAAGTTTGGGGTATGAACAGAGTTTGGCTTAGCTTGGATAGTTAAAACGGGCTCATATCAGAAAGGAATGGAGCTTCTTCTTCGACTGCATCACTAAAGCCTTCAGGAATAAGTGTTCCAACTTTGATGCCATTCCTATAATGAGTCAGCACATCGGGTATGCTATTATTAACCAAACTCATTTTGATTTTGCAAATGTTGTGATAGGTTTTATTGGGGATAGGATGACAGAAGATAGGAATGTTATCTACTTTGCTAGATTTTGTCAGCTTATATATAATTTCTGTTGTGCTGATGAACCCCAACCTACCACTGACTTAACTCCACCTTTCAAAATTGCAAAACGAGCCTTTAATGACTTGGTAAATGCTGACCTTAAGAAAAAGGTGGTTAAACCTTTACAGATTCCTCAGTCTGTAAAACAGATCTGGGTAAATGCTGATCCTCAAACCTATAGATCTGTTTATATTGATGTCCAACCCACCACCACAACCCAAACACCACAGCAACCATCAGAACATATCACTCATACATCGATTCCTCAACCTTCCCTCAGAACATATCTCAAATCATATCTCTTAACTTCACAGACAGATCAACCTTCATCCTCAGTACCTACTGTGAAGCCTTCATCTTCCAAGCCCAAGAGGATAAAGACTATTTCTCAAACACCACAGAAGAGAAGGAGGATTGTTCTGAGAGATGAGTCTGATAGTGAGGAACAGGTTTCTTCATCAGAACCTGTTGTTAAAGAAGCTGAGAAAGTTCCTTCTCAGAAGGATTCTGGAATTGAGGGATCTAAGCTTCTCAAAAGGCTTAGAAGAATGACTTCTGCTGAACCTCCCAAGGAATCACCACCTTCAAAGAGATACAAGAAACAGAGAGCTAAAAGGCCAGTTTCAGATGATGAGGAAGCAGCAGCTAAGGAAGGAGATCAGGAATCTCTGATCTCACAAGAACCAGAATCTGCTGAAGCCACTGCTTCTCCATTGACTCCAACTTATGAAGCTGCTACAGAAAAGGTCAACACACCATCTGTGTCTCCTGTACATAAGACTGTATCTCCTGTTGATCCAGGCACAAGTGCTGAAACTGATATTCAGAACCTGGTTGTGCCTGAGGTACTTTACTTAGAAGCTCCAACAACAATTAATCCATCAACAACACCTGTTACTGATGCTACTCAAACTCCAGAATTGTCTACTACACCTTTTCTGCATCTAGATGTTGATGATCAGAATATAGGTGAGCATCAGGATATGGATGTTGATCAGAACTTAGAACCAGATCAGCACTTAGAGGATGATGCTGAAGCCTCACTTGCTTCTCATACTGTTATTTTATCAGAAGATGCTGATTCTCTAAGTTCTGATGCTGCAAATGCTGATGATACTGGTGATGCTGCTCCAAATACATATGCTGTTGAAGCAGGTCCTTCAGGACATGCACCTCAGTAAACTGTTCACAAAAGTGAACTAGTTAAGAAGTTTGTTACAAGAGAAGCACCAGTGCGAAATTCCTGCAGGACAGGACTGGACTAAGGAATGGAACTCAGTTACCTGTGTTCCATCTGCAAAGAATCTTGCTGAGCACTTGACAAAAGCTGATGAGATGTTAATTAATGATGATTTCAAAACACAGCTTCGAGTCACTGCATTGAGTACTAAACATCTGCAAGGTCTCCATTCAACTACTCATGCAGAGTTATATAAAATTCAGGAAGAATTAATCAAGCAAGAACAAGTTCAGAAAGTTGACAAGAAAAAATTCTTCCAACCTACCTTTGACAGAGTTGCTTATATTGAGAAGACCCAAGAGAAGCAACAGTCTCAGATTGATGCTATGTTGAAAAATCAAGCTTCTCAGCAATCTCAACTTGATGAAATCCAAGCCTCAGTGGAATTGCTTGTCTCTCTTCTCTTACCTGCTGATGCCAAAAAGGGGGAGAAAGTAATTAAGTCCAAATGCAAAACTGAAAAGACACTAAAGGGGAAGGATGATGAAAAAGATGACCAGGGAAACTCTGGAATGGGTGGAGGTCATAGTCAAGGTAGAGGTTTCTCATCAAGAAAAGCTGAAATCATAAGTCACAGGACAAGTTCTGATGCTGGAAAAAGAATTACTTATGCTACTGGTAAAAGGATAAGTTCTGATGAACTTTTAGATCTTGATGAAGAAATGTCAAGACAGTTATTTCTTAAGGAAAATCCAGGAATGGACTTGGAGAGTCTAATGGAAGAAGAAGCTAGACTTAAATCAGAAAAAGTCAAATCTAAATCTGAAGCTTCTGGTAAAAAGAAACTTCCAAAACTCAAAGGCATTGTGATAAAAGAAAGGACAAACTCTGAAGCAACCAAAGCTAAATCACAACTGCAGATAGAATCAAGGTCCAAGGGTAAAGAGAAAGTTGGTGAACCTATCAAGGTTTATGAGCCTCCTGTGAATGAAGAAATTACTGATGAAGATGCTAATCTTGCTCTGACTTCAAGAAAAGTTTCTAAGACAACCTCTGACATGGCTCAAGTTGTTCAGAGTCAAGAGATAGTTAGTTCTGATATCTCAAAGAAGCAAGTAACCTCTGACATAGCTCAAGTTAACTTGATATCAGAAGATAAATCAAAGGAAACCTCTGACATTTCTCATGTTAAACCTTCAAAGATACTCCTACCAGGATTCACTAAAGCCAAACAGACTCAACCTTTGAAGACTGCTGCAAGTGGTTTTCAAGCAAGAGTGGTTACTGGAAAGGAAGCAAGAGATAAAACTGGATTAGGAAGTGCTGATGAAAGAAGAATACAGAACACAACCAATGATCCAACTTCCTTAAGTGAACCAGGTATTGGAGCAACTCCTGAGAGATTGAATCAACTAGAATCTGTACAAATGGTTTACCATACCTACTTGAAAGAACACATCTTGTTGTATTTCATGACAGATGGTAGGGTTTATCATATAAGGGAAAATGCCATTCCACTGAAGTATTTTCAAGAGCTGGAACATGTATTATTCTTACTTCAAGTGAATGACAAAATAACAGAAAGTGTTGCAAACTTTTTGAAGAGTCAAATTCAGAAACAGAAAAAGCTTTATTCTGTTAAGTCTGACAGCACATATCTTCCAAAGTACAGAGATCACAAGGGTGATATTGTTGAAGCCCAATTCTGCTAAGATTATAACTACCTTTCTGGGTTACAGGGCTGTAGAATTCAATCTTGAGTCTGACAAGGCATATTTGATCAGACTGGATCAGGACATAAGGAAAGCTAGAATTAATGATCTCAGGACTGCAATCTTTCAAATTGGTGAAGATTCTGCAGAACTTAAAAATGCTAAAAGGAGGATGATTGATGAACTCAGATATGCTGAGAGATGTTTGTTGAAGAACTATCTCAGAACAACTCCTGACATCAGAGAGATCAGAAGATGAAGCCAAGTCAAGATCTACAACTACTTAAATTCTGATATGGATACAGACTGAAGTTGTTATCAGAAGTTAAAGATTGGTAAAGTTTTAAGGACTGTAAGTTATAGTTATCTAGTCAAATTCTCATGCATTTGTACCTAATGTTTTTGACATCATCAAATATCTGTTAAACTTGTATATTATACTAATTTACAAGTTGGGGGAGATTGTTAGATATATTTGATAATGTCATGGCTAATGTGATTTATGTTTAGTTTTCAGATCTTACTTAAACAGGATAAATCAATACTTACTGGAAGTCAGGACTTAAGGATATCAGTACTTATATTATCAGGAGATAATCATCAGAAGATGGATATCAGAACTTAAGTACTGAAGGACGTTCAGATAAGGAAGGCAGCTGGTTAAAGGAAAGAAGATCGAGACAAACATAATAAGAGATATGCATGAAGAAGGAATTCTATGAAGAATAGAATACTTGGAAGAAAAGATATCTGATTGATATATTTTAGAAAGCAGAATTAAGTTCCATATCAATTAGCGATTATCTTGTAACTGTGTAGTATATAAACACAGACATAGGGTTTACATTATAAGTGTTATCATAATTAAGAAGATTATTCTTTGTACCCCTAGCAGCTCTCGTGATATTTGTTCATCACTGAGAGAGAACAGTTCCATACTGTAACATAGTTTATTGTTTCAATAAAGTTTGTTTTCTGTTACTTGAGTTATTAAAGTTTGATTTGATTGTGCTATACACTGTATTCACCCCCCTATATAGTGTATGTGACTTAACACCTTGGTTATGAAAAATCTTTGTCCAAGCTGGGACAATTGAAGAGGCCCCACATAAGGAGGGAGTGGAGTTTCTTTTTCGACTGCATCACCAAGGCCTTTGCAAATAAGTGCTCCAACTTTGATGCAATTCCAATCCTTAGTCATCAAGTTGGGTATGCTCTTATTACTCAATCTCATTTTGATTATGCTAGTGTTGTGATAGGATTTATCGGGGATATGATGCAAGAGGACATAAATACTATATATTTTGCTAGATTTTGCCAACTTATTTACAGTTTCTGTAGTTCTGATAAGGCCCAACTAGCTAGTGAGTTGATTGAACCCTTTAAACTTACTAAAAGGGCTTTCACTGACTTATTATCTATTGATAATAAGAAGGTTGTACTAAGACCCCTCCAAATTCCATAGTCAGTCAAACAGGTCTTAGTAAACTCTGACCCTCTCACATACAGTGCTATATTTCCTGATGTACAACCATCCCAACCTCCATCAGCACCTACAACCAATCAACCACCTACCACCTCTCAACCTCAACCAACTTAACCTACCATCAGAACATATTTCCAGCCAGCTCAATCATCTCAACCTCAACCATCAGTACCTACCATCAGAACTTCACCCTCCAGGCCTAAAAGAGCAAAATCTATTCCTAAATCTCCACCAAGGAGAAGAAGGATGATTCTTAGGGATGAATCTGATGATGAAGATGAGCAAGTCCAGGTTCAAGCATCAGAAGCTGTGATAGTGGAAGCTGAAAAGGCAACTTCTCAGAAAGAAACTGAAGCTGAAATTCTGATATTTTGAAGAGAAAAAGAACTTCAAGTTCTAATGCTAAGTAAGCAACTCCTACACCATCCAGGAGATCAAAGAAATAGAGAGCAGGAAGGCATTTGGCACAATATCCATCTGAGGATACTAATGAAGCTGAGGAAGGGGATTTGGAATCTCTGATCTCAAAGCCAATAGTAATTAAATTTTTTCCACCTCCAACTCAGGCTGAAGACACTATTCAGAACACAGTGATCACAACTCCTGTCTCTCCTATTAATGACAATGTTACAGTTGAAGATTCAGGATTAAGTCCTGAAATTGACCTTCATAGGCTGATCATTCCAACGGTGCTCTATCTGGAAGCTCCTACTGCAGCTCAGCCAACTAATGCTACTTCTCCTATCTTACAGGCTGAGATACCAACAACTCCAATTCTGGAGATAAATTCTGATGATCAAAATTTAGATGAAGTTACTGCAGAATCATCTTCAGTGACACATACTTTAGTATTGTCAGAAGATGATGAGTTTTCTGCAAGTTCTGGAAAGTCAGCTCCAGTTAATACTCCAGCTCCCATTCTTGAAAAGGAGGCACTGATTGAAAAATTTGTTGAACAAGCTGCTCCTGTTCTTGGGAAGAAACTCACAGTGGGGTTGAGTGGACCAAGAAGTGGAATGAATTTGATTTCATTCCAAGCTCCAAAGTTCTGACAAAGCATATTGCAAAAGCTGATGAGTTGCTGACAAACTCTAATTTCAAGACACAACTCAAAGTCACAGCTCTAAGTATCAAGTCTCTTCAAGGTCAACACTCCATCACTCATGAAAAAGTTGACAAAATTTTGGAAAGATCTGATAAGCTGGATATGGAGATCAAGCTAGAAAAAAAGAGGTTTATCAGACCTATTTCTGAGAAAGTTGAAGCCATTAAGAAGGTTCAAGAACAACAACAGGCCCAAATTTCTGAGGTCCTGCAGAATCAAGCTTCTCAACAAGCTCAACTTAATGAAATTCAATCTTCAGTAGAACTTCTTCTCTTTCTCCTACTACCAGATGATGCCAAAAAGGGGAAGAAGTTAGTTAAGTCCAAATGCTCTAATACTCAAGTACTGAAGAAAAAGGATGACAAAGGTGATGACCAGGGAAACCCAAGCAAGGGTCAAGGTCAAGGGCAACGCAACAAAGTTTCTTCAAGGAAACTAATTACTGATGTTAAAAAATCTTCTACTTCTACTCAAAAGAAGACAAGTTCTAATGTTGTAAATGCTCAAAATCTGATAGCAAGTTCTGATTCTGATGTTCTAATTCAAGCTGAAAGTCAAGACTCTTAGAAGTTTTTGCAAACTCTGAAGCTCAAGGGAAAGCAGACTACTATCTACTACAAAGATCCTAAAATTCAGACACTTGATGAAGAGATTGCTAGAAGACTATTTCTCAAGCATAATCCTGGAATGTATTTAGAGAATCTCAAGGAGGAAGAAGCTGGATTTGCAGCTGAGAAGACAAATCTAAAGTCTAAAGCTTCTGATGCTAGGAAACCTCCAAGGCCTAAGGTAAAAGGCATTGTGATCAAAGAAAAGTCAAATTCTGAGGCTTCAAAGCCCAAGACAAGATCACAAGTTGAGATTGATCCCAAAGATAAAGGGAAAGAAAAAGTTGATGAACCAACAAAGCCACAGGAGATGAAGATTCCTCAAATCCTGATGAAACCTGTGTGCAAAATGGTTCAAGTTTATAATGATATTGTTGTTGAAAATGAAACTGTTCAAATTCTGAAAAGAAGGAAGATAACTGAAGAATCCAAGATAACCTCTGAAAAAGCTCAAGTTGTTCAGAATGAAGAACACCAAGCTACAGAAGAAACAGAAAATTCTGATCAAGTCATCAAGAAATCAACCTCTGACAGTGCTCAAGTTGATTTAGACAAGATGAAAGTTGCTAATAAGAAGAAACTCCTATGGAAGAATGTCAAACCATCAGATCCAAAGGAAACCAATTATTATTTGATTTCATGACTGTTGGATTGAAAGCCAGAAAAGCAAGAGACAGAGCTGGACTAGGTTTTGATGAAGCCAAAATCAAGACAGGAGTTGAAGTGCTTACAAGAGATCCATTCTTATTGACTAACAAGCCTCTTGAAGAAGTTACATAAAAACACCTTGATAAGGTTATATCTGTTGAAGTGGTACTAGATGCTCATGATAAGCATAGTGTCAAAGAAAATCTGATTCTATTTCTTGAAGATGGAAGAACATATCAAATGTCAGAATCAGATGTACTGAACAAATCTCTGAAAGAACTTCAATTCTTTCATTATCTTTTAGAGATAAAGTCTGAGATTACCAGGAGATGGTCAAATTTCATAATGAAGACCATAAGGGATAAAGCAAGAATTTTTGGTTCAAGGGTTACGGAATTCATTCCAAACATAGTTGAAGATGATGGAAGTAAAATTCCAATGAAGAAGGATTCTGCTAAACTTGAAGTGATTCTGAAAGAGAAATATCTGTGCTACAATGAAGACTCTTCTCATCCAAGGGTGATCAAACTTGGTGATGGTTTGGAAAGAAATCACATCTCAGCACTTAGGACTGCAATCTACCAGATTGGAAGTCAAGGTGAAGAATTGAAGCAAGTCAAAGCTACACTATCTCCAGTCCTGAGGAATAAAGAAGAAAAGCTGATATCAAACTTTGTCAAGAATCACTTTGGATTCAGATTGACTCAGTAAGATTGGTTAAAGCTACAAGGACTGTAAGTTATAGTTAGTTGTCTAATTAAACTCTCATTGCATTTGTACTTAAATATTTTTGACATCATCAAATCTATTAACTTGTATATTTTTCATAATTTACAAGTTGGGGGAGATTGTTAGATATATTTGAGATGTCATGTCTAATCTGATTTGTGTTTAGTTTTCAGAACTTAATAACAGGACTTATCGAAACTTATTGGAAATCAGAACTTACTGAAGTCAGAACTTAATATCAGAACTTAAGGCGTCAGAAGATATATATCATGACTTAAGTGCAGGAAGACTTCAGATAAGGAATGCGACTGATTTACAGGAGAAGATCTGGACTAAAACAAAAGAAGATATGCATAAAGAGTTAGATGACTAGAAGACTTGTAGAAGATATCTGATTGATATATTTTAGGAGATAGAATTATATTCTATATCAATTAGAAGATATCTTGTAACTGTGTACTATATAAACACAGCTTAGGGTTTACACTATATGTGTTATCATTCACGAGAACATTATTCATTTTAACCTAGCAGCTCTTAGTGATATTGTTCATCATTGAGAGAGAACAACAGTTCTATTATAACAGAGTTTATTTGAATATACTTGATCTTTGCTACATACTTGTGTTGAAATCGATTTGATTGTATAAACACTATATTCAACCCCCTCCTATGGTGTTGTATGACCTAACAATTTTTTATCCATAACACCTACATAATTTCATTTTTCTAGTTTTTTTAAAAAATATTTTACGAAACGTGTTTTTAGTAAATGATAATAATAATAATATAATAATATGTTTTTAAGCTTTTTTGAAAAATATTTAAGGCCAAAAATATTTTTACAAAAATACAGTCATTTTTTTAAAATATTTGCAAAAAACCTTTTTATTTGTAAAAATACTACTTAACATCGCATAAAAGATACATATATATATATATACATATATATCATAAGGTACTTAAATAGTACTTAAATAGTAAGATATATCTTAATCTCCCTTTTCTCACTAACATTTTATTTGTTATATTTGAAAATATTAAAAAACAGTTTATTGAGTTAACATGTTCAACGGGAGTACGTTTGATTATCTGTCAAAAAATATATATAACTAAGTATATTTGTTAAAATGTTAATGTTTTATTATGTATTTGAAATATAGTTAAGTATAAATTTGTATTTTTAAAAAAAATTTTTTTTTTGATAAACATAATAATATTCGAGATAACAATGCATATACCTTACGTTAGTGTGGAGTTTTTCTTATATAGGAATTTTTTAATGGAAGTAGGATTTTTGACTAGCAAATATTCAACTAAAAAAATCGAAGGATGATCCTTAATAAAGAAAATATATGTTTTTAGTAAAGAATTGCGAAAAGAAGATGAAACGCGTGGCAGGAAGAGAAGTCATGAAAGTGCGCAACTGGGGGTGAGTAGGTGTTGTGGATAACTATCCTCAGTTATTAAATATAACCGAATAATTATCAAATTGTCAAACAACTTACTTCTAAGTTCTAATATATGTTGTTAGTATAACTACTCGTATATTTTTATATTATTTAAAGATGTAATTATTGAATAATTAAATAAATAAAATATGTGTATCGATTATGTTAGCTGTGTGTTGCTTTATTATTAATTATGTGTTGTCTAGTGGTATTAGAGGATTATTCGCATAATTAATTACTGAGCTGTATTGTTTTGTTTTCGCTTTTAAAAGTGATTTATTGAAGATCTATTTTTATAAATGTTTGAATTGTCTCTAATTTTTTTTATATTTTTATAATTTCAATAATTACTTTTGGGATTTTATAAAATTTGGAAATCAATATTTCATTAATTATTTAGCCCAAAATGATTTTCATATTGCATTTAAGTGTAAATTCAATATTAAATTCCATAATATTTCAAAAATTACGAAACTCATATTTTATTAAGTTTGGAATATTTTTAGAATTTTAAAATTATTTTGGGAATTTTTGGGATTAAATTTACCCGCATGTTTATCCGTTAAATTGTTAAATGGGGTATGAGTTGCGTTTCAAAAATATTTTAAAAATTATAAAAATTTTATTTTACTAGTATTTTATTATTTTGAGAATTTTAAAACTTATTTAGTAATTTTTCGGATCCGTTTCAACCGCAAATTTGTTCGAAAAATTACATAACACGGGGCAAAAAATTTGGGTATTCAATCAATAAGGGGGCACATGTCTTATTCCTGTAATTACATTGAATCGTGGCAATTCCTCAGTCCCTTTACTGCTACGTGTTTAATAATAGAATATATATATATATATAATAAAAATAGAACACACAAACACACACAGACCCACCCCTGTTCCTTTTCCTTTCCTGTTTCGATTTTCTGCCGTTTTCTTTCTTTTCTTCCGGTAAGTGTTGGATTATTCCTTCTTTTCCGGCTGGGTTTTGCTGATTCACTAGTATATCTCGGTTTTTTTGGATTGCTGATTGCGGATATATATACATATTTATGCATAAATTGTCGTCCCTTTTCTCTTTTCTCTTTTTGTTGGTTGTTGGCTTGACCGCAGCGCATAGGCGCGTAGCTTCTGTGTTGGTGGTTTTGTTACTTGCGTTCGGTTGTTATTCTTATTTTCTTTTCTTCAATTTTCTTGAAGAAATTCGAAGTGTAAAAAAATTGTAATTTTCGATTAGTAAAAATTCGATGAAATATTCTGATGGTTCGAAAATTTTTTTTGATTCTAAAAAAATAATTGGTGAAACTCGTGACTGGAATCCAAAACGGGTACCTTCGAGATTTACGGCCGTCGGCGATGAGCTTGGCGAGCCGACGGTAGACAATGATGACGCCATTATGAGTCCTAATATAATTAAATAAATAAATTTATTTTAATAAATAGATAGTTAATATTAAAAATCGTAATTAGCTGAATGACTGTGAAGTGTGATTTGTGGATTGTGGACGTCGATTATGTTTCGACGGGTAGGCCGATAAATAGAGGAGGCGCTGCCCGATTTTCGGAAAAATTAAATTCAAAAATGCGGGTATTTATCCTGTAATTATCAGGATTACCAGTCAAATGTATATAGTTATATAATTATAAATAAATATTGTACGAACCTACTTGCATATTGTGATAAAATATTTTATAAAATAGTTGACAACCCTACTTTACGAAATGACAGGTATGTATGTTTTCTGAAAAAGATTATTAAATCGAGTTGTGAATGCTTGTACCCTAATTGTTATATGCATTATGGTAATACATATACTTACGTGTCGGAATTTGTTATCGTTCGGGTAAAATTGGTAGCGAGAATATATCAAGCATAACTGGTTGTCTAACATAGGGTAGTTCAACTCTGTAGGTTCTAGTCGAAGGACTCAAGAATTGACGTCGAACTAAAGATAACCTACTGATCAGTCGACAAGCTCAACAAGGTTCTAATCGAAGGACCCGAGTGTCGAATTCAGATCCATGATAGTCTAATAGTTAGACGATAAAGCCGAGCGTCCAAATCGGTTCAAGGTCAATCAAAGATAGTTGTAAAGCTCTGCAAGGAAAGTATCCCTGACCATACTTTTATGCTTCAGTATATATGAATAAGCTGTTGTGTTATTCTCGAACAGGAACATAAACGTTTTAAGTTACGTATCCCCTGTAGTTATAATTATTTGTTTACAATATGTTTTGGGGAAAAGTAACTTCTGAAAATGCCTATCTCTAAACTGTGAATTAAATTGCAAAGATTTTAAAGTGTGTTATGAAGAAATGGGTTAAAACGAGGTAGGTATATGATTCCCGTGGCAACACGGATGACTTAGTATGTGAAACTCGTGGCAACACGGATGACAAAGTGATTCCCGTGGAAACACAGATGACTTGGTACGTGATACCCGTGGTAACATGGATGACAGGGTGATTCCCGTGGCAACACGGATGACTTGGTACGTGATACCGTGGCAACACAGATGACAGGGTGATTCCCGTGGCAACACGGATGATTTTGGTGATTCCTGTCATGGGACAGATGAATTAAAAAAAATGAAAATAATGTTGGGGTTAAACCCAATAAGTGATATGGGTTTGGTGATAGAAGACATAATTGGATTGGGTAATAATTGTATTTGTTGACAATTATTATCATAATGGGATTGAGTAATAATTGTATGTGTTGACAATTATTATTGTAATCAGATTAGGTATGTCTTGTTGGCTAAGTTTGTGATGACTATATATACATAGTCATGTTATTGTTTTGATGTATGCTTAAGAGACGTAGTCGTCTTAGGTATCGTGTAAGAGATGCTTGAGCATTGGTTGGCTCAAGTATTAGTTTGAGACACCATTGAGGTATTATATATTGATGTATTATTGATAATTGTTTTGATTAATAATACAAGTTGGGGCGTGGGTTTTTCACGTCAAATATATTATTGTGTGTTTGTGTGTGTACTCTGTATTGGTAGAATTGAATCTCGAATCTGTGTGTGTTTCCTCCTAACAAATAGCATGCTAAAATTTAACTCTGGTATTTGCACAGTACACGACTGATGTTATTGTTTTGCAGAGCATGCTAGTTATTGATATCCAGTTTATGCATGTTTTACTTGTTTGTAACAAGTTATGATTCTAGTCCTATAACTATTTTATTATAATATGTTTTACTTGTTATTCATATAGTGGTGCTGCTGAGCAATTGAATGCTCACCCTTGCAAAATGTTTTGTAAATATATTGCAGATACCTAGGAGACCCTTCCGTCGTAGTCAGGGGAGAGTTCCAGATCCTTCCTCACCAAGCTCCTCTGAGGTAGTTGTGTCAGACCAGAGATGGTCTGTTGAGTTGTTGCATTAAGATAATTGTGTCAGGAATGTTTATAAGGAGTTGGTTTTGTAATAGTTGTAACCTAAGTCATACTTAAACCTGGAAAAAAATCTTGGTAAAAGGGGTCATATTTATGTATTAATATTGAATTGGATTATATTATGTTTGTTATTATTGATGTTGGTGACGTCAACTCCTGACCCCGGGATTGAGGCCGTCACAGTTAGTGAGCTGACTATGGATATACAATGCACAATAAAGATCACAACAAATAAATAACAAAAAAAATTTAGTCAGGTTCGATCCCAATGCCTAATGGTCTACATCTTGGTACCTTACCAACTTGGTAAAAGAATATACTATTATTGATCACTGAAATTGTTAGGAATATGTGTATTAGTTTGATGATAAGTTCAGCAAAACACTTAAGTAGAAATCTAGTGTTTGTAGCCTCAACGGATAAGACCTTCTTGGCTATCCATTGAAGGAGTAGCCTTACTTAGCAATAAGTTTGGTATTGTAGCACATCTCACTCTCTGATTTCAAGCTGTAATTCTTAGATGTTGTTAGGAGATAATCAGTCATGTTGACTACTAATGGATGTACAAATAGAGGGCTAATTGTAAATATTTCATGCCTTGTAATTTTGTATAAGTGAAGAAGTGTCAACGGATATTGAAGACCTTCAACGGATAAGAAACTAAGCTTCAACGGATGTCTCTAACGCTTCAACGGATAATATCCATCAACGGATAAGTGCTTCAACGGATAAAGCTTCAACTGCTAGAGCATCAATGTTTAAAGCCATCAACGGATGAAAGCTTCAATGGATGCACTGCTAGAGCATCAACGGATAAAGCCATCAACGGATGAAAGCTTCAACGGATGCTCAGTCTCATAGCAGTTGATAGTGACAGTTAACAAAGCTGACAGAGGCACATGGATTGACAGAGATGTGGTAGCCTATTTCAGGAACAGCAGAAAAAGCAGCCGTTTTTAGTCTGGTTCAAAATGGAAAGTCAACAGATAATTCCATATTACACTGGATAAAAATGGAACAGAAACAAGTGGAGAACTATTGTCTTATTGTACTTTATCTTTGTCTTCACTTGTAAACTTGGTGCTATATAAACCAAGTAGTAGCTAGTAATTAGATGTGAATTTTCCCTGAGCTGTTTAGAAATATCAAGAGAGAAAATCATCTAGTTTGTACTAGGAAGCAGCTGTGATTTAGTTTTGAATCACAGATTTTCTGAAATAACACATCTCTGGTGGAACAACAAATCCACCAGAAAAGTTTTTAAGTTCTTTGTGTTCATTACATTTGTGTTTGAATATATATCTGTTTGCATCAGCTCCAAGCAATTCACACACATTTGATCACTCAAACACTTAGTCTTACAAACTGCTCAAAACTTGAAAAAGTTTTGAGATTTACATTCAACCCCCCTTCTGTAAATCTCATTGTTAGTCCACTGGGAATAACAATTGGTATCAGAGCAAGCTCTTAACATACAAAGAGTTTAAAGATCTATTCTTCTAACATCATGAGTAAGAAGGATATTGGTGTAAAGATTCCAATCCTGGAAAGAGATAACTATCATCACTGGAAGGTGAAGATGCATTTACATCTTCTCTCTCAAGATGAAAGCTACATCAACTGTATTGAGAATGGTCCTCACATCCCACACAAGGTGGCCACAGCTGCTACTGCTACAGTTGCTGTTGGACAGTCTATTCCCAAGCCAAAGGCAGAATGGACTGTTGAAGATATTGAAGAGGTCCACAAGGACAAGAAAGCCATGAACATTTTGTTTAATGGCCTGGATCAAGATATGTTTGACAATGTCATCAATAGCCAAACTGCTAAGGAAATTTGGGATACTGTGCAGCTTATCTGTGAAGGCACTGAGCAAGTTAGAGAAAACAAAATGCAGCTTCTCATTCAATAATATGAATATTTTCATTTTGAAGAAGGAGAATCATTGAATGATACATTCAACAGATTTCAGAAACTATTGAATGGATTAAAGCTGTATGGGAGAGTGTACCAAGTCAAGGACTCCAATTTAAAATTTCTAAGGTCTCTACCAAAGGAATGGAAGCCTATGACTGTTTCTCTAAGAAATTATCAAGATTATAAGGACTTCACACTTGAAAGATTATATGGAATTTTGAAGACTTATGAACTTGAGATGGAGCAAGATGAGCTGTTGGAAAAGGGAAAGAGAAAAGGAGGATCAGTTGCACTTGTAGCTGACAGTGAAAAAGTTGAAGCCAGAAATGAGGAAAAGATAATGCCAAGTCTCAAAATTGGCACAAGCAAATCAGAATCAAGCAAGGGTAAAGAGCAAGTTGCTGAGGATGAAGACAATTCCAGTCAGGATGAATCTGATGATATTGATGAACATCTGGCCTTTCTGTCCAGGAGGTTTGCAAAGATGAAGTTCAGGAAAAACACAAAGTTCACTAAGCCAAACAAAAACATGGTGGACAAATCAAAGTTCAAATGTTACAACTGTGGCATTAGTGGACACTTTGCAAGTGAGTGTAGGAAGCCAAATTCTGAGAAAAAGAAATTTGAGCAAGTTGATTACAAAAGGAAGTATTTTGATTTGCTCAAACAAAAGGAAAGAGCTTTTCTCACTCAAGATGATTGGGCAGCAAATGGGGTAAATGAAGATGATGATGTGTAATATGTCAACCTAGCCCTGATGGCTAATTCTGATGAAAATGAAACTAGTTCATCAAGCAACCAGGTAATTACTACTGATCTCTCTCAGCTTTCTAAACATGAATGCAATGAAGCCATAAATGATATGTCCAATGAATTATATCATTTGCGTGTTTCTCTTAAATCACTAGCTAAAGAAAACACTAGGATCAAAGAAAATAATGTATTTTTAAGTGATAGGAATGCTGTGTTAGAGAGTCAGGTAATTGAGCTTGAGAAGATTAAACTTAAATGCTTGACTGTTGAGAGTGAACTAGAAGAAGCTGTTAAGAAAGTAGAAATTCTTTCTAAACAGTTAGAAAGTGAGCAAGAGGTAATCAAGGCCTGGAAAACATCTAGGGATGTTGGTGTTCAAATTGCCAAGGTTCAGGGAATTGAATCATTCTGTGAGGATGCCTGGAAGAAAAACAAAAAGAAGTTAGAATTAATTGATGGATTGTCAACGGATATGGAATCAACGGATGATGAAAGTTATCCGTTGAAGGAAGAAAAGGAGCATCCGTTGAAGGCTCATCAATTAAAACAGGCAAGTTCTTTTAAAAATAAAAAGAATGATTCAACTCTCAAGAACTTTGTCAAAGAAGGAGCTAGCACATCCAGAGATGTCAGTAAGGTGAATATAGGACACATGACTTTAGATCAGTTGAAAGATAGGCTTAAGTTGGTTGAGGATAAGAAGGAAACTAAAAGAAAATCTAAAAGAAATGGGAAGGTAGGGATTAATAAACATAACAATTACACACCTGATAGGTATGCTCCTAGAAAAAGCTGTGTAAATTGTAAAAGTGTTAATCACCTATCTGATAATTGCAAATCTGTTAAAAATGCTCCCATGCCTTCAAATCCCTCCATGCCTAACATGTCTATGTCACCTCTGCATGCTATGCCTGTTATGTCTCACCAGAATCCCCATGCACATTTTGCAAACATGCCATACATTAACAATCCTTACTTTACTGCATTTAGTATGCCTCAAATGCCATACAATATGCCTATGTAGAATAACATGTTTGCACAACCTATGCCTTATCAAATTCAATCAAATGTGTTAAATGATTCTGTGACTAACCCTACACTTCAACCAACCACATCTGAGACCAAGGTTGACCCAAAGTTACCTAAGTCAAAAGATGCAGGAGGAATGAAGTCTAGGAAAAAGACTAACAAGGCTTGACCCAAGGAAACTTGGGTACCAAAATCAACTTGATTGATTTTGTTGTGTGCAGGGACAAAGAAGGAATCTATGGTACTTGGACAGTGGTTGTTCAAGACACATGACAGGAGATTTCACCCTGCTCACAGAGTTTAAAGAGAGAGCTGGCCCTAGCATAACCTTTGGAGATGACAGCAAAGGATTCACTATGGGATATGGCTTGATTTCAAAAGAAAATGTCATCATTGATGAAGTTGCATTGGTTGATGGTCTCAAACACAATTTATTGAGCATCAGTCAACTATGTGACAGAGGGAATACTGTTTCCTTCAATTCTGATGCCTGTATTGTCACAAGTAAAAAGGACAATAAAGTGGTTCTAACTGGAGTTAGAAAAGGGAATGTGTACTTAGCTGATTTCAACTCTACAGATGCAGAATCCATTACTTGTTTTCTCAGCAAAGCAAGTCCAGTTGAAAGTTGGCTATGGCACAAGAAGCTGTCCCATTTGAATTTCAAGACAATGAATGATCTAGTCAAAAAGGACTTAGTTAGAGGAATGCCTCTAGTGGAATTCACAAGGGATGGACTGTGTGATGCTTGTCAGAAAGGAAAGCAAAAGAAAGTATCATTCAGTAAGAAGCTTGAATCTGCAATTGATGAACCACTGCAACTTCTACACATGGATCTTTTTGGACCAGTCAATGTATTGTCAATTTCAAGGAAAAGATACTGCCTAGTGATTGTAGATGATTTCTCAAAGTTTTCATGGGTTTATTTTCTTGGATCAAAGGATGAAGCTAGTGAAATCATCATCAATCATATCAAGCAAGTCAACAATCATCCTGATTTCAAAGTAAGGAATATTAGGAGTGACAATGGAACTGAGTTCAAGAATTCAACCATGAAGATGTTCTGTGAAGAAAATGGGATCATGCATGAGTTCTCAGCTCCAAGAACTCCACAACAAAATGGTGTGGTGGAAAGGAAGAACAGATCACTAATTGAAGCTGCAAGGACAATGCTTGAGGAGTCAAAACTCCCAACTTATTTTTGGGCTGAGGCTGTTAACTGTGCATGTTACACTCAGAATATTTCTCTAATCAATCAAGCAAAATGCATGACTCCCTATCAATTATTCAAGAGAAGAAAACCCACTTTAAACTTTCTACATGTCTTTGGTTGCAAATGTTACATCTTAAGGAATCAATCTGATCACAAAGGAAAGTTTGATGCAAAGGCTGATGAAGGAATATTTGTTGGTTATTCTGCTGGAAAATCATATAGGGTCTACAATCTAAGAACCAACATTGTCATGGAATCTGTACATGTTGTGTTTGATGATAAAAAGATTGATGGACTAACAGATGAGGGACATCATGAAGGACTCAAATTTGACAATATTGAGATATATTGTGATGATAGTGAAGATGAGAATGATGAAGAAGGCATCTCAAGAAAAAACCAGAGTCTGCCTTTGGATAATGCACATAATGCTGCATCCGTTGAAAGTCATAATTCAGCTTCCGTTGAAAGAAGCAATGCAGCATCCGTTGAAAGACAAAGTGCATCATCCGTTGAAGTTCATAACGAAGCATCCGTTGATCATAGTCTGTCAATGGATAATCAATTCACCTCATCAGTTGATAGAACTCCCAATTCCTTTCAAAGGATCAGCAACTCAGGGGGAGTTTCAACAAATCAACATTCTATCTCACATCATGACAATACTGAGGCAACCTCATCAAGGGCTAATCTACCACCTCAAAGGAAATGGACCAAGAATCACCCTTTTGAACTGATCATTGGTGATGCTAAAGATAAAGTACAAACTAGAAGGGCTACTCAAGATGAATGTCTGTATAGTAGCTTTCTATCACAGGAGGAACCTAAGCGAGTGAAAGAAGCTCTTTTGGATCCAGATTGGATTTTAGCAATGCAAGCGGAGCTAAACCAATTTGAGAGGAACAAAGTGTGGAAGCTGGTACCCAAGCCAAAGAACAAGAGTTCTATTGACACAAAATGGGTATTCAGAAACAACATAGATGAAAATGGCATTATCATAAGGAATAAAGCCAGATTGGTTGCCAAAGGCTATTCTCAACAAGAGGGAATAGATTTTGATGAAACATTTGCTCCAGTTGCAAGACTTGAAGCCATCAGAATCTTTCTAGCCTATGCAGCTAATGCCAATTTCAAAGTCTATCAGATGGATGTCAAGAGTGCATTTCTAAATGGGGAATTGGAGGAAGAAGTTTATGTAAGCCAACCTCTAGGTTTTGAAGATCCAAATTTTCCAGACCATGTGTATTATTTGTTGAAAGCACTCTATGGACTAAAGCAAGCACCTAGAGCCTGGTATGAGACGTTATCAAAGTTCCTTCTAGATAATCACTTCACAAGAGGTACTGTTGACAAAACTCTCTTCTTTAGAAATGTTAATGGCTCTAAGATACTTGTACAAATTTATGTAGATGATATTATATTTGGATCTACAGATGATAAACTTTGTAAAAAGTTTGCTAAATTAATGCAAAGTAAATATGAAATGAGCATGATGGGAGAGCTAACTTACTTTCTTGGTTTACAAGTTAAACAAGTTAGTGGTGGAATTTTCATTAGTCAAACTAAATATATTTATGATCTTTTAAAGAAGTTTGACTTAATGGATTGTTCACCTGCAAAAACTCCCATGGCCACTGCCACCAAGCTTGAATTAAACAAGGCTGAAAAGTCTGTGGATATTACAAGTTATAGAGGCATGGTTGGCTCACTTTTATATTTAACTGCCAGTAGACCTGATATTATGTTTTCTACATGTCTCTGTGCTAGATTTCAAGCTGACCCTAAAGAATCTCACTTAGTGGCTATTAAAAGAATTTTCAGATATCTCAAGGGGACTCCAAATCTAGGAATTTGGTACCCTAGAGAGTCTGGTTTCGATCTAATTGGCTACTCAGATGCAGATTATGCAGGTTGCAAAATAGACAGGAAAAGCACAACAGGCACCTGTCAATTTCTAGGAAACAAGCTTGTATCATGGTTCAGCAAGAAGCAGAATTCTGTTTCCACATCAACAGCTGAAGCTGAATACATTGCAGCTGGTAGTTGCTGTGCACAAATACTGTGGATGAGGAACCAGTTATTTGACTATGGTATAACTGTTGACAAAATTCCAATATTTTGTGACAACACAAGTGCCATTGCCATTACTGAAAATCCAGTGCAGCACTCAAGAACCAAGCACATTGATATCAAGTAACACTTCATTAGGGAACATGTGATGAAAGGTACAGTGGAACTTCATTTTGTTCCAAGTGAAAAGCAGATTGCAGACATATTTACCAAGCCACTTGATGAATCAACATTCACAAGATTAGTAAGTGAGTTAGGTATGCTTAACTATTCATAATCTTGTCATCTATGTAATCTGTCTTGTAGCCTGAAATGAATTTGTTGCAAGAACAAAGTTGGCTTTAATCAAGACTTATCCTATTAATGGATATTCCCTATCCGTTGAAAGCCAAAATTGTTCTATCAACGGATATTCATTATCCGTTGAAAGACAAATACATTTCTGGTAATTTTATCCTTCAACGGATAAAATAGTGTTGTTCATCAACGGATAACTATTTACCTTATCCGTTGATGTGTCACGTCAGTGAGTCACAACCGTTGATTCTTTTACTCAACCGTTGATACAGATATACAGTGTTGTATGTATTTGTATTTACGGTAGTTTTCAGAATTTCTACAGTTTCATTTATTCCTGAACGGCTATCACTTACTTAAAAGTATCATTTAATTATTTTATTTGTGTTTTAATTCAAGAAAGTATAAAAGCCCAATTGAATTCTTATTTTCACTTTACGCTTTCTTGCAATTATCATTCTCTTTCTCTCTCAACTCTCAAGTTCTTCTCTGCAACCTCTACTCACAACAATGGCACCAGTAGTCAAAATTATGTCTCAAACAGGATTTTTTTATGAAAAGAATAATTTCATAGTCTTGGTTGAAAAGAATGAAGCCCATTCTGATTATCACAAGATGATGGACTTCATCAAGAACTGCAAACTGAGCTATGCAATGCTGGAAGCCCCAACCATCTACTGTGAAGTGATTGAGGAGATTTGGACAACTGCAGAGTTCAACTCCACAGATATGACTATTGCCTTCTCTCTCAAAGGTTTGGTTATATCCAATGAGAATAATAAACTCAAATGCTGGGCACAAGAGAAAAGGGTCCTTGCAGACCTTTTGAGAATGAACCTCAACAGCCAGGTGCCATTGGTATACTTGCCAATCATGAATGCACCACTGGTAAGTGAGGTAAATGTTTCTATAACTCCTACTATTTCCAACCCCAATGTTTCTTTGCTTTCTAGTGTGGCTATGGAACCTGTGTCATTGTCCAAACAGGCTCCTACCAAAGCCACCAAATCTAAAGTTTCCAAAGTCAAGTCAAAGAAACCTACCTCTGTTGTTTCTCAAAAGACAACAGTTGTAACAACTACCAAAAACCCTGAAGGGAGTGAACAGGGTGTGAGTGGTGAGTGGAGGGGTGAACATCAAAAAGCCCCCCCAGGATAAGGTGGGAGAGGTGAGTGGTACCCAAACCAGCCAAGCCACAGTCTCTCAAAAGACTGTAGTGGTTCAAAAGGAGTCCATCACATCCCTAGTTGCATCCTCCCAAAAGGATGCAACTATTGAAAATAGTCCCCAACCAGGGACACAGAACAAAAGAGGGAGGGACACTGAAGCTACACATTCACCAATTCAAGCCTTTTCAAGGAAGAAGAAGGCCAAAACCCTAGTTTCCACACAAGGGACACACACAGCACAGATACATCCACCAGTATCTGTGCCTTCTCAAATTCAGCTTGATGTGATTCCAGCAAATGTGGAATCACAGCCCCATTCTCTCAATATAGAAACACACCATTCCTCAAACTCTCCAACACCCTCTCTGGATGTGGATATGATATTCACATCAATTCCTGATTCTCCTTCATTAAAACTCAGGGAGGAGCCCCACTCAAAACCTGGTGATCATCATCTTTTAGATGATTTGTTGGATCATCAGCCAATTCTTTCAGATGTAGTTGCAGAATCTGTGTCACCACACTTAAAATCAATCCACACAGATTCAACAATTATGTCACTTTCTATCTCTACATCATTTCCTTCCTCAACGGATATCTCTCATCCGTTGACAAGTGGTTGTTCTTCAACGGATAAGCTTAACAGCAGTTATCCGTTGATACCATCAGTTTCTACTTCAACGGATACTCCCTATCCGTTGATGGCCTCTACACACTTAACAGAAACACTTCCAACTGTAGAGGACATGGCAACTGTACAATCACTTTTAGGCTTGAGGGAAGGGAGTGATTTTTTGAGTGAGAGGCTGGGTTGCTCCCAGGCAAAAGGAGAGGTTGAGTGTCACCAAATGCATGCTATTTCTTCTAGCATGGCAAAAGTAAGTGAGAGGAGTGCCACCTTAGAAGGTGAAGGTGAGGGTGTGAGGGTGTGTGTGAGCCAGGGGGAGCCCCTGATGCAAGAAAAGAGAGAAATTGAGAGAAAGGCAGGTACAGAAGCTATAAGGGTGGATCCAGCCATTGCTAGTGAGTTAATGAAAGTGGATGAGGCAGATAAGGAAAGACAATTTCAGCAACATTACAAAGCTGTCATTGATAACATTTCCTTGGATGCTGACACTTTTACTCACCCTGTTTCAGCCTATCAATTATTGGCTGCACAGGGCAATGTGGAGGCAGAACAGACACTACACATTGTACACACTTCAGAATCTCTTCTAAGAGACAAAGCTGCTGTCAACAGGCTGCCTTCTCAAGCTGGTGAGCCATCTGAAGAATTTGGAGTAAATTCTAATAATGATGACTCTAATTCTTTGAATGAGAGCATGAACTTAGGGGGAGTAGCAGGCCCAAGTTCTGTTCCTAATCTTCCTGCATGGGCATGGGCAAAACCATCAACACCAGGAGAGTTTGGTGTCACTTTGGTCAAACAAGTCATGACAATTCAGCAGGCCATTCAAGAGACTCAGGATGCTGGTACCAAGGCAATTCTTCAAGCTCATCTGGAATCTCTACATCTCTTGCAGTTGCAGCATTACCAGCAAAATCTAAGTGTGGATGAGCTCAAGCTGGACATTGCTGATCTGAAATCCTACAATGCTGAGAAATTGGATTCAGTTATACCCTATGGTACTATGCACGATTTGTTGGGGAGACTGAGGAAGGCATCTGATGCTGATAAGAGGCTGGCCAGATTGGAAGATAGGGTTCAAATCATTGAAGACTCTATGGTCACCATTCTTCAGAATCAACAAACTCAAACAAATCTACTCATGCAGCTGGCACAAGCACAAGGCTTGACCCCTACCCTTGATGATAACAAAAAGGGGGAGAATAAAGGGGAAGGGGAAGGAGAGCCATCTACAACAGTTCAGATTTCTCAAGTGCTAGTTCCTGTCATCACAACTTCTCCACCAATTCAAGTCAAAGGAAAGCTAGATGGAATTGATCTAATCCAGATAGCAGCAGCTGAATTGCAAGTCAAAGAGAAAAGGAAGAAGATTGATGAAAAGATGCAACTAATATTTGGTTCTACAACTTCTCAATCACAATCTGTGAAACATAGCACAAAAGTGGAATCAATTATTATGGAACTCAAGCCAGTAGGGAGGCATAAGGATGGAGAAACTTCTTCCAAAGATCTGCAACCTATGGTTCTCAAGCCCAACAACAGATCTAATAAGGACTCTACAAAGAATCCTCTAAAAGAGGTGGATTTTCCTCTTCCAAAAGCTGATGAGGACAAGCTTCTAGGTAGAAGTATTGCATATCTCAAAGAGACCATGGATGAGGCTGTAAGGAGAAACATGGCTATTATCTTCAGAGAGGGAAAGAGCATATGTGTGATGCAAGGACATCCTGAATTCTCAATAGCCAAGAGGGAAGAAACTAAAAGGTTGAAGGAAGAAGCCAAACAGCTAAAGGCTGACAAAAGAGCACAAGCAAAGCTTGAAAAACAGCTAAAGTCAAGTCAGGCTGAAGAACAGAAAGAAATTGAAGACAAAGATGAAGATGAAGCTATGGGGGACATGGTTGGTACTGAGATGGAGGAAAGAAGTAAGGAAGAATGGCAGAAAGGGAAAAGAAAGAAGGTCAATGCAAAGAGAAAGAAGGTAGATAAGACTGAAGAAACCCAATCAATATCCAAACCACTACCCTCTATTCCTGAACCCATTGTACCTGACCCCTTCATGAACATTCATGGTGAAATAATCATTCCCAAGGAGGAACCAATTGATTGGGACATCATCAAATTGCCCACCTTCCTAACCTCTTCTCCACCATCAAAGAAGCAGAAAAGAAGAATCAAATCAACACCCTCTAAAGCCTCAATCAAATTCACACTGAAGCCTAAGCCTAAACCTCAAACCTCTAAAGATGATTATGTTCACATCTGTGACATAAAAGAATTTTCAGACATTGAACTCTATCTGGATGAGCTGGAGGATGTAAGGGGAATAACTGCCTACAGACAGCTACCAGAAAGACTAGTGTTCAAATACAAAGGAGCTGGGGAAAGAACATGGCCTCTTCACAGAATTCTGAATGAAGGCTACTCTACCTTGATTAGAGTCTACTTAGCCATACATAAGGATTCTGGCTTTACCAGAACTGCCAGGACTGAGATTCTCAACAAGATTGCCAACATAAGGAAAACTTGGAGGGAGCCCAATGCCTTGCCTAGAACTTTACTCATTCAAGAGAGAGGTATTACAATTCACAAATCACCTCATTGGTTGATGGAGTTCAGAGACAACAAAGGAGTCAGAAGATTTTTCAGAATTGAAGATCAGCTAAAGATTGCCAGTAATGAAACTCTCAAGGATATGCAATCTAAGTTATATATCAATGAAGAAGATGAAGCTGAATTCTATAGACAACTTCAACTTCAAATAGAGGAGAATGACAGGAGGCTAGGAAAGAAAACCAGGGATCAAAGGAAAAGAAAGTAATTTGCTCAGGCTAAAGGAGCACCCTTGGAAACAATGTATTTCTTCAATTTCATCTCAGCATATACACTTTTGCAGCACTTTTGAATTTCTGCTTTGTTACAGTTTATATATTTGTTAAGTGTTTTGTTATCATCAAGCTAAACCCAAATTTATGCCTACAGTTCTAGTAGACATAAATAGGGGGAGATTGTTAGGAATATGTGTATTAGTTTGATGATAAGTTCAGCAAAACACTTAAGTAGAAATCTAGTGTTTGTAGCCTCAACGGATAAGACCTTCTTGGCTATCCGTTGAAGGAGTAGCCTTACTTAGCAATAAGTTTGGTATTGTAGCACATCTCACTCTCTGATTTCAAGCTGTAATTCTTAGATGTTGTTAGGAGATAATCAGTCATGTTGACTACTAATGGATGTACAAATAGGAGGGCTAATTGTAAATATTTCATGCCTTATAATTTTGTATAAGTGAAGAAGTGTCAACGGATATTGAAGACCTTCAACGGATAAGAAACTAAACTTCAACGGATGTCTCTAACGCTTTAACGGATAATATCCATCAACGGATAAGTGCTTCAATGGATAAAGCTTCAACTGCTAGAGCATCAACGGATAAAGCCATCAACGGATGAAAGCTTCAACGGATGCACTGCTAGAGCATCAACGGATAAAGCCATCAATAGATGAAAGCTTCAACGGATGCTCAGTCTCATAGCAGTTGATAGTGACAGTTAACAAAGCTGACAGAGGCACATGGATTGACAGAGATGTGGTAGCCTATTTCAGGAACAGCAGAAAAAGCAGCCATTTTTAATCTGGTTCAAAATGGAAAGTCAACAGATAATTCCATATTACAATGGATAAAAATGGAACAGAAACAAGTGGAGAACTATTGTCTTATTGTACTTTATCTTTGTCTTCACTTGTAAATTTGGTGTTATATAAACCAAGTAGTAGCTAGTAATTAGATGTGAATTTTCCCTGAGCTGTTTAGAAATATCAAGAGAGAAAATCATCTAGTTTGTACTAGGAAGCAGCTGTGATTTAGTTTTGAATCACAGATTTTCTGAAATAACACATCTCTGGTGGAACAACAAATCCACCAGAAAAGTTTTTAAGTTCTTTGTGTTCATTACATTTGTGTTTGAATATATATCTGTCTGCATCAGCTCCAAGCAATTCACACACATTTGATCATTCAAACACTTAGTCTTACAAACTGCTCAAAACTTGAAAAAGTTTTGAGATTTACATTCAACCCCCCTTCTGTAAATCTCATTGTTAGTCCACTGGGAATAACAGAAATGATATAATTACAAGATTCAATAAATATATCCCCTTAACCCTTGTTCATGATAATAACTTACTATAAACCCGTTCCTTGATTCAAATTCCCTCTAAGACCTACACTATGCCCAACATAGTCTTCTCTAGCAAATTAAATCCCTGAACCTTTCTTATCCAATCTTACTATCGAGCAACAACAATTATGACCATGAAAAATACAAGCATAAAAGAAAAACTATAACTCAAGAACTATGAACTCAAATAAAAATATATGTTATATGTGAATATACTATAGCTCAAGAGAAAAGGTTTTCAGTGAAAGTAAAATTGTTTCAGATCAGTATGACGTATATATGAGAATCAAGACTTAAAAACTAATACACCAAAATTATATATAATATAAGTTAACTTTCAAACCTAGAACTTACTCATCATAGTTTTCACTACTTCTCATGGGTGATAGTTTAAATTCGAATGTTAAGATGAACTATGATATACGATTTAAACTAAGGACAAGAAAATGATAGAAAGAAAAGATCTTCAATTTTCCTAAAAACATGTAAGTAGAAGAAGTAGTTTAAATATAAAGTGTATGGATAACTACTTCCTATTGTTTAGAAAGAATGATTTAAAAATGTTTTCAAATAAGTAATCAAGCTCTAATATTGTATATCACACATATAAGTATATTAGAGTTCTTACATTTATAAATCCTATATATTTTTCATGAAATCGCCTTTGATCACTTTCAATTCCTGGACCTAACTATAAGCTTGTTGAGAAGTTCAATTAACATTCTATAAGCCTGTTGATAAATTCAATCACCATTCGAGAAGCTTCATGATAGTAACTTTTCTGTAAAATAAAGCTTACAACTCCCCCTCACACACATATAGTGATTTGCGTATAATATTTGGTAATTTGCTATCAAATATCGAGTGATTTATCTTTAAATTTGTTCAATCTTTAGATGGTGGAGCTAATGATGTGTTTAAGATTAAGTGATTTGTATGGAATTTGGTGATTTTTAAAGTGGTTTGTGATGGTATAATTTTTTATGATTGATTTTAATTTAATGATTCTGGTTTAAAATTGGTGATTTTGATGATAACGGTGTGGTCGTGCCAGTATGGTGGTATGACGGGTATGACGAGACCATGAAAAGAAAAAAAATGCAGTAGTGATAAACATATTTTTTATTTTTTCTAATAAAAGAAATAAATTTAACTATAAAATTTTATGGGGTTCTTAGTTCTCATTATAGGAGAGGTTCTATATATATATATAAAGGAAAAAAGCTAGTTAACATATGTCAAGCTATAAGATTTTTATTAGTATGATCATCAAAATTTAATGAGTATCAATCTCCCCCTTTTTGATGATTACACAACTATTTTAGGAAGGAGATAAACTTGCCCTAAATCCTGCAACCATAAAAATATAATATTATGCAATCTAACAAATAATATTTAAAGCCCACAGTATAATTTTTTTTTAAAACCACATAAATATCAATTTCCAGGTTCAACATTCAACTAGATCTTAAACAAAGTAAAAACCACCACATATTAACTGAATGACTAAGTTCAACAGCCAAATAATTGACAAAACTTATAACATCCCATGCTAACTAAATAACCAAGTTCACATAAACAAATTTAATAAAAACACTTCCCCTTTGTATATTTTCTCTCCCTAAATCATAAAAAAAGTATAAAACTTAGATATCAAGTATATCAAGTGTCTCATCATCCTTGTGTAGATCTTCATCTATGTTCTTAGCAGATTTCCCATCTACAACCTTGTCAACGTGAGAAGTCTCTTTAGTGGTAGTAGTAGATGTAATTTGAACTTCTAATTTGAACTTTTGATAAAGCTTCTCTACAACTGCATTCACGAAATCATTAAACTGAGTTGATCTCTGTGTAGGTGTGTAAGGAAATGGTTAGAAGGCCCTGAAACGGTAGTATAAGTAGCATTTCCCAAAACTACATCAAGTAAAAACTTTTGAGCTACACCAAGCTCATCCAATTTCTGAAAAATTCTCTTCTGACTATGGCTAATTAATCTTATTCATGAACTCAAACAGCTTGAGCATCCCATTACTGCCATCCAAAGTGTCTTCATCAACAGACACATATAAAAACTGATGAACCTCAATTTGAATAAGCAAACCATCCCTCTGGAAACATATCCTGAAACTCCTTAATTTCTATTAAATCTTCAAATTTTTTATTTGCTTCTAACTTTTATGTATCCCATAATCACCATAATGCTCATATCTTGATCACCGTAATCATTAACAAATTCTTAACCCTCATTTTTCCTTTATACCTCATCGTACTCTCATTTAACGTCTTCAGGACTATCTCTTCATCATGACGGTTTGTTTGGGCATCATGCTTCCATAGTTAATCCATTCCTTAGAATAATGTCAAGTCCTCTTGTCTCCCATGATATCAATTCTTATAACTTATTGCCAGAAATCTCAATTCCATCATTGGTATTCACTTATGTAACAATTACACGTCCTTGACTTTCTAGTCCTTTAATCTTAATCTTATCATTTAACAGAGCAATTCGTCATCAACAAAACCCTGAGAGATAAACAATTAAGTTTCTCTCACATCTTTTAATACTTTAATGCATAAGGTATTTACCATAATCATCCATGTTATCACGTGCATATTCTGAACAACATATTTCTTAGGAAAATCGCATATTCTCGTCCTAAAAACGTATTCCTTATTGGAGTAGATTCCCTTGATTCTTAGTGGATCCTTCACTGGGGCTAGTGATTTGCAATCCTCGTCAGGTGCCCTTATTTCCTTCCCATGCATAAGACGTAGATGGAACTTTGTCCACTTAATTAGGATACATTGATTTCTGTTTTAAAACCTCTTAAATATAACGACAATACAACGAAACGACTAGAAGGATTCAAAGTTCAACGAAATTAGAGTTGAAAAGAAAGAAGAACAAGGATTTGAATATAAATGAGACAACCACATTGGTACTTAAGATGACCAGTCTTTCGTACCATATGGCATACAACATATGATTAGGTGGCGTCCCACCCGACTCTTCGTCATTCTGACAAAGTGTCTCATCATAACACTGTTTGTCCCAATCAGAAAGCAAAACTTGAGGGAAGCAAATAAATTTGAAAGGAATGGAATATCTTCCTTTTTGATATCATTATAAAGAATTAAGAAAAGAAGTTCATACATTTTTTTTAAGAATTAAAAAGGAATATACGCGATAACATTGAAGACAAGAACGATACCACTGGTCACCATCCACATTTCATTTGTATTCATCTTTCGAGCTCATTCGATCATATCCCAATTGTGTCATATAACAACTTTAGAAAGTCCGCTGAAATGTTTTCGCAACCAAGTATTATAATGAATTCTTACTTGCTAAATTTTGCGTCTTTAACATCGCACTTTCACGTATAATACCTTAACAATTCGATCATAATGGCGTTCCTACCTGGTAACTTCGAGATTCCTCTTTTAATTTGGAATAACCATGAATTGTTCAGCATAGCGGTCCTTTTTGCTAATAATCTTTTTCTTTTGGAAGGGTCTGGAAATCTTTCCAATCTCTTTCGATCACGCCCATGCTCTTTTTAAATCAATGAATTCTTTAACTCTAATGGTCTCTGCAACTAGATAAATAATTACTCCATACACGGGTTCTATTGTTAATCTTATCAAACAATACTTGCACCTTACTGTTAGGAATAATCATCTTCTTCATAATTGCAGGTTACTTCGTTCTTGGAATTAACAATACTAGGTCTGAAACAGCATCTCTTCAGGTAATCCGGGTTTTCTAGCAAACAAGAAACTCAAGTAGTAACTTAACAACCAATATTTAAATATCATTTTATTCAAAAAGGCTTTTGGAAATTTTGTAAGGAAAATCTTTTTCGAAAATGTAAGTCATATGTCATAGCCTATTTGTATATTCGAGGATTCAACTCAACTCAAATAAGAATGTAATAAGTAAATAGTGGATCTACCGTCAAAAGAGATCTCACAGAGTAATATCTGTCAAAGGATTCAGAAACAAGGTTCATCTACAGACTTGAGGAATTAATTCACTGGAATAAGTTCAAGAAATTGATCATGCCTCAGTGATATAAATCAAGAGTGTGGATTTAATCAAGTGACAGAGATCTCGTCAGAGTATCATTAATTACAAGGATTTAATCTGAAGAAAATCAAAGTATCAAAGTCAAGACATGAAGAAACGTCACGGAAGTTAGTCACTCATGAACCAGACAGTACATCGAGTGTCAACGTTGAAGTGGTGGAATTGATTCATAATTCTCAGTGATTTTTAGAAGATATTCAGAAGATTGGTTGCTGCTCAGGGTTAGTATTAATTCTCTATTAATTAATTAAGTCATATAATGTAATTAAGAAAATAAATTATATCTGCAAAGATTAATTTATTTGATTAATTAAATTAATTGATTAATTAATTCAGAATTAATATTAAGGTTTTTCAGAATTTAAATTGGATTAAAATTCATTTAAATTCAGCAAGTCAAACTGATTGTACTAGTATGACAATCGGTATGACAATCAATAGTCATACCGAAAGTCATGCTAGTACAAACAATTGTCTTGCCGAAAGTTACTCTGGAAGAGAATTGTCTTGCTAGTTCAATCAGATTGTCTTGCTAGTACAAACAATTGTCATACCGAAAGTCTCTCCAGTTCAACAGATTGTCTTGCTAGTACAATTGGATTGTCTCACCGATTGTCATTGCAGTTCATTCTATTCTGTTGTTTGATTAAAAGAAGCAGAAGCAGAACACAATCATTCATCCAAAAAACAGTTCAAGAACAAAGAAAAGCAGAAGCTGAAAAATATATCATCTCTTCTCTGCTAAAATCAAGATCACAATTTCTAGCTTGTAAAATTAAATCCAATCAACTAGAAATCTTTATCTTGTTCTTGTGTAACAATCTAGCGGATCAAAATCCCTAGAACTTAATCTCAAATTGCGTTTAGCATTTGAATCTTTTTATTACAAAAATAGAAAAAGTTCATGTCGAATTTATTCTAGATTTGTGATAATTAATTTGAGATTAATTCCTTGTAATCGATACAGTTGTTGTAACACCTTTCAAGTTTAATAATATTTTTATTTAACTTGAATTTTGTTTCACATTTTTTATTCTGCATTTAATTCGATTATTCGGTACTGTTTGTATTCAACCCCCCCTTCTACAAACACATTGGGACCTAACAATTGGTATCAGAGCCTTCTGATTAACGAACAAATCAAGATCCTAGACTTTTGTGATTTTTCAACTCCTTGAATTTTTATTTATTCAAAAATTCATAATGACTTCACAAAAAGTTGGAACCGTTAAAATTCCACTATTTGATAAAGAAAATTATATCATGTGGAAGAAGAAGATGCTATTATTTTTACAAGTTGCAAATCCCAAATATCTGAACTTGTTAAAGAAGGGTCTAAAAACTCCGATGGTTATTGAACCAGAGGTGATAGTAGATGATGTTGTGATTACCAAAGCTAGAACCTATCCAAAAGAGCCTGAAGATTTTACTCCTGCTGAGAAGGAAGAAGCCTCCTTGGATGCCAGCCTTCAATTAATATTAATTGATTCCCTTGATCCCTTGAAGAACAGACATGTGATGAACTGTAAAAATTCCAAACACATGTGGGAAACTATTGAGGTGATTAATGAAGGCACAGAGGAAGTTAGGGAGAACAAGTTGGAGATCCTAACCTCTGAGTATGAATATTTTAAATCAAATCCAGGAGAAGGAATTCCTGAAGTGTTTGAGAGGTACAATGCGTTGATCAACAACCTGAAAATAAATGGGAAATATTATTCAATCAGGGAGGTCAACAAAAAGTTCCTTTTAACACTGCCAACTTATCTTGAACATAGAATCACTGCCATTAGAGAAGCTAGAGATCTGAGTGAGATTTCTTTGGACAGGCTCTATGGAGTGTTAAAAATCTATGAGTTGGAGCAGATTCAACAGAAGGAAGTCTACGGGAAGGATAGAATGGTCAGCACATCTACTGCACTTGTAGCTGAAGGTCAACAACAACAGCAATCTCAACAATTGGAGAGAATGGTACAGTGTTTCAAGGCTGAGAAAAATATGTTAGTAGCAGAATATGATCCTCCTACTACAAATCAATCAAGTGATGAGTTTTATTTCTTGGAAGAACTGGAGCAATTGGAAGACGAGTCAATGGCCCAAATTGTCAAGAGATTCTCCCATGTCAGATTCAAGAGGTATCCCAAGCTTAAGTACAAGTCCAACTACAACAAATTCCAGAAAGGTGGATCTTCATCCTCTAACACCAGCAGTGGTGGATACAAAACAGGGATGGTTGATCGGAGCACCATCAGATGCTATAACTGTAATGAGTTGGGACACTTTGCCACAGAATGTAGGAAGCCAAAGCAAGTAAGAAAGAACTCTGAAAGGGCTTAACTGGCAAAGGGAAGAAGCTGGGATGATACTGACAGTGAAGATGAAGATGAAGGAAATCTTGCTCTTATGGCTATTGATGGAAAAGCTTCATCGTCAAGAATAGAGGTAAAACTTTCTGATGCTGAAATGGTTTATCATCTAAGAGGTAACTTAGATTGTGCACGTCGTGATAATGAACTGTTAAGTTTACAGATCACAGACCTTGAGAAAGAGGTCAATGAATTAAGACTTGTGCACATTAATCAAGACAAATTAAAAGAACAAGTATCTTTTCTAGAGAATAGAGTTGACTGTTATAGAAAACTCGAAACTATTCTCAAAGACAAGATCACCGGTCTTGAGACTAAGGTTAGAGCCTACTTCAATTCTTGTTCGAAGGCTAAAGAGTTCTACAGTAAGCAATCTGTTAATCAAACATCTGGAATAGGTTATGATTACAATGTTGCTATTAAAGAATTAGGCATAAACTCCCCTCCTCATGTATGTGCTAAAGGGAGGGAAGTACCACATGTGCTTAAGGGTGTTGATGAACCCCTCTATAAACCATCAATTGCTGAACCATTTGATGCGATCTCTTCTGTTATTCAGGAAGAAATACGTGCTGAAGATCATGCTAATGAGAAGGTTGTTTCCAAGTCAAGTGTGTCGAAAGTTCCAGTCAAAGTTGTGAAAGCAACTGAGACTGACTCAGATACACATGAGTTGGATAACAAAAATGCCATGTATGTCATGCATAAATTGCCTACTATTAATCACTCTCATAAAACATGTGGTGTTTCTAATTGTATGTCTTGCGCTTTTAATATGATGTATGCTTATTTTAATGGTAAGCATATTTCTAATGATAAGACTACTCCTCGTCAGCATGTGAATAACAAGAAGCATGATAGGTCTAAGACTGCTAGTCCTTCTAAGGCTAGAAAGGAGACATTTGTGCCTAAGCTTAAACAGAAATTTGTTAAGGCTGTTTACAAGGTCAAATGTTCAGTCATTGAGAAAGTTGAGGCAATTAAAATTAAAAATGTTGTTTTGCCTGACAAAGGACAGTTCTACAAGTATGCCGGGCCCAACCAAGTTTGGGTTCCGAAGAAGGTCTAATCCATTTGTAGTGCAGGGCATTAAACAGGTGTAACCGGTAGTGTGGATTCTTGACAGTGGATCATCAAGACATATGACCGGAGATAGAGCCCTGCTATCAAATGTGGTTGAGAAAGCTGGCCCCCTGGTTACCTTTGGAGATAACAGCAAAGGTTTATCTGAGGGATATGGCTGTTTGCAAGCTGGATATGTTATCAGTGAAATTTTGTATAGTATGCTAGGTTATTATCAGGAAGCAGTATCTAACATATAGCACCAGTGACGAGACTTGAGAATATTACGACATATCAGGCACCTGATGCACATTACACTTGGAATTGGACTCTAGTAAGATGTGTACAAGTGTACTTCTGGTTGGTGAGTCAAAAGAGGAAGTCAATGCACCTCAGTTCATGGACTTTGCAGTTGCAGATCTATTGGACTATGCAATCTCTTCTTCACAATCTCACTTCAGGTTGGTATGAACTAGTGTACTGCTCAAGTAATCGTCATATTTATAACTCTCTAATCACTAGGCATAATCATATTGTTTTATATGTGCAGTGAGTTTTAGGAGTAAATCAAACTTCTTTCTACATTAGTGATTTCTTATTTCATGTAAAATCTTTTGAAATCACTATTGTACATCATCTCTCTCGAAACATTAAATGTATAATTTTCATTCATTATAGATCTTAAGTACATTTTATCTCTCTATATTGCCCTATGTTCTGTGTTACAGGTTTAGTCTCCAATGACTTTCTTTCATTGACAGTCATGAGGTTGAAAACCCACAACGTCTATCCCAGACTGTAAAGACAAACATAAAAACAGAACCAACCAACACTCTCTTACCACTAAATGTAATATGAATGAGCGTGAGGGAGATAGTGCCTTAGTGCACCACATAAGGAAGGTTCTGTAGTCAACCCAGTAGCTCTGTCTCCTACATAGATGAGTAGTATTTAAACCGAGACAACTGCTAGCCCCCATACATCTTCTCAAAAAAATGTAATGACTGAAAAGGCACAAAAACAGTTACTAGATTCATTCTCTCAACAGGGTGCGTCTATTGAATTTTGCCTGTCGGCCAAGGCATCCGATGTAGTGTCACCACTTTAAATATAAACAATTATTGATGCACAAGGAGAGGTTACACACACAAAGGATGAGTTGACGGAAACAAGAGTTTCGACCATTTTAAGGTCAGATTCGATTGTTTAAGGTTCGTTAATGGACCAATTGCCTTTACAGGTGTTAGGAGAGGATACTGATCCAAAAGCCATATGTCAGTGGTCAGTGTCTACCTCCCCAGGCTTAAATCCCCTGGATGCATCTGCGGATAGTGGATCTGACATAGGTGCAAATCGGCAACTTGTTGACAATGATTCAGATATTACCTGATGAGTCACAAGGAAATGTCTTCACAGACATTAGAAGGGAACTTTGATCTTTATGCTAAATTCGTTGGATCATTGTTTACCTTCCCAGAATTCAAATCTGGAACCCTAAAAGGGAAACTAGCAACTTGTAGATTATGACTCAGATTCATCTGACGAGTTTAACAAGGATGGGGATTTATGAACTCCCATTGCACCACCTGTGACCTCCTTAAGGATGGCTAAGGTGATTTTCCTTGCAGGTACAGCTGATTTTTGGAGCTATGAGAGGAGTGATACACTTGTGAGAATGAGTGTAAACACGAGTGGAGAGAAGAGTGAAACACATGTGAGGTACACTAAAACAGAATCATACACTCACAGTGAGGAAGTAAGAGAAACTACTTGTTATTTCTGTTCCAACCAAGTGAAATATGAGAACTCCTTCAGACAACGACATACATTCCTTCTCTAAGGGGGAGATAAAAGCTTAAGAAATAGTTTGGAGGATTCCTCAACTAAGGGAGAGAAATAGCAGGGAGGAAGAAAAAGATCCTACATGTACACTACACCACACCGTTGTTGTTTGTAACTACGGATCCTATTGTACGGGAGAGGTGGTAAACACAAGGTGATTTTCTAGTAAGGGAAGAAGCTGTTAGGGGAGTACCATTGGTTTTTATCTGCGGATCCTATTGTACGGGAGAGGTGGTAAACGAAGGTGATCTTCTTTAATCAGTTGATTCTCATAGGGGGAGAAACAAGAGAGATATGGGCTTCTCAACAGGAAATGTGGTTGTACAAATGAAGATGGAACTACTTGAAGATATGTTCAGTCTAGAGGAACATCTACTTGGAATCTGGAAAATGTTAAATCTAGTCCAGAACTTTTCTACTATTTACTTTGCATTTCTTTTTATATCTTTTTCTTATTTGTTAGTTGAGTTATCCTCTAGGTATTTGTGTGTTATTTTCTAACAAACAAATAGGGGGAGATTGTAAGTCATATGTCATAGCCTATTTGTATATTCGAGGATTCAACTCAACTCAAATAAGAATGTAATAAGTAAATAGTGGATCTACCGTGAAAAGAGATCTCACAGAGTAATATATGTCAAAGGATTCAGAAACAAGGTTCATCTACAGACTTGAGGAATTAATTCACTGGAAGAAGTTCAAGAAATTGATCATGCCTCAGTGATATAAATCAAGAGTGTGGATTTAATCAAGTGACAGAGATCTCGTCAGAGTATCATTAATTACAAGGATTTAATCTGAAGAAAATCAAAGTATCAAAGTCAAGACATGAAGAAACGTCACGGAAGTTAGTCACTCATGAACCAGACAGTACATCGAGTGTCAACGTTGAAGTGGTGGAATTGATTCATAATTCTCAGTGATTTTCAGAAGATATTCAGAAGATTGGTTGCTGCTCAGGGTTAGTATTAATTCTCTATTAATTAATTAAGTCATATAATTTAATTAAGAAAATAAATTATATCTGCAAAGATTAATTTATTTGATTATTTAAATTAATTGATTAATTAATTCAGAATTAATATTAAGGTTTTTCAGAATTTAAATTGGATTAAAATTCATTTAAATTCAGCAAGTCAAACTGATTGTACTAGTATGACAATTGGTATGACAATCAATAGTCATACCGAAAGTCATGCTAGTACAAACAATTGTCTTGCCGAAAGTTACACTGGAAGAGAATTGTCTTGCTAGTTCAATCAGATTGTCTTGCTAGTACAAACAATTGTCATACCGAAAGTCTCTCCAGTTCAACAGATTGTCTTGCTAGTACAATTGGATTGTCTCACCTATTGTCATTGCAGTTCATTCTATTCTGTTGTTTGATTAAAAGAAGCAGAAGCAGAACACAATCATTCATCCGAAAAACAGTTCAAGAACAAAGAAAAGCAGAAGCTGAAAAATATATCATCTCTTCTCTGCTAAAATCAAGATCACAATTTCTAGCTTGTAAAATTAAATCCAATCAACTAGAAATCTTTATCTTGTTCTTGTGTAACAATCTAGCGGATCAAAATCCCTAGAACTTAATCTCAAATTGCATTTAGTATTTGAATCTTTTTATTACAAAAATAGAAAAAGTTCATGTCGAATTTATTCTAGATTTGTGATAATTAATTTGAGATTAATTCCTTGTAATCGATACAGTTGTTGTAACACCTTTCAAGTTTAATAATATTTGTATTTAACTTGAATTTTGTTTCACATTTTTTATTCCGCATTTAATTCGATTATTCGGTACTGTTTGTATTCAACCCCCCCTTCTACAAATACATTGGGACCTAACAGAAAACTTGTTAAAAATTTTGAAAATCACAAATTTGGTTGTTCTTACTATATGAGTTGGTTGTTGTCCTTCCGACCTATAACAAGATACCAATTTAAAAAAAAACAATCACATAAAGGTCCGTTCACTTTGATCTACCTTTTCTCCTTTATCGAGTCCACTTACCTTCCTTAATCGATGAAACTTCAATTGTTGTCACACATTATCTTATTCGTAGCTTCACATCAAGGCTCCCATTTATTATCGTTACAGTAGTTAAGTAGAACAGGCTATCCAATAATCAGCAAGTCTATTTCTTAGAACAAAATTTGCCCGTATCACATCATATCACTACTTTACATATCGCATTTATCATATCATCATCATTTAATTTCACAAAAAATTCCAGGTTTATACTTTTCTCTCTTACTCTTTCAAAATTTATCTAGTTCATCCCATAATTATTCACAGGTGACTTAGTCACTAAGGGCTTCTTTTAACCCGATAACAGCTATCCTCTAAAACACTTAAATCTCCTCTCTAAACTTCGTCTTACCTTTATTTATAACTCAAGCGCTCACCATTTACTGTAGCTCTCGAATCCATCCTCGTAGGTACAATCGCTTCATATGACAAGTTCTAAACTGGGGGTATAGAACAGGATGTAGGGTAAAATAAAGAGATACGCTCACAGCCGAATGTCCAGTGAAATAAGAATAAACAGATGGAAATTCTTGAATAGGTAATCTCGCATCAAGAGGTAGATAAATAGCGTAGAATAGCTTGAAGAAGTGCATCCGTTATAACAGAAGGTAGTGCCATTAATACTGATGGAGGAACAAGGTACAAATCCAATTTGAGAGAAGATGACGATCCTCAAACGGAAAGCTCCAAATGATCAAATGACATCGAGAAATCAGGACCTGCCATTGCCATTGTCTGGAAATCACGTCGCAAGCTGAGAATCCCGAATTGCAATACGAACTATGCCGGAGACTTACGATGTAATTGCACTCATCATCTCGACGTCTTATCTTTCTATTTCCTATTCCTAATCCTAACCCTCTACCCAATCCCGACAATCTAGGCTTGTTTCAGTGACATATAACCTGTAGCTCTGATACCAACCTGTGGCGCCCTCCAAACCCGGGTCAGAAGTTTGGGGTCCACAACACATTCACAATATATAAACCTGTACATAAAATATTAATTGCAATGACCCTGTTTTATATAACCACGGATCGCAACAGGTTAAAGTATGAAAACAAGCCACAATCTTAACCTTTATTACAACGTACCAAATCCCAACTAATTTAACTTACAATTGATATTAAAATCATTCTTACAATTTGACTATCTCTCTACCGCATGAAGCTTCTGCTAGCTCGATTCAACTCAACTGGAACCTTAGCCCATACTTTGGACTGAGGAACTTCACTATTGTCCATATTCTCTTCAACTGTAAAATATATAAAAGAATCGCAAGGGTGAGCTAACTAGCTCAGCAAGTCATAATAGTGATAACTGAGGTTAAACAATGATCAAATGAGATGATTCAAAGGAATCAAGTTTCTTTTTAACTCATCATTAGAATTGGATATTCATTTTAAGTTTTAAAAACCAAGGTTAGGATGCTGATCAGTCACGCACTAACCCCGAGCAAGCACACAACACTGCTCTAATTACTGGATCCAAGGCACACATTGGCCTAACTTGACCATTGGTATGGTCTGACCACGAATCTGGTCTGCATATATAAAAACTATCCAATCCTAAAGCAGTTCAATATGATAAACAATATAATTCAATAAAACAAGTTCATAATCAACGATAGTTAAACACTTGAATAAAAGCATAAGGAAGCTTATGGATATCTCAAGGGGATTTCAGGGTATGTATAAGAAATGGTTTTCAATTTGTACCAGCATCCGGTATTAGGTCATAAATGATTTTTCAAGGTATAGTTCTTTGATGTTATAAAGAGTGGTTGTAGTATAAAAGTTTCTGTGTTTTTAAACAATTTTGTTTCAGTGTTCGGTAGTTATACTTTTGGGGAGTAGTATCATATTGGTGTGATTCGATATCTGAGGATCAACAAAGGATGGTTTACAAAGAATAAGGCCTACAACTCAAGATCAAGAAAGAATCAGGGTTCAAGGGTAAGTGGTTTAAAACACTTGCATTATAAAACAGGAGTTATGTTTAATAATAGTGACATGTTATGAAACAGTTCGAAAACATTGGTAATATGTCTTGAAGAAAAGTTCAGAAATACTTGCCTTACAAGGCTTTACAACTATTACTGATCAACTCTGAGCCGACTCTGCTGCTCAGGTTCTAACGTCCAACCCCTAGCTTCCATTGGATTTCGACTTCACTTAGGTTTTTCTGTTGAAACTATATTGAGCTCGTCAACTGACCACTATGTTATCTTTAGTCCATCGTCCACTTTCAGGTTCCCGACTATAACCTACAGGGTCGAAATACCCTACATTAGACGTCTAGGTATGCTTGACATATCCTCGATACTAATTCTTACCCAACGATATTCAAACCTGACTTGTAAGTATATGGATTATTATAATATAACAACACACCCAACAGTCAGGGTTCACATTCTCGAGAAATCGGTTTGGTGTTTGTTTTCCAAAAATACGTATACTTGTAATTTTACAAATCAGGGTTATGGATTTTTAACAAATTATTTATCACATCGTGCAGCCAGGTTTCATATAGAACACATATATATCTATATAACCATTTGACGTCCCGATAATCATTAGATACGCGTCCGTATTGCTGTACGTAATTTTTTTTTCCAGAAATTGGGCAGCGCCTCCTCTGTTTATCGGGCTACCCGTCGAAACATCAATCGACGTCAATTAAATAACAACAATCCAATTTAACACACGACAATCAATCCCAACTCACAAATTCTAATTATCGATACAATTTAATAATCATAACCAATTCAACCACCCTGATTTCATAGTTACTACGTACTAATTCGATCCAGAATAAAACACCACACGAATTTTATATATTTAAAATATTAGGACTCAGAAATAATCATCACAGTCCACCGTCAGCTCACGAATGTTCATCGCTGACGGCGGCGAATTTCGGAGGTACCCGATTCAGATGCCATTCACGAATTTCACCAATTAATTTGTAACTTTCAAAAATATGATCCGAGTAATTACAGAAACTTATTCGAGATATCATATCAAATAATTCGAGTAAATATCTTAAATATTTATCGAATAGATCACCAAATTAACTACTCGAATTTCGTCTGAAATAATAAAAGGAATCAGCCATCGGAATCAATACACGGCCGCGCGTGTATCAACAACATAAAGGACCGGAACCAAAAATGGAAAGAAATAAGAAGCCGGCCGGAAAAGAAGGCCAACAAGCAGTAACAAAAGCACCACACACTGAACCAACACCATCCCTACCATCCATGAATACATGCACTGATATACGCATATATACACATACGCACACAGGTACAAAATGCATACATAGTGGCCAGAAAGGAAGAACAAGGAAGCCCAATACTGCAATTACCGAAAATAGGCACAACAGGAGGCAATCGTCGAAGAGCAGGAAGGAGGAGACGAGGAACAGAGATAAAATCAAGGCGGCAAGATGTACACGGGGGGAAAAGGGTTAAGGGGGGTAGTGGTTTTCTATTTTATTATTTATTTATTTATTTTTATATGATGTACGATCAATGCAGTACACATAATAGTACAACTGGTAGTACAATTCCTGTAATTCAAATACGTATATTGAAGATTCCGAGACCCGGTTAATCCCGAAATTCAAAACTAACGAACAAAGGTGTACGCGAAAATATTTTTTGAAAATTATGAAAATAATCTTAAAATGTTACAAATATCCCGAAGTTAATAAAAACATGAATTTTGAAATTTTAAAAGGATTTTTAAAATGCACTTTATATCCGCTTTTATCAATGAAGCGAAACAACGAGCGCGTGAAATTAATCCCGAAAATTTCCAAAATAATTTTAAAATTCTCGGAATATTCCAAACTTAAATAAATATGAGTTTCATAATTTTTGAAGAATTTTAGAATTAAATATGGATTTTACAAATAAAAGCATTCAGAAAATCATTTAAAGATAAATATTTAATAAAATATTGATTTCTTAATTTTATAAAATCCTAAAAATAATTATTGTAATTATAAAATCATAAAAATAATTTTTGAAACATTCCCAATATTTATGCAAATAATTTGCACCAAATCTACTTTTGAAAATGAAAACAATCCAACACGACTCCATAATTAATCACACGAACAACCCGGTATATTATAAATTACACCTATATAATAATCAACCAACACAGAGCGGTCAAAACCAATACACATATTTTATTTAATAATTTCCGTAATAATCACATATTTAAATAATTCAAAAACACACGAGTCGTTATATGTAATGCTCTTAAATTCGTTCTTTTCTCTCCTTTTCATTTTGTATAAGCTGAGAAGAACAACCCTTCCTGAAGGGGAGGTATTGCCGAATGACTATCTATCTGTGTGATAGAAGCCTAGTAGGATACCACATGTTATTTAATTGCTTGTCAAGTACTAAAGGTTGGCCACCTTCTGTACTAACTATGCGATATAACAAGTTTTCATGATCATAGTGATCTCTCAATAAATTATTTTACTTCTATATGAAGGACCAAGCTTTCGAAAATGGAAGCAGCTAGAGATGAAGTGGTATCAGTACGGTGGTATTCGAAATCTAACGCGTTCATGATACTAAGGTTGACGCGGTTATTAAAAGGTTATAGAATGCTAACGAGCAAAAGTGTAACCAGTATAATATTACATACGGAAGGTAGTATCGATTACGAACTAGAAAAGAGTAGGTATTGAGAAGCAAAAGCTATAACGCTAGAAGCTATGATGAGAGTCTGTGCAATAGACTTGAAAGAATTTGTAATGATCACTTAACGCGGATTGAGTTTTCTTACGATAATAGATCGTATGTCAGTATCGAGATGTCGCCTTATGAGATCCTTGAGGGAAGACAATGTCGATCTCCCTTATGTTAGGATGAAGTTGTAGAGCGCAAGATGCTCGGACCAGCAGTGGTCCAAAGGACCAAGGATATAATAGAACTAATCGGAGGACGATCGGTAGTAGCCCAAGATGGACATAAAAAGTATGCTGATTTGACAACGAAAGGACAAAGAGTATGAAGTAGGGGACCTAGTGCTATTAAAGGTATCCCCTTGGAAAGCCTTGGAAAGGATTGATGAGGTTCGGAAAAGAAAGGAAAGCTAAGTCCACGATTTGTTGGACCCTTGGATATATTAAGATGTATTGGGAAGTTATCAAATGATCTAGCCCTACCCCCGAACCTGCAACAAGTTCGCAATAAGTTCCAAGTATCAATGTTAAGGAAGTATGATCCAGATGCGAGACACATAGGGGAATATGAACACGTAAACCTGCGACAAGACTTAACCTATGTGGAGCAACCAGTAAGGGTTATGAATCAAAAAGGAACAAGTGTGTAGGAACATGGTTATCAAACTAGTTAGAGTTTGGTGGTAGAACCACCATGTGGGAAAATTGACTTGGGAGTTAGAAAGTGCAATGCTAGAAAAGTATCCCCAAATGTTTTTTATCTGATTCCGGGATGGAATCCTTTTAAGGAGAGGAGACTGTAATAACCCCAATTTTTGGAATTTTTGAAAAACGGATGAACAGTAACTTTTTGCTGATGATGCTGATTAAGGAAAATTATCAGACCACACTATATAGGAGTACCGTTATGGAAATTCTAAGATCGTATTAGTATTCCATAAAGTAAATGAGTGTATGTAAAGGTCGTTAGAATTCGAATCCGGACACTTTGATTTTTCTCGAAAATCTACCAGATATCGAAAGAATTGAGTATAAGGTAACATGATTAAAAGGATTTAAATTCAAGGATTATAAGAGAGGATCATAAAAGGAATATAAAATATTGAGAAAGGTTTAGGGGAACCCAAGTAATAAGATCTCGGATATGATCCCTCAAACGACGAACGAAAATGAAAGTTAAGTGAACCGTATAACAGATAAGCGATCATTAGCCAAGTAATTAAGGGTTAATCAAAGAGGTTAGTGGACGATGATGTCATCACATCACAAGGAGAAGCCATGTGTTAAAAGATGACACAAGCATGGTGACATAAGCATGACAAGGAGTTTTGATTTGTTGGTTCATTTATAGCCAAGCAAAACTTACCATGGTAAAAAGCTAATAATTTGCCAAGCCAATAGGAAAGCAACCAAGCATTTCATTTCACACTTCCCAAAATTAACCAAGCAAACTCTCTCTTCTTCCCCCATTGTTTTGCTTTGACTTCTTCTTGAAAAAGCAAGGAGAAATTTTCAAAACTCAAGCTACACACCTTCAAAAATTAAGAGATTTATTTCCTTAGCTTCCATAATTCATGACTTAGTTATGTTCTGAGTTTGAAGCCAAGATTCCAAGGTTTACTAAGCTAATCAATTCATCAAAGTTCTTGATGAATATTGTTTTCAAGAAACTAACTTTGTGTTTTCTTATGTTTTCTTCTAGATCCAAGCTTAGTAGAGATAGTTAGTGGTTATTCAAGGCTCCCTAGGTGATTCTCCACTCTCCAAGGAAGGTATAACTTCTCAAACCCTTAGTCTTAAGTTTTGTTTGTTTGGATTTCCTAATGTTATGGGTTAGTGTAATGGGTGTGTAATCATGTTTAGAGCTTTGTTTAGTAAGTGGTTTTATTGATTTTGGAGTTAGGAGTGATACTTGTTAGATTTGAAGTTCTTGGTCACATTTTGAGTTGGTTTAGATGAATAAGTTGAGATCTTGAGTTATGGTTGAATGATCTTGTATCATGGTTGAATGATGGTGGAATGGAGTTGAGTGGTGGTGGTATGATATTGCATTGATTTGGTAAAATTTGGGAATCGCCAAGTTATAGCCGTCATAATTCCCAATTTTCCTTAGACTGTTTTGTGCATGACTTTTGCACCCGAACACTCACTGCCATGAACTGACCATTACCATTCTTAGAAATTTATGATTCATGCTTCGTTTTGATATGTCGTTCTCTCAGATCCAATTTACGGTTTAGGAGAAATGACCATTTTAAGTAATGGCGTTTCGCGAGCGAACCCCAAAACCTTGAGTAACTTTGAGACCATAATCGAGAACCGTAAATTATTAATAGAAACACGAAACAATTATGTAAAGTGGATTAGGCAGTTGGTAAAGCACTCGCGAAAGATTCGCCTTAAAATTCATAACGGTTAATTTATTAAAATTGGTGGAGCCGAGGGTACGCAAGCGATTAACGCAAATCGTTAAGCATATAAGCAACCGTTAGGGTATGAGTGAGTTTTTACTAGTTTCTTAAGCGACCATGGTCTAATTCTGGATTATGTTGTTGTTCATAGGTTACCGGACTCACTCTAAGCTTAAGTCTTTCCCGGAACACTCAGGCAAGTTTTCTACCCGTTATATTGTTGTTGTGATGTAAATATATTGATGCATTATCTTGAGATAAGTGCATGACTGTTATTAGAAAATCTTGCGATATTATAGAGCATGTTGATATGGTATATATATGAATGTTGTGAAATCTTGATATTCTATTATCAATTCAAATGCTTATAAACTGCATAATACCTATGCTAGAGATAAGCAGTAGTTGCGTATACCCTTAGTATAGGGGACCCAAGGGTAAACATTTTTTTAAACCGGGAGGCGATGTTTCCGAGTATAATATATATATAAATAGTTTTCAAAACTATTAATCGAATAATGTTTATTCGATAGTTTTATATTATAAGTGAATAATATTTTTTTGAATATTCATTTAAGATTCCCATTACGATTAAAGACTAGTTTAATTATTTGAATAGAGTTTCTACTTATGAAACTTATTTTATTTCTATTAATAAATGAATATCAGTCTGAATATTCATTCGAGGACTTATGACTCCGCTTATTTTATTTAATAAATATTAGTCTAAATATTCATTCGAGGACTTATGACTCCGCTTATTTTATTTAATGAATATTAGTTTGAATATTCATTCAAGGACTTATGACTCCGCTTATTTTATTAAATATTATTTTTTATTTTCTTAAAGAATAATGTTTCACTATTCGCCAAGTATTCGGAAAATGATTGATACCATCAAATCATTCTTACTTTAAATATTTCCAGAGATTATTTTCAAACTTTATCAAAACTATTTTTGAAAGTTAGAGCAGATCCCAAAACTCATTTTCAAATTTAAGATCTTCCTTTCGAAGGGGATTTTAATACTCGCTCAAAAATCTGAGGGATCCGGCTTCGTGATGTATTTTTATATTCGCAACAAGGTTGCTGTTTTGATAAAAGAGTTTTTGATTACTTACCCAACACTCGGGAAGTATAATTCTTGGAATAAGTTAATCCATTAACAAGCATCGCCTGGGAAATATCGGTGAGTTTTTCTTTCCAACTAGATGCGACTTCTTGGTGGAGTCGTATCAACAAGTTCCTACTTGGGGAAAGGGGAGACGAGCTTTACGTTTCAGAGTCATGGATTTCATCTGAACTAGGAGTGGCGTAAGTGGTCGAGTGGCGTTGGCCCAGCCTTATTATATTGGCCCAAATGGCCCGGAAGTTCCGCTAAGACGGTCCATTCCTTAGGAGTCCAGTATTCGGTTGACAAGTAAATCCGACTGTTCTCCTCTACATGTAGAAAATGGTGGGGTTGCACTACTGCGACTGATCATCGTGAGTGGTCTTCCTGGCGCGACAAACTCCCGTAATGAATTCATCATCCAGTTGGATATTTCTTCAACACTACCCAGAGCACTTCGATAGAAAGGCTACGGCTGGGCGATTGTTGAGTGTTGGCAGGGTCGATTTTTCAAAATGATGTTTCCATCAAATGAAGTATCTCGTAACTTCATTTCATTTGGATGATATTTTAAAGATTGATTCTATACAAGTTTTGTCTTGTAGCTTCATCTATGGGATGAACTATTTATACCTTGAACGGTGGTAGTTCAAGTAATATTCGGAAAAAGATATAAGTTTATTGAAGTATCTTGTAACTTCATCTTTTCAACTTATATCTAGTAAATGATTATCTTATGCATGACAAAGATTTTCAGAAAAACATTGAGACAAGGTTAGATATATGAGATCATCTTGCAACGATATTTTTATATAGTTATAAACTGGAACTCTGTGTATATTATACATGTCAGAGGATTTCAAAGATTTTGAAAAGTATATATGTATATATATGCTGAATATTTTGCGACTTCATCGTATTAAGATATCAAACTTGGTTCATTTCTTCTTGACCAAGACTATCATGAGTACTATGAGAATGCTCATATATTGTTAATTATTATACATATTATTTCGGTGGGCTTGTTGCTCACCCTTGCTTTCTTCTTTCATCGTACAACAACAGATAGACAAGATGAACATGACCAAGCTCCCAATTCATGAACGGATAGGAAATCTTCTGCAGTTTCCTGTAAGCGTTGATGCCGTTGTAGCTGAGGTAGGAACTACCAATAGACTAGGATTTCAACTTTTGGTGTACCAAACTTATGTATATTTATGAATTATAATAATGGCAAAGAAATGTAAATTTATTCAGAAACCCTTTTTAAGGTGTAATGACTTATAATTGTGGAATAAAATGACTTGTGTTATTTTTGGTATTCATCTCTGAGACTATAACTTGTGGTGTGCGTGAGTATATTGTGGGGTCACAGTACGCAGTAGTTGGTTGTTTATTAAGATTAAGTGTTATTAAGAGAAATGGAACTCGTGACAACCCGGATCCCCGACCTCGGATTTGGGGGTGTTACACTGCATAGCCTCAACCCAGAAGTAGGTAGGCAATCTTGCTTCCTCTAGCATGGTTCTTGAAGCTTCTTTGAGAGTTCCATTATTTCTTTCAACAACTCCATTTTGATTTAGAGTTCTGAGAGCAAAAAACTCTTATTTTATCCCCTTGAGTTTGTAGAACTCTTCCATAGAGATATTCTTAAATTCAATTCCATTATCACTCTTGATGATCTTCACTTTGTATGTTGATCATTTTTCCAGCTCTCTTACATGATCCAGAAGAATGGATGGGGATTCTGTTAGGGCGAAAACACGTGCTAATATTCACGCAAGTATACGCGTTCGCAAGTAATATAGAATACTTTCTAGTTCGTTCCCACATAAACTCAGACTAATTATGTTCAATTAAACTCACTCACCAATGTATGATTACTTCTCAATGTTAAGACAATAACACTTAGATTTAAGTAACTAATTATTAACTATAATTAACTACTAAAATTAATCACTTAATTAACACTTCAAATTAACAATATTAAAATACTCATGAGATCACAACTTCATTACTACTTCCTTCAATAGTCATTGTTATTATCCTTAGCATGCAACAGTGATGATATTAATCGAATAAGACGAAACTGATAAAAGCCAACTTTCATTGTACTAATACCATTCTACCAAACATCCACAATTAAGATAGAAGTTGAATATGCATCAATTATGTTGAGTCCCTATATGTCTACAGAAATTGATAACATAATAATTTAAGAATAAGTTATTCCTTTTAATTACACAGGGCGAATAAAACGGTTAGAGTTACCCACTAATCATGCAGACTCGTACATGAACCTATGCTAGCATGGCAAGTTCTAAATCTCAAGATCCACCGTCGCTTCACAAGAGATTAACACCCTATCTTATATGTTCGCGATGCACATAAGACGAATACGCACAACCAATACTAGATATCATACAATCATCACACACTAAGGTATTAAACAACTAACTAAAGAATTCCATAGTAAATCCGTTACGACCCCATGATCACGATTAGCCCATGCTAGCACTTATCGTCATCATGGGTTCATATGAAAACATGATAAATAAACATAAAAGAATAATAACTAAACTAATTATATTAAACCAGAGTACGTCACAAGAGTAAATAGGTTCAAAGCAAAGAAAACTAGCATCCAACGTTACAACGAAATAAAGAATCACAAGAAAATATGCTTCCTCTTCGTTGCGGTGTGCTAAAACGGTCTTCTTCCTTATCTCCTTCGCTCCTTTATTAATACAACGATCCAACACACGTGAAACGTCTCTGAAATTTACTTATATAGGAGTCCCATAAAACTCAGATTACTCAGAAGTTGGAAGCCAAATAGAAATAGGAGTCTAAAATAATAAATCTGATTTTCCGTCCCTGCGCGGCCGCTCAACATAGCTGAGCGGCCGCTCAGCTTCCTGCGCGACCGCTCAGCATAGCTGAGCGGGCGCTCAGACCCCTACTGGAAAATGGTCTGTTGTTGCTCCGTTTCTTCGCTGTAATCTGCTCCTCTCTTCCCTCTTGCAATGCTAGGCACATGCCAAGGCATATTTTTGATGAATTCTCCCCCGAAATGCAACTAATACCCTAAAATGCACAAACACTAGAAAAACGCATCAAATAAACAAAATACTTGATTTCAAGACACCAATTTAAGCTATTATAAGACGTTCTAAGTGGTATAAAATGCCACTTATCACAATCCTTCGTGTGCAGAAAATACACCCATGTGTATCTTGTATATTCATCAACAATTACGAGTGCATACCTCTTCTTGGCAATTGACATAACATTTACTGGACCAAAAATATCAATATGAAGTAGATGATATGGTTCAAGAATGGAGGATTCAGTTTTACTCTTGAAAGATGTTCTCCTTTGCTTGGCTTTCTGGCATGAGTCACATAAGCCATCAGGAGTAAACACTGCATTGGGAAATCCTCTCACAAGATCTTTCCTCACAAGTTCATTGATATTTTTGAAATTGAGGTGAAAAAGTCTTTTATGCCAGTTCTAGCTGTCTTCCACAGATGCTCTACTAAGTAGACAAACTTCTGATTCATCAGTATTTGTAGAGACCCTGACTTCATATAAACTACCATGTCTTATGCCAGTCATTAAAATCTTTCCATCAGTCCTACTGACAATTTCACAATGCTCCTGATAGAAGTTTACATGGTAACTGCTGTCACAGATTTGACCCACACTGATCAGACTATGCCTGAGTTCTGTAACCAGAGCTACATTTTCAATGATGGCATTTCCAACTTTAAATTTGCCATATCCCAAGATTTTTCCTAAGTTGTCATCTCCATAAAAAAACTTGGGCTAGCCTTCTCCTCAAATTCTGATAGAATGAATTTATAACCAGTCATGTGTCCTGAGCATCCACTGTCCAATACTAGAGTATTCCTCCTGTTACCATGTAATTAGTAATTGAAATAAGTTAGTGTTTTAAGGACCCAAACTTGCATGGATCCTTTGGCCGTTTTAAGTTTGTTAACAAATATAGCAGAAAACTTTTTATCAGAGTTTATGTTAACATCCTTACTATCAGTATTTACACATGCAGAAACAAATTTTGCTTTATTTAAAGAGGGTTTCAGTTTATAGTAATCATAATACAAACTGTGATACTTTTTACATGTATAAATAGAGTGCCAAACACTACCACAATGAAAACAAGGACTCTGTGGTTTATATCTAACTGTTCTATTCCAAAACTCTGATTTGGAAGGAACAATATTTATCTCTTTATTCTTCCTGCAAGAATTAGCAAGATGATTAGTACTACCACAGTTCAAACATGCCTTTCTAGGTGCATTGAGAGGAGTTACATAATTGCCATTCTTATTAACACCTACCTTGCCATTTGTTTTATTCCTAGGAGAATATTTGTAACACCTACCTTGCCATCACATTTGTAGCATCTCTCCTTTGACTTGACAAGTTTTCCAGATCTTGAGTCCTTCCGATCAGTATTTCTTCTATTTTTCCTTTTTTCAGAGTTTGAGGAACTGGAACCTTTTCTGGAAAATCTTCTCCCATTGTTGAAGTTCTTGTAGACTATCTTCTTGAATCTTTTTACCAGTAGAGCTGCCATTTTCTCCATTTCTTTATTATTGTCATGATCACTGTCAGTATCTGATTCATTATCAGTATTTGAGTCATCATCGGAGTTTGATGATTCAGTATCTGACTTTACAATCATAGCTTTTCCTTTGGAATAACTTTTTCTTCTAGCTTTCTCCTTTGGCTTCTCTTCAACTCTGAGTGCAACTGGTCTAGACTTGGATTTTTTTTGTTTTTTTACTCCATCTCTAGTTCATTAGTTTGCAGTATTCCATAGATCTTATCTAGAGGTGTGTCATCAAGTTGATAGTTATCCCTTATTGATGTGATTTTTAAGTCCCACTTTTTAGGGAGAGCAAGTAGGAACTTTAAGTTTAAGTCCTCCAAATCATACTCCTTGCCGACAATAGATAAGTCATTCAAAAATTTCTGAAATCTGTCATAGATCTCAGTTAAGGACTCATTACCTCTTGAGTCAAAGTGCTCGTATTCTTGAGTAAGTATCATCCTCCTGTTCTTCTTGATAGCAGTTGTGCCTTAACACTTTACTTCTAAAGCATCCCACATCTCTTTTGCTGTCTTACATCTAATAACCCTGTTGAACATAACACTATCAAGACTGTCGTGCAAAATGTGTCTGATCTTAGAATCCTTCATAATAGATGAAAGATCTTTAGAAGTGTAGTCCTTCCTTTCTTTGTCAACCATTTTTTCTAGTTATCCTGCAACAGAAACAATTACCTTCATTGGTTTATGAGGACCATCATAAATTCTGCTTAGATATTCAGGATCCGTGGCTTCCAAACGCATAGCCATCCTGACTTTCCAGATTGGATATTCATGTATCTTCAGGATTGGCACATTGATTTCTTCATACCTACTCATGTTGCTGCTAATCTGTGATGTGGCTGGGGGTGGTGGTGGTGGATTATATGGTTCTTCTTCTTTGTCTGACATTGTAGAATTGATTTTCAGATCTTCAATTGTTTATATGTCAACGGCAAGCTCTGATACCAATTATTAGGTCCGTAATCAACTGTAGAGAGGGGGGGGGAGGTGAATACAGTTTATGCAATCAATTCGACAAAGCTTCAACAGAATCAACAGTTTTTATATTAACAGATAAAAACTGATTACAAACGTACTCTCTCAAAAGGATGAACAAATATCCTTGAGAGTTGCTAGGTTATGCGAATGATATAACAATGTTCGCAATGTTTATACATGAACCTAATTTGTGCTTTATATAGAGCACAACTACACAATCAATAAAGAATCCTATTCTATTACAATAAGGAAACTTATCCATGTATGATTGCTTCTGCGATAAAGTCCTTCACCATCTTGAATTCCTGCTTTCTTTTTCCCCCTTAAATATCTACTGAAGTGACAAATCCTGATGACATCATCTGTTGATCATCAAGTACTAATATAAGTACTGATGACGTCACTCTTCAGTAAATGTTGATATAAGGCCTGAAAAGAACTTTAGATAGTTTCTGTCCAGATATCATTAATTCTATCTAACACCTTTCTTTTTGCCCATCTGTTTGGGGGTGGTAAGCGGTACTCATATTTAGTATGGTGCCTACACCCTCTTGGAAGCTTCTCCAAAATCTGGAGTTCAACCGTGGGTCTTTGTCCAATACTATGGCAACGGGAACCCCGTGCCTCACTACGATCTCTCTCAGGTAAATATCCAGTAACTTGTCTACGGTGTACCTTTCATTAATTGGCAGGAAGTGCTCGGACTTGGTCAGTCTATCTATAATAACCCATATGGCATCGTGATTGGTTTTAGTCCTTGGTAGGCACGTCACAAAATCCATGGCTATATTCTCCCATTTCCATTCTGGAATTTCCAAAGCCCGTAATAATCCACTCGGTCGCTGATGTTCAGCCTTCACTCTCTGGCATGTCAAGCATTTGCTAACCCACTCTGGTGCTTCTTTCTTCATTTTAGGCCACCAATAATATTCCTTAAGGTTACGGTACATTTTCGTACTTCCTGGGTGGATTGAATACTTGGAGCTGTGCCCTTCGTGCAGTAGCTCGTCTATTAGTTCTTGCACATTCGGAACCCAAATATGGGATGCATACCTCATGATACCTCTCTCATCTTACTCGGATCTGACCTCCTCACCGGTCAATGTTTCTCTTTCTTTATTCATCTTCTTTTCTTGACACACTCGTATCTTCTCAGCTAGTTCTATTACTAACCTGATTTCAAATAGTCCTTCTGATCCTTTACCGGTTATTCTCAAGTCGATCTCCATCTTCTCGAATTGCTTAACTAACTCCTCAGATATCATTACCATCTTGAGTTTCTCTTTCCTACTAAGGGCGTCAGCCACCACATTGGCTTTACCCGAGTGATACAAGATTTCACAATCATAGTCCTTAATCAGCTCTAACCATCTCCTCTGTCTCATGTTTAATTCTTTCCGAGTAAAAATATACTTGAGGCTCTTATGGTCTATGTAAATCTCGTATTTTTCCCCGTAGAGGTAGTGCCTCCAAATTTTCAGGGCAAACCCTATGGCTGCTAATTCTAGATCATGGGTAGGGTACCCTATCTCATATTCTTTCAAATGCCAAGAGGCATACACAATAACCTTCTGTGCTGCATAAGCACACATCCCAGCCACTTGTGCGACGCATCAATATATATCATAAACTCTCCCTTTCCTTTGGAAAGAGCAAGTACTGGTGCTAACATCAGTCTCCTTTTCAGCTCTTGAAAGCTTTCCTCACATTTCTCTGTCCACACAAACTTTTTCATTTTCCGGGTAAGCCTAGTCAATGGGCCGGCTATCTTGGCAAAGTCTTGCACGAATCTTCGGTAATATCTTGCTAAGCCCATAAAACTCCTAACCTTGGTTGGGGTAGTCGGTCTATCTTAATTGGATACCGCCTCTATCTTGGCGGGGTTGAGTAAAACTCCTTTGCTACTCACTACATGCCCTAAGAACTAAACTTCCTTTAACCAAAACTCACATTTTGAGAACTTGGAATACAACTTCTCATTCCTCAAGATTTCTAAGACTATCCTCAAATGTTCTGCGTATTTTTGCTCTGTCTTTGGTAGATTAGAATATCATCTATGAAAACTATCATACATATGTCTAGGTACTTCTTAAACACTCTGTTCATCAAATCCCTAAAGGTTGCGGGTGCATTGGTTAACCCGAACGATATGACTAAGAACTTATAATGTCCATACCTAGTACGAAAGGCCTACTTTGGTATATCTTCAAGTTTGATTTTCAACTTGTGATATCATGTCCTCAAATCTATTTTGGAAAAGTGCACAGCACCTTGGAGCTGGTCGAATAGGTTGTCAATCCTACGGAGAGGGTACCTATTTTTAATGGCCATCTTGTTTAACTCTCGGTAGTCTATGCATATCTCATACTACCATCCTTTTTCTTTACAAACATTACTGGTGTACCCCATGACGACACACTGTGTAACGCCCTCCAAATCCGGGGTCTATATATGGGGGTTACTTGTTAATCACCAAATTAAGACAAACCTATATGATAATTATACAAACATATATCTAACCCCTTCTATTCAATCCATGATCTTTTCAGGTTGAGATATGAAAACAAGAACGACATACTAACTTTATTACAAATTTCAAATATAAAATCTCATATAACTCTCTTTATTACAAACCATCGTCAAAATAAGTTTTAAAACTAAATTCATTTTATTTCAAATACACACCACATCTATCTACACTACACCTTCTCAAGTGGCTCAAAGCTCTCTTCTTGGATCGGGATTAGCACTTTAGGTATTAGAGGATCCCGCTGCTTGACACGCTTCTTTACTACGCGAGTCCGGATAGGTTTAATTCTCTTTCTTAACTGAAAACAAACAAGTTGAATAACAACAAAGGGAGTGAGCCAAAATTTGCTCAAGAAATCCACAATATATAAATAGTAGTATGTTAAAGCTAAATGAACCAGTAATTTAATTGTATCAGTAACTATACATTTCTGCAAAAGAGAACGAAAACTACTATTGCCGGTTTTTTAATAAACTAGACTGGACACAAGTTCGCACCTATATCCTGCTGATCATCCAGGATACAGTGCAAATCTACACCTCTATGTATAGATCCATTCAGGTACCTAGGCTCTATAGCCCAACACAAGGACCCGATTAATTCCCGGTCCTTAGGATCAAGTGTATACTTGATCCTAATCATCACCATCCAGTACATGGATGAGCAACCAGAACAATCGGTATGCTCTGATGTATCCCAACATCGGAATATATCAGGATATATATATATATATATATAATATATTGGAATATGAATAGAGTATTCAAGGAATCAATAGAAATCAGGAATCGAAATGAAATATGTATAAAGGAATAATAATTGTGTATTAGTGTATGTGAACAAGAATTATCAGTATTTAACTGCGATGAGAATCTGAAAGTAATTCGCTATTCTGAATTTAGAATAAGGGAAAAACTTGCCTGTCACATGATCTACTGCAAGTATACCACCACTCTCTAACACTGGCCCGGTCTGCCTTGTTGGCTTCGTATCTATCAGAGAAAGATACTTATTTAGTCAACTCATATGTCAATCGCGTCTCGAACCGACTTCACATAACCCTTATCGTCTATCCGTATATTTACAATTGACTCGTATAATAATTAATAACAAATAAAACTCAATTAACCACATAATTCACATCACACATAAGTCCCATAACCCTTTTTAGGTTTGAAATAATTTTTAGAATCGAAATCGACTCGTTATTCGCATTACTAAACAGTATCTGGCTCACTTCCTAAATTTCAGAATTTATTGGACTTGTCTCAATAAGTAATAGGATCTGTAAATGAATAAATATCGAAAGCCCACTTGTTACCAAAAGAAATTAAGGTTTGAAACTATTTTTACTGAAAACACATCATTTTTCCGAGTCAAAGGACTTTCGTTTCGTTTAAATCGGATAAACGGTTCAATTATTGTTCAATAAATAGGGATAAATCAATTTATTATTCAATATATTTAATTATTTAAATTAATTGAACCTCAAAAATATTAAATAATTATTTAGGAAAAATCATAATTAAAAATGATTTTTCCATAATTTTTGGAATTAAAATGAATTTATTATGATTTATTGAAATAATTTGATTAATTATTTTGATAATTAATCATTTTTAAATAATAAATAAATAATAAATAATTAATGAAATATTTAATTTTGAATTTCAGAAAATATTTCAGATTTATTTATAATATGAATCAATTAATTAAATAATTATTTAATCAATTTATAAAATAAATAAAACTGATTTTTATAATTTATAAAAATAAAATCCAAATAAAATTTCAGAAACATTTGTCTGAGTTGAAATTTCTGACAAAACGGGTCAATTAACGGGTCAAACGGGTCAAAATCCGGGTCATGAAGAACATGGCCGGATTTTTCCCGAAATCCGGCGACCAAAATAGATTTCGGCCAGCCAAATTTAGGAAAAAACGTAATAGTTTGGTTCATTTTTCAGCTGGAATCAATTCCAAATTACTTCCTCTTTCTGATTCAGGCCACAACTAGCCGGAATAACCCCTGAGTCGTCTTCTCCGATCAAACCGACTTAACTCCGACCAAACATCGATTTCCTTCGTTTGTACATGAAACTACAATTTTAATATCTCAAATCAAAGCTTGTAAGATGTACAATCAAAGCCCTAACATCTAAGGAACCAAAAATCATCCAAACTCAAAAACGTGTAATTCAAAAATTCATATAAACCCTAGTAATCGAACTTACATAAACAGGAATTGTTTGTTCAATTAATTAGCATAAATCGACTCCAAATCATCATACAAAGCTATTCCAACCATCAAATAAATTTAATAACCCTAAAATCAAAATCTCCCATATCAGACATGAACCCTATAATTCGAAATTGAAAATCTATGAATTAAAACATAAAATTGATATCAGAAATAGAAAGAACAGATCAAAACCTTCGATTTGAGTACATACACGACTCGATTTGGTGCAAAATATCGATCAAAATCACGTTTGGATTGTGCAGCCCGAATTCAAAAGTCCAACCCGAATTCTATAGAATATTCTGATTTTTCTGATTTTTAATTGTTAATTATAAATAATTAAATAAAAAATTAGGCTATTTATAGTAGTAAAAATAATACCCCTAATTAAAATTAAGGCCCTAATTATACATCTATTAAAATTAATTGGCCCCTAATTTTATAATTTTTAAGTATTAATTTCTAATTTTTAAATATTTAATATATACAATATATATGGCAAAAAGTACCAAAAATTGTGAATAATTAAAAAATACAAAGAAATGGAATATTTGAAAGTCCCATAATCTAATAAAAATAAAAATGTGATTTTTGTGGGGGTTTTAACATCCGAAGGAGCCAGGAAAAGTCATTTTTCGCGAAATGAGAAAATTTATAAAATAACCGGATGTTCAGAATAACGCGATGGTACAAGCCACTCTAAGAAAAAATAAGGCCAATCATTTTATTTGAAATATCAGCTATTAAAACAAAGGTCGGGTCGTATAACTTTGGATACGAAAGCCTTTAACACGAAACAAAATACCCGATAAATACCCGAAAAAATACACTGACATTACAGAACCCACATAACATATAACGGTTAAGGTTTTATGACTCAATATACTTAATAGCATAATAAAACACATAATTCATCTTTATTATGATATGATACAAGCGTAATTTTCCAGTCATTACATCCTTCCCCCCTTAACTGGATTCTGTTGTAACGCCCCCAAATCCGGGGTCAAGGGATTTGGTCGTCACTATGAAACCTCAATCCAAATTAACCTGTTAAATCAATAAATAAATGCCAGTGGAAGATATTTAATATAAATGACCCCAACTAATCCAAGATCTTTTAGGGTTACTGAAAGGCATATGTCATAGCCTACTCGTTTATTCGAGTATTTAACTCAACTCAAATAAGAATGTAATAAGTAAATAGTGGATTAATCATCAGAGAGATCTCACAATGTAACATCTGTCAAAGAATAAAGAAACATTGTTCATCTGCAGACTTGAAGATTCACTGGAAGAAGTTCAAGAATTTGATCATGCCTCAGTGATATAAATCAAGATCGTGGATTTAATCAAGTGACAGAGATCTCGTCAAGGTATCATTTATTACAAGGATTCAATCAGAATATAAAAGTCAAGACATGAAGAAATATCACGAAAGTTAGTCACTCATGAACCAGACAGTACATCGAGTGTCAGCATTGAAGTGGCGGAATTGATTCATAAGTCTCAGTGACTTTCAGAAGATTGTCAGAAGAATGGATGCTGCTAAGGGTTAGTATTAATTCTCTATTAATTAATTAAGTCATATAATTTAATTAAGAAAATAAATTATATCTGCAAAGATTAATTTATTGATTAATTGAATTAAATTGATTAATTAATTTAGAATTAATATTAAGGATTTACAAGATTTTAATTGGTTTAAAATCTGCTTAAATTCAGCAAGACAATTCATTTGAACTAGTATGACAATCGGTATGACAATTGATAGTCATACCGAAAGTCATGCCAATACATTTAATTGTCTTATTAGAATTTCTGTTTAGATTAAAATCAGTTATTAATTCAGCAAGACAATTTATTTGAACTAATATGACAATCGGTATGACAATCTATAGTCATACCGAAAGTCTTGCTAGCTCATTTTTAATTGTCTTGCTAGTTGTAAACTTTGTCCTACCGAAAGTCTCACAAGCTTAAAGGATTGTCATTCCAATTCAATCTACTCGGCTGTGTTGTTTAAAAGAAGCAGAAGACCAGTTCAAATAAAAGCAATCAAAAACAGAATACAAACTCAAGAACAAAAGAAAAAGGAGCAGAAAAATATTTCATCTCATCTGCAACTTCAAGATCAATTTCTAGATTGTAAAGTTAAATCCAATCAACTAGAAATACTTATCTTGTTCTTGTGTATCAATCTAGCGGATTAAAATCCCTAGAACTTAATCTCAAATCGCATTTAGCATTTGATCTTTTAATTACAAAAATAGAAAAAGTTCATGTCAAATTTATTCTAAATTTTTAATAATTGATTTGAGATTAATCCCTTGTAACCGATACCGTAGTTGTAACACCTTTCAAGTTTAATAAAAGTTTTATTTAACTTGAATTTTGTTTCACAATTTTATTCCGCATTTTATTCGATTAAACGGTATTGTTTGCATTCAACCCCCCTTCTACAAACAAATTGGGACCTAACAATTGGTATCAGAGCCTTCTGATTAACGTACAAATCTAGATCCTAGACTTTTGTGTTTCTTTCACTTCTTGAATTTTTTATTCACTCAAAAAATTCATAATGACTACACAAAAAGTTGGAACCGTTAAAATTCCACTTTTCGATAAAGAAAATTATGTTATGTGGAAGAAGAAGATGCTACTGTTTTTACAGGTTGCTAATCCTAAATATTTACAAGTGTTGAAGAAGGGTCCAAAAATTCCTATGGTTATGGAACCAGAGGTAATAGAAAATGATGTGGTGATCACCAAAGCGAGAACTTATGTGAAGGATCCTGAGGACTTCTCTCCTGCTGAAATAGAAGAAGCTTCCCTGGATGCTAGCCTTCAATTAATCTTAGTAGATTCCCTTAATCCCCTGATGAATAGACATGTGATGAATTGTAAAGATTCCAAACATATCTGGGAAACTATTGAGATTATTAATGAAGGCACAGAGGAAGTTAGGGAGAACAAACTAGAAATCCTAACCTCTGAGTATGAATACTTTAAATCCAATCCAGGAGAAGGAATCACTGAAGTATTTGAGAGGTACAATGCATTGATCAACAACCTGAACATTAATGGTAAATACTATTCCATCAGGGAGGTCAACAAAAAGTTCCTTTTAACACTGCCAACTCATCTCGAACATAGAATCACTGCCATAAGAGAAGCAAGAGATCTGAGTGAGATTTCTTTGGAAAGGCTCTATGGTGTGTTAAAGACTTATGAGTTGGAGCAGATTCAGCAGAAGGAAGTTTACGGGAAAGGAAGAGTGGTCAGCACGTCTACTGCTCTAGTAGCTGATGAACAACAACAACAATCACAATATCAACAACAATCTCAACAGTCAGAAAGAATGGTACAGTCTTCCAAGGTTGAAGATAATGTGATAGTAGCAGAATTTGCTTCTCCTACTACAAATCAATAAGGAGATGATTATTATTCCTTGAAAGAACTGGAGCAATTGGAGGATGAGTCAATGGCCCTGATTGTCAAGAGATTCTCAAATGTCAGATTCAAAAGGAATCCCAAGTTCAAGTTCAAGTCCAACTACAGCAGACTCCAGAAAGGTGGACCTTCATCCTCTAACACCAGCAGTGGTGGGTATAAAACAGGGATGGTTGATCGAAGCACCATTCGATGCTTCAACTGTAATGAGTTGGGACACTTTGCCACAGAATGCAGGAAGCCAAAACAAGCTAGGAAGAACTCTTACGATTCTAATCAGAAGAGTAAATCTGAAAGGGCGTACCTGGCAAAGGGAAGAAGCTGGGATGATACTGACAGTGAAGATGAAGAAGTTGGGAATCTTGCTCTCATGGCTAGTAATGCAAGCACCTCATTGTCAAGAAAAGAGGTAAAATTTACTGATGCTGAATTAGTTTATCATCTAGGAGGTTCCTTAGATTGTGCTTGTCGTGATAATGAATTGTTAAATCAACAAATCAAAGACCTTGAGAAAGAGGTCAATGAATTAAGACTTGTGCACATTAATCAAGATAAACTAAAAGAACAAGTATCTTTTCTAGAGAATAGAGTTGACTGTTATAGACAACTCGAAACTATTCTCAAAGACAAGATCACCGGTCTTGAGGCTAAGGTTAAAGCTTACTTTAATTCTTGTTCGAAGTCCAAAGAGTTTTACAATAAGCAAGCTGTTAATCAAACACATGGAATAAGTTATGATTACAATGCTGCTATTGGAAAATTAGGCATAAACTCCCCTCCTCATGTATGTGCTAAAGGCAGGGAAGTACCACATGTGCTTAAGGGTGTTGATGAACCCCTCTATAAAGAATCAATTGCTGAACCATTTGATGAGGCCTCTTTTATTATTCAAGAAGAAATCCGTGCTGAAGATAATGCTAATGGGAAAGCTGTCTCCAAGTCAAGTGTGTCAAAAGTTCCTGTCAAGGTTGTGAAAGCAACTGAGACTAACTCAGACACACATGAGTTGGATAACACAAATGCCATGTCTACCATGCATAAGTTGCCTATTGTTAATCCTTCTCATAAAGCATGTGGTGTTCCTGATTGTATGTCTTGTGCTTTTAATCTGTTGTTTGCTTATTTTAATGGTAAGCATGTTTCTAATGATAAGACTACTCCTCGTCAGCATGTGAATAATAGAAAGCATGATAGGTCTAAGACTGCTAGTCCTCCTAAAGCTAGAAAGGAGACATTTGTGCCTAAGCCTAACCAGAAATTTGTCAAGGTTGTTTACAAGGTCAAATGTTCAGTCATTGAGAACGTTGAGAATATTGAAATTAAGAATGTTGTTTTGCCTGATAAAGGCCAATTTTACAAGTATGCCGGACCCAGCCAAGCTTGGGTTCCGAAGAAGTTCTAATCCATTTGTATTGCAGGGCATTAAACAGGTACAACCGGTAGTGTGGATTCTTGACAGCGGATCGTCAAGACATATGACCGGAGATAGAGCCCTGCTATCAAATGTGGTTGAGAAAGCTGGCCCAGTGGTTACCTTTGGAGATAACAACAAAGGTTTAACGGAGGGATATGGCTGTTTGCTAGCTGGAAATGTTATCATTGAAAATGTATATGTTGTGCAAGGACTTGAACACAATCTGCTTAGCATTAGTCAGTTCTGTGACAACGGCTACAATGTTTTATTCGACAAGCTGAAGTGTCAGATTCTGCACAAGAAAAGTGAAAAACCCTCCTTAATGGGAATCCGGAAAGGAAATCTGTTCGTAGCTGACATGAACTCTGGAAGCAATCTTGAAGTCAATTGTTTCTATGCAAAGGCATCGTCAGATGAGAGTTGGCTATGGCACAAGAGACTTTCCCATCTCAATTTCAAAACAATGAATTCTCTTGTCAAAAGAGAATTGGTAAGAGGTCTGCCTCAGCTGGAATTCTCTCCAGAAGGACTATGTGAGGCTTGCCAGAAAGGAAAGTCAAAGAAAGCAAGTCACAAAGGCACTGACACATCTTCCATAACTGGTGTTCTGCAATTATTGCACATGGATTTATTTGGTCCAGTTAATATCCTTTCTATGTCAAAGAAGTGTTACTGTCTTGTGATAGTTGATGACTATTCCAAGTATACGTGGGTTTTATTTCTTCACTCTAAGGATGAAACACCACAAGTTGTGATTGATCATATCAAGATGATTGAGTTAGATTCTAACGTCCCTGTTAGAGCAATAAGGTCAGATAATGGAACAGAATTCAAGAATGCACTTCTCAATGGATTCTGTACAGACAAAGGGATTACCAGACAATTTTCAGCTCCTAGAACCCCTCAGCAAAATGGAGTGGTAGAAAGGAAGAATCGTATATTGATTGAAGCTGCAAGAACGATGTTAAGTGAATCAGGTCTTCCAATGTACTTTTGGGCTGAAGCTGTCAATACTGCATGTTATACTCAGAATCGAACTCTAATCAACAAAGACTTCATGAAAACTCCTTATGAGATTTTGAATGAACAGAAACCTTCTATCAAATACTTTCATGTATTTGGTGCCAGATGCTTCGTGCTCAAGGATGGAGATGATCGTCGTGGTAAGTTCGAGGCAAAGGCATATGAGGGTATTTTTGTTGGATATGGAAGAAGATCATATAGAGTGTATATCATTGATCAACACAAAGTAACTGAAAGTGTCAATGTTACATTTGATGACACTAAACTCCCTAGTATCCAAACTGAAGATCCTTCTGAGAAATTGAAGTTTGATGATACGTCAGATTCAGAATCAGAACATGGTCAAGAACCTGAGGTTGTTGCTGGTGAAGAACCTGTTAATCCTGATGATACTCAAGGTAATAGTGATGGAAACTTTGGCAACAATGGAGATACCACTGCTACTGACGGAGAATCTTCAAGTCAACATGGAAACAACTCAGGGGGAGATGCTGAAGGATCATCTAGTAGGACACAACATCACAATGAATTTCAAGGCGAATCATCAAGATCAAATCTTCCAAGACAGACTGTCTGGAATAAAGCTCACCCTTTTGAGTTGATTATTGGTGATCCAGATGTTGGAGTCAGAACTAGACGTGCTACTCAAAATGAGTGTCTGTTCTCAGGATTTCTTTCTGAGATGGAACCTAAGAAAATTGAAGAAGCACTGACTGATCCAGATTGGGTGATTGCTATGCAAGATGAACTCAATCAGTTTGAAAGTCAACAAGTCTGGACACTGGTACCTAGGCCTGTACACAAGAAAGCTGTTGGTACTAGGTGGGTATTCAGGAATAAACTAGATGAAGATGGTGTGGTTACAAGAAACAAGGCAAGACTGGTAGCTAAAGGGTATTCTCAAGCTGAAGGCATTGATTATGATGAAACCTATGCTCCAGTGGCTAGACTTGAGGCCATCAGGATATTTCTGGCATTCGCAGCATTTTCAAACTTTAAAGTTTATCAAATGGATGTCAAGAGCGCCTTTCTGAATGGAAAGCTGGATGAAGAGGTATATGTAGAGCAACCTCCTGGTTTTGAAGATCCAGATCATGTGGATTTTGTCTTCTTTCTTTTCAAGGCTATCTATGGGCTAAAACAGTCTCCAAGAAAATGGTATGACACTCTCTCTGAATTTCTTATTGAAAATAGCTTTATTAGAGGTGTCATAGACAAAACTCTCTTTTCTAAAAAACATAAGAATGATACTATATTAGTCCAAGTCTATGTGGATGATATAATATTTGGGTCTACTAATGATAATCTCTGTAAGAGATTTGCTAAGTTAATGCACAGCAAGTTTGAAATGAGCATGATGGGAGAGCTGAAGTTCTTTCTTGGATTACAAGTAAATCAAAGGTTAGATGGAACATTTATTTGTCAATCCAAGTATCTCAAGGAACTCCTCAAAAAGTACAATCTAGAGGATTCTGCATCAGCAAGGACTCCATCAACTACAGCTGTCAAGCTTGGACCATGTGAAAACTCCATTAAGGTAGATGTCACAAGCTACAGAGGTATGATTGGCTCGTTACTCTATCTTACTGCAAGTAGACTAGATATTATGTATGCTACATGTTTATGTGCAAGGTTCCAAGCGGATCCTAGAGATATTCATCTCGTTGCTGTTAAACAAATCTTAAGATATCTTAAGGGAACACCTAATCTAGGTATTTGGTACCCTAAAGAATCTGGTTTTAACCTTGTCGGATATACAGATTCAGATTATGCAGGAAGTGTTGTTGATAGGAAAAGCACCTCAGGAAGTTGTCAATTCCTAGGAAGCAGGCTAGTCTCATGGTACAGCAAGAAACAGCAAACAGTTTCCAACTCAACGGCCGAGGCTGAATATATTGCTGCTGGAAGCTGCTGTGCTCAGATCTTGTGGATTAGGAACCAACTACGAGACTATGGCTCTGTATTGAACAAGATTCCTATTTTATGTGACAACACAAGTGCAATAGCCATCACCAACAACCCTGTGCAACACTCGAGGACAAAGCACATTGACATCAGGTATCATTTTATTAGAGAGCACGTCATGAATGGTACTGTTGAACTATTTTTTGTTCCAACAGAAGAACAAATAGCAGATATTTTCACTAAACCACTTGACGAATCCACATTTACCAGATTAGTTGGTAAATTGGGCATGTTGAATAGTTTTAGTGATTAATTTAGTTAATATCTGAGATCTGTTCTTGAATGAATTTACAAATGAATTTTTCATAAATGAAAAATTCATTTGCAAATTTATGTTATCATTTTATCATATTTCTTGCTTAATTCTATGTAATTTATAGTATCTTATCTATTTTATTTTCCCTTCTGTTAATTTAAAATATCTCAGAATATTTTATTTTCTCTAAAAATATTTTTCTATGAATTTTATTTGCTAAAATTCAACAGAAATCTATTTTTGGAATAAAAATAATTAATTCTGAAATATTGTCTTTGATTTTGTAAATATTTTCTGATATTTTTACTAAGTTATATAAGTTTTTATTCCAGTACATATTTATATATGTGTGTTTCTGTGTTTAAAGCTGATATGACAATCGGCAAGACAATTGAAATTGTCTTGCTGAAAGTCATTTCAGTTTAAATGTTGTTTATTATGTTATTCAGTATAGTTTTATACTGGCAAGACAATCGGTATGACTATCAATTGTCTTGCCAGTTTTAAACCTTATATATAATTATTTTCCTTTTATTATTGTACTGGTATGACAATCGGTATGACTATCAGATTATCATACCAGTTATAATTTTAGTATTAATTCTATTATTTCTTTTCCTTCTTTTGCCTGGTATGACAATCGGTATGACAATCCCGGATTGTCATACCAGCTGTTATATAAAAGCGTGTGTTTGTATTGTTTTAAACCATTTCAACAGTTCATCACTTCTAAAAAAATTCGAACAGTTTTTTTGTCTTCAGTTTTCTCTCTTCTCTCTCTTCGAACTAAAACCAACGATCTGCTCTTTCCTTGCTCGAGTTTTTACTCAGCAAACTGATTCATCACTTTGTGATATATACATACAAGTATATATATACAGAGGTGCTGTTGGATTTTTATTAAAAAAAAAATTATAAAAACGCAAAATCAAATAAAAATCAGTTTGCCCCTTCAAATTCAATTTGTGTTTGTTGATTTTGAACTTTTTATTTTTATTTCAATTTCTGATTTGTGTCTTTTGGTTTGTCAAAACTGCGTTTGTGAGTTAAGAATTTTAACGAGATACATTTCTGTCTAAATTTTTCGATTATAATTAATTTAATTCGAATTATTAAATTAATTTAATTAATTCGAATTTTCTTAATATTATTCTTAAAATTCTGAAAAGCGTGTGTCTTATTATTATTTTAAATGGCTCTCAATTTCCAAATTGTCGCGCATAATCAGGTTGGTTATTTTAATCCGGAAAAATGTGATGTTGAAAAATTTAAGCCATGGATTAGATTTTTAAATGACCATTCGATTGTTAGCTCTGCTATTAAATCAAATGTGATTTTAAACGTCGATCTACTTAGACTGATTTGCACAACCTCTACTGTGGCCGATGATTCAAAATCTTTTTCATTCACCGTCGCAAACACACAGTATGTAGTTGATGAAACAGTCGTTAATCGAGCGTTAAATTTTCCACTAGACAATTTCTGTAATTTACCCTCTGAAAATGATATCACAAATTTTTTCAATGCTATTCACTATCAGGGGGTGATCAATTTAACCAAACTTTCTAAATCAAATTTGGTGTCTGAATGGGATATTTTCTTCGATACACTTTCCAAAGTGTTTGCCAACTGCACAAAATCCAATTTTCATAACATCACTTCCACTCTGCAGTATATTGGTCTGGCGGTTGTTTTCAATCAAAGGATCAATTTTGGCAAACTACTTTTTCCCATTCTCTTGAGACGTCTAACTTCTGCTTTACGTGATCATTCTACAAATCGTAGGGTATCATGTTACTATGCTCGTTTTCTCATGCTTATAGCAGATCATCTACTCACACCTGAACACAAAGCCCTTTTTGCTAACTCTGCGGTAACCGAACCCCCTCCAGTTAGCAAAAAGATTTACACTCGCCAAGACACAACCTTCAAATTCATGCAAGTTCCAGTACTTGTATCTGCTTTCATGGCCACTTATATTCCCTTACCTATTTTCAATCTTCCCGGCCATGAACAGCAACCTCAACCTCCAGTGGTTCAAGCCACCCAGGCTCTTCCATTACAGGTAGTAATTCCTCACTCTCACTCTCTTCCTACTTCTGTTGAAAGACCCCCAGTGGTTGATAGGGCTGACCATGAAGTTGTAGAACCACAGCTTCAATCCCAGGTCATAGAGCCAAACACAGAGTCACATTCTATCTCAACCTCTCCCCCACTGTCTAAAATGTTACCCAGGAGATTACTAGGAAGTAGTACATTGTTAAATATGAGTGAACCCTCAGCTCTGCCTCCTCCTAAGAAAAGAAAAACATATTCTGAGGCATCTGAAAGCCCATCCTTGTCCTCCCAACAGGACATGGACTTTGAAATGGCCAATGAACAGTTTCTAGAGGCATTCTCTCAACAGGATGCATCTATTGAAATTCGCCATAGGGCCATGGCATCTTGTACTGAGTCAAGCACAATTCCATTACTCACAATGGAACCATACACTTCCCCAGATCATACTCAGGACACACAGCGAGGAGTGCACGTAGAGTCGGTTACAGTGCCTGCCATAGTTACGGCAGAAGAGCAGTCACATGCTTCAGAGGGAAAATCTGACTCTCCGCCACCCTTAATAGAGTCATTTTCTCCCCTCCCAGATCAAACACCTCTGGCTCCCTTATGGGATTCTCCACTCGCAGATTTATCTGGAGAAAGTGGAGGGCAACTCGGTCAATCTATCCCTGAAGCAATTCAGACATCTATTCCAAAAGATTTGATAGTATTGACTGAGGATCGGGACTCGCGAATTCCCATTGCACCACCACTGACCTCTCTTGAAGAGGCTAGAGTGATTTTTAATGCAGGTACAGAAGAACAGCAACAGGAAGACTCCTCACGAGCAATTATATTAAGAGAAACACATGCACGTGAGATTAGTGAACCAAACACGAGTGAAATTCAGGTGAGAGCACACACAGACACTGATACTGTAAACCTGTTAGCTCAGATTGCTGCCCTAAAAGAAGAACTTGCTAAAAGCCAAGCTGAAGCTCAAGCATTCAAAGCACAAGTGGTTGAACGGTCTTCTTCTTCCACCTCTGTCAACAATCAGCTTGCAATCATAAGGAACGACATCTCAGATCTAAAGACCACTGTAATACCAAAGCTCAATTCTATTCAGGACACTCCAACTTTATCAGCTGATGACATATCCAACTTCTGCTCTCTACATACAAGAATGACTTCTCTTGAAGACCTCGTTGAGATGAATCATTCACTGGACTCCTCAAGATTTCTAAAGATAGAGACGGGCATGGAACATCTCAATGAAGGGATGAAGCACCTATATTACATGATCAAGAATTCTCATTGCCCTAATGAAGAACAAAGAGCTTATTTTGAAGGACCGTCTGGTGGAGGATCGGGCTCTGGAGGTGATGGAGGTTCCAAAGGAAGGTCAGTAGAGGATCCCTCAACTAAGGGGGAGAAGAAAGGGAGTAGTGCATGATGTCTACTACAGTGGAGACCAGGATGACTTTGATATTTTTGACATTCCCACTGAACCAGTTCAGGAAGATAAAGATGGGTTATTTGAAGCTGAAGAGGAAAGTGATTTTGAAGATTGGGAAGAGGAAGATACAGTGGATCCTATGTTTGAGAAAGAATTTCAGAAGGAGCAGTCAGAGATGAAAAGAAAAGAAGCTGAACTCAAGAAGGTCTCTCAAATCATTGACAGGAGGAAAGACATACAAAGAACAGAAACTCTTCAAAAGCAACGTCTTCATGACATTAAGGCTCAAGAAAGGAGAAGAGATGTCAGACTAAAGATTGGTGAAAAATGGGATGAAGCTAGGAGAGTACTCGATATGCCTCAGCTGAGCACTAACAATGATAGGCAGTTCTTACATCTTCTTGACAAGCTGGAAATCTCAAATCCTAACAATGACATGTACATGAATGCTATCAAGACTGAAGTCTCAAGGATCACAGCTGCTTTTGATAGATCCCTAAATGAGATGAGCATTTTTGTATATTGTCAGAGTGAAGGATCATTCAAGGTGTCACTTCATCTATTTGAGAATCGTTCTTTGTCAGAGATTTGGGTTCTTTTAAACAAAGTCAAAAGAAGCTCAGAATTGAATGAAGTTCTTCGAGAAAGGCTTAAAGAGTTTGCCAGCAGAGCTAGTCCTCAAGTGGTCAACAATCCTCATCAGGTGAGATTCTTTAAGTCTGATTGTCTTCAAATCTGTCAGCTAGATGTACAATCTCTTAAAGACTACTCAGCTAAGCATCTAGTCTGGATGGAACATCATTTGAGAACTGCTGGATATTCATCCATGTTGAAGACTCAAGCTGCTGACTTGATTCAAGCTTATTGTGAAAAGAATGTTAAAAGGTACACTCAACTCAAGAATAAGCTGAAGTCAGTTGGAGTTCAACCAGTCAGACCAGCAAGCTTCACTTCAGAAAAGGATCGTGTCTTTGACAAGGAATTGCTTCAAGATTTAGAAGAAGGTGAAGTCAGAAGAGAAGACAACTGAAGTCAATTAGCTCAAAACTCAATGTAATATGATTAGAGCTTTATGAATCAAGATAGTCTAATGTAGTTATATGTTCAGGCTAGAGGAACATCTATCTTGTATTCACTTGTAAATTTCATTTGGAATCTGGAAAATGTTAAATATAATCCAGAACTTTTCTGCTATTTACTTTACATTACTGTTTATATCTTTTTCTTATTTGTTAGTTGAGTTATCCTCTAGGTATTTGTTGTTATTGTCTAACAAGCAAATAGGGGGAGATTGAAAGGCATATGTCATAGCCTACTCGTTTATTCGAGTATTTAACTCAACTCAAATAAGAATGTAATAAGTAAATAGTGGATTAATCATCAGAGAGATCTCACAATGTAACATCTGTCAAAGAATAAAGAAACATTGTTCATCTGCAGACTTGAAGATTCACTGGAAGAAGTTCAAGAATTTGATCATGCCTCAGTGATATAAATCAAGATCGTGGATTTAATCAAGTGACAGAGATCTCGTCAAGGTATCATTTATTACAAGGATTCAATCAGAATATAAAAGTCAAGACATGAAGAAACGTCACGAAAGTTAGTCACTCATGAACCAGACAGTACATCGAGTGTCAGCATTGAAGTGGCGGAATTGATTCATAAGTCTCAGTGACTTTCAGAAGATTGTCAGAAGAATGGATGTTGCTAAGGGTTAGTATTAATTCTCTATTAATTAATTAAGTCATATAATTTAATTAAGAAAATAAATTATATCTGCAAAGATTAATTTATTGATTAATTGAATTAAATTGATTAATTAATTTAGAATTAATATTAAGGATTTACAAGATTTTAATTGGTTTAAAATCTGCTTAAATTCAGCAAGACAATTCATTTGAACTAGTATGACAATCGGTATGACAATTGATAGTCATACCGAAAGTCATGCCAATACATTTAATTGTCTTATTAGAATTTCTGTTTAGATTAAAATCAGTTATTAATTCAGCAAGACAATTTATTTGAACTAATATGACAATCGGTATGACAATCTATAGTTATACCGAAAGTCTTCCTAGCTCATTTTTAATTGTCTTGCTAGTTGTAAACTTTGTCCTACCGAAAGTCTCACAAGCTTAAAGGATTGTCATTCCAATTCAATCTACTCGGCTGTGTTGTTTAAAAGAAGCAGAAGACTAGTTCAAATAAAAGCAATCAAAAACAGAATACAAACTCAAGAACAAAAGAAAAAGGAGCAGAAAAATATTTCATCTCATCTGCAACTTCAAGATCAATTTCTAGATTGTAAAGTTAAATCCAATCAACTAGAAATACTTATCTTGTTCTTGTGTATCAATCTAGCGGATTAAAATCCCTAGAACTTAATCTCAAATCGTATTTAGCATTTGATCTTTTAATTACAAAAATAGAAAAAGTTCATGTCGAATTTATTCTAAATTTGTAATAATTGATTTGAGATTAATCCCTTGTAACCGATACCGTAGTTGTAACACCTTTCAAGTTTAATAAAAGTTTTATTTAACTTGAATTTTGTTTCACAATTTTATTCCGCATTTTATTCGATTAAACGGTATTGTTTGCATTCAACCCCCCCTTCTACAAACAAATTGGGACCTAACAGTTACAGTTCTAGAAACAAGAATTCCAAATTCCATAAATAATTTTTCACTTTCTTTTAAAACTCTTTTCAATAAATTCCAACTCAAAACTAAACCCACTAGTATAACTTCGAAATGAAGTATACTAGGCCCAAATAAAATACACAACTATAATATAATATAAAATAAACAACTTTACACAATAAAACTTACACTAGTCCGCAAACCCTGGACCAACTACCTTCCAAAAGCTTCTTCTTTGCTTCCTCGAATTACGTAGCTAAACAACGCAAGCTAATCCTCACTGTTGTTATTGGTAATCCCGTCACATAACCCCGCTCTGACTTGAACCAGATAACTCATCCCAACTCGATTGGCATACCTTCGAATATTTGAAATAATAAAATCATGGAAGTTCAAAGAGAAAAGAATTTTATATCATAACGGATGTCCCATGATTGTGGTTACCAAAATCTGAATTTTTGAGCAAGTATTGTTGAAATGAAAGAATAACTGAGAGATCAATATGATCAAATGTACTTGGTATTGCATGTCCAAATTAAGACACTACTAAAGGTTTTTAACCTTCTTGTAGTCACAACACACACAAGTGATAGCGTCCCATCCAACTCCTATCACACAGACAGGTATACCTTGTGTCCCCTATAGTTAGGGTTGTTCATCTCAGTCAGAATAAAAGAATATAAAAGGAATTCAAACTCAGATCAACAATATCAAGAACAATTTTTTATAATTTAATTATCAAATAATTCGAATATAAATAAATAAATAAGAAAATTACCTTAATTTTTGCACTAAAATGGTTGGTAGAATCAGAAAATACTTTTCGAGAGCTTCGATTCGATATGCTGTACGCCCGAATCGGAGTTCAATAACATCTTCGTTCGTACGATTGATTTTCAGGAACATATCGGTTTTTAGGGTTTTTCTCTGTATTTACTGTATTTTAACTGATTGCAAAGGAATAAAAGGAATAAATGAAATAATAAATAGGCTATTTATATTTATGGAATATTGGATCATTCTGGATCATTTTGGATCGTTAAATTAGTTGCTTAGCCGCTAAGTAACTACAAAAACGATACAATTTAATACCAGAATTGGATAATTATCAAAATCGAGCTTTTTATAAAACACCATATACGAAAATAATGTAAAAATATCCCGTCTCTCGAGAATACGGGTTTTGTTGATTTATCGAAATGGTTATCGTATCGAAAATCTTGCGCCGGGCTACACACGGGTCAAACCGTAATCCGGATCAAAAAAGTCAAAACACGGAAAATGTCCGGAATTACCAGATTAGGTTAGGAAGGAGTTTTCGGAAGAGTTTCGGGTTGTAAAAAGGTAAAAACGGTAACAATAATTAATAAATCCATAAATAATTTTGTAATTATTCAGAAAATAATTAATAAATCCATAAATCATTATAAAATCATATAACAGTCCAAAAATTACCTGAAAAATATCACAATTATCTATATTTCATTCTGGACATATAAAAATTAAAATACTCAAAGAATATCACATATAAACATTCAAAGCATCAATTCCACTTATCATATAATTTACTAAAATTCACATAAAATCACGTAAATAATTCCAAATAATTATAATAATAATATTTGAAAATATGAGATATTACAATCTACCCCCCTTATAAGGATTCCGTCCTCGGAATCAGCAGAAGAGAGCACTAGGGATCTTATCACCAACTTTCCATTCCCAAATAATCTCAATTTTCCATAATCTCAAATAAATCTTGTATTCCTTTTATAATAAAACTTTTACAGGAGCTTCGTTGTGCACCACTGTTCCATCCACCTCTTTTGACCAATTCCTCAATAGAATCGCTTTTACTGATCGCGAGAAAGAAGAGTAGAGAGAAAGATAGAGAAAAAAGAAAAAATAGAGAGAGATAGAGAAAGAAGTAAGGTTGGTATCAGAGCTGAGGTTATAGTAAACTAGAAACGAGAGTGTGTAGGAGTATGTATAGCTATGTGAGGACGTTTGAGCTCATATCGAGTTCCTGTTGGACTATTGGATATAGTACCAACAAGTAAGTTAAGATAGGCGCATTCGTTTGAGATGGTTGTGCTGAGCTGGATAGAACTTCGGGAAGCTGCAAACTTCTATGGTGGAATCTTCCGAGGCTACTACGATTCGATGCCGATTAAGATTCTCGATATCCTTAGAATATGAAGAATGGTCTTGAGTTGGATGACGAGTCAACAGCAGAGTTCAAATAGAAGATAAGTATTAAGACTTTGGCAATACCTTCTATTTCTATAATTCCTTTTGACATCTCTAAAAAAAAGAAGTAATTGTTAGAGGATATATTCCCTAACACTCATTTTCAATCATATCTGTGTTTTAAATGTGCCAGAGGCTATCATAAAGCCTATTTTTCAGGTTTTGATAGCTCTGCCAAGTTATGATAATTTAACTTCCACTTTTCTTATTTGGTGGATAGTTTCTTGGTGATGTGACACCACTTGCTCATTTGGTGCTAGAATTTTGTTCTCTGGATTTCATTTCCTTCAGAAATATCAGCTTTGAAATCTTTTCAGTTTTATTCATCAGAGTTGGAATTTATTGAAAAGAGTTTTAAAAGAAAGTGGAAAATTATTTATGGAGTTTGGAATTCTTATTTCTAGAACTGTAACCTTAAAAGATCTTGGATTAGTTGGGGTCATTTATATTAAATATCTTCCGCTGGCATTTATTTATTTATTTAACAGGTTAATTTGGATTGAGGTTTCATAGTGACGACCAAAACCCTTGACCCGGATTTGGGGGCGTTACATCTGTCCTCAGAATCTCGCTAAGAAAATAACTGGGGATACTTTTTTAGCATTTCACTCTCAAGTTCCCAGGTTGACTCTTCAATCATAGGATTTCTCCACAAAACTTGTACTAAAGGTACATACTTATTTCTCAATACTCGCTCCTGTCGATCTAGAATTCTTATTGGCTGCTCTTCATAAGACAAATCAACTTGAATCTCTATCGGTTCATATTCTATTACATGCCTAGAATCATGGTTATATCTCTTAAGCATTGACGCGTGAAACACATTATGAATATGTTGCATATGAGGCGGTAAGGCTAACTCGTACGCAACTTTCCCAACTTTCTTCAAGATTTCAAATGGACCAACGTATCGTGGCTTTAGTTTGCCTTTATTACCAAACCTGCTCAATCCTTTTCGTGGCAATACTTTTCGAAACACATGTTCTCCTCCTTGGTAATCCATATCCTTCCGAATTTGATCTGCATATTTGCGTTGTCAATTTTGCGTTGCCTCTAGTCGCTTTTGGATAAGCTCTACTTTTTCCTTGGTCTGCTGAATCAATTCCGGACCTAGAATTTTACGTTCAACAACTTCATCCCAATACACAGGTGATCTGCACTTCCTTCCGTATAAAGCTTCATAAAGTGGCATTCCAATGCTTGCATGATAGCTGTTATTGTAAGAAAATTCCACTAATGGTAAATGTTCATCCAAACTGCCTTCAAAATCAATCGCAAATACCCGTAACATATCTTCGATTGTTTGAATCATCCTTTCACTCTGTCTGTTCATTTGCGGATGATAAGCGGTACTCATATTCAATTTAGCGCCTAAGAATTCATGAAATTGTCTCCAGAATCTTGAATTGAAATGTGGATCTCGATCAGATACTATGGATACAGGAACTCCATGACGCATCACAATTTCCTTTCAACAACTCCATTTTGTTGCGGAGTTTCAAGAGAAGAAAACTACTGTTTTATCCTCTTGAGTTTGCAGAACTCTTCCATAGAGCTATTCTTGAAGTCAGTTCCATTATCACTTCTGATGATCTTCACTTTGTATGTTGATCCTTTTTCAAGCTCCCTCACATGATCAAGAATAATGGATGGTGATTCATCCTTGGTGTGTATAAAATACACCTATGTGTATCTTGTATATTCATCAACAATTACGAGTGCATACCTCTTCTTGGCAATTATCATAACATTCACTGGACCAAAGAGATCAATATGAAGTAAATGATATTGGTCAAGAATGGAGGATTTAGTTTTACTCCTGAAAGATATTTTCCTTTGCTTGGCTTTCTGGCATGAATCATATAAGCCATCAGGAGTAAACACTGTATTGGGCAATCCTCTCACAAGATCTTTCCTCACAAGTTCATTGATATTGTTGAAGTTGAGGTGAGAAAGTCTTTTATGCTAGTTCTAGTTGTCTTCCATAGATGCACTACTCAATAGACAAACTTCTGATTCATCAAAACTTGTGCAGACCCTGGCTTCATATAAACTACCATGTCTTACACTAGTCAATGTAATCTTGCCATCAGACTTACTGAAAATTTCACAATGCTCCTCATAGAAGTTGACATGGTAACCTATGTCACAGATTTGACTCACACTGATCAGATTATGCTTGAGTCCTGCAACTAGAGCTACATTTTCAATAATGACATTTCCAATTTTGATTTTTCCATATCCCAAGATTTTTCCTAAGTTGCCATCTCCAAAAGAAACACTAGGGCCAGCCTTCTCCTCAAATTCTGATAGCATGGATTTATAACCAGTTATGTGTCTTGAGCATCCACTGTCCAAGACTAGAGCTTTCCTCTTGTCACCTGCAATCAGTATTTTAAATTAGTTAGTGTTTTTAAGGACCCATACTTGCTTGGATCCTTTGGCCTCTTTAAGTTTGTTAACATAAGCAGCATAAGACTTTTTGTTAGTGTTTATGTTAACATTCTTACTATCAGTATTTATACATGCAGAACCAGATTTAATTTAACTAAAGAGGGTTTCAGTTTATAATAATCGTAATACAAACTGTGATACTCTTTACATGTATAAATAGAGTTCCAAACACTACCATAATGAAAATAAGGAATATGGTTTATATCTAACTGTTCTATTCCTAACTCTCTGACTTGGAAGGAACATCATTTATCTCTTTATTATTCTTGCAAGAATTAGCAAGATGATTAGTATGACCACAGTTTAAACAGGTCTTTCTAGGTTCATTAGGAGGAGTTACATAATTTCCATTCTTATTAACACCTACCTTTCCATTCCTATTTTTCCTAGACCTTTTCCTCTTGTCTTTCATGTGTAAGTCCTTCAGCTTTTGCTTAAGCTGTTTCAAAGTCAATGAACCAATATTTACTGATTTTATGTGAACTTTTTCACTCTTATCAGTAATTAAGTTTGATCTAGGTGTTGAGGTTGTACATTCCTCATGGATTTACTTAACTGAATTAGCACTTGGATTATAATTAATGGTCTTTATTTGAACCTTGTTCAGTTTGACCTTGCTATCAGTTCTTATTGGTTCCGTTTTCTCAGTTTTTTTTCTACTTTTCTTATCAGAATTAGATCTAGCAGAATATCCTAATCCTGATCCCCAACAGTCATTCACTAAAATTTCCTGAGTTGTATTTCCTGAATTAGTCCAAAGTTTAATTACTTCTATTTCTTTAGCTAACTCCTACTCTAGATAAGCATGTTTTTCTAACAATTTTTCTTTAACATAAACAACATTATCTCTTTCTTTTTGAATTTCTAGCATGGAAAGCAACTAAATTTCTAGGGATCATTCCTTTACTTTAACTCAGAGTTTTCACTCTTGATTCTATTATTCTCTAAGGTTTGATCCCCATAAATAACATGCATAGTCATAAGAAATAATCTTAATTCATAGATATCATCAGTATCAAACGCAAGAATAGTCTGAGGTACCTTTAATTTCACATTGTTGGCCTCAACATCAACATTTTCCATGAGAGCATAATTGACTCCATCATCTGAATATGATGAATCATCCCAGTTTCTCTTCTTTGAGATCAAAACTTATTTCTTCTCAGCTCTGGGTTTTTTGCAGTCACCTGCAAAGTGTCCAATTCCATCACAGTTGTAACATCTCTCTTTTGACTTGTCAGGTTTTCCAGATCTTGATTTCTTCCAATCAGTATTTCTTCTGTTGTTCCTCTTATTAGAGTTTGAGGAACTGGAACCTTTTCTGGAAAATCTTCTCCCTTTTTGAAGTTCTTGTAGACCATCTTCTTGAAGCTTTTAACTAGTGGGGAGGCCATTTGATCCATGTCTTCATTGTTGTTTTGATCACTGTCAATATCTAATTCATTATTAGTATTTGAGTCATCATCAAAATTTGATGATTCAGTATCTGACTTTGCAATCATGGCTTTCCCTTTGGAGTAGCTTTTCCTCCTAGCTTTCTCCTTTGGCTTCTCTTCAACCTTGAGTGCAACTAGTCTAGATTTAGATCATTTCCTCTTGCTTCTTTGCTCCCATAAATCTCATCTAGAGGTGTGTCATCAAGTTCATAGTTGTCCCTTATTGATGTAACTTTAAAGTCCCACTTTTCAGGGAGAGCAAGTAGGAACTTCAAGTTTGAGTCTTCCAAATCACATTCTTTGTTGACAAGGGATAAATCATTCAGCAACTTCTGAAATATGTCATAGATCTCAGTTAAGGACTCATTGTCCCTTGAGTCAAAGTGCTCATATTCTTGAGTAAGTATTGTCCTCCTGTTCTTCTTGATGGTGGTTGTACCTTGACACTTTACTTCTAAAGCATCCCATATCTCTTTTGTTGTCTTACATCCAATAACTTTATTGGACATAACATTATCAAGACTGCTGTGCAGGATGTGTCTGACCTTAGCATCCTTCATGATGGATGAGAGATCTTCAGGAGTATATTCCTTCCTGTCGTTGTCTATCATTTTCTATGGTTCTCCTGCAACAGAAACAACATTCTTCATTTCATTACGAGGACCATCATATATCCTGTTTAGATATTCAGGATATGTGGCTTCCAAACACATGGTCATCCTGACTTTCTAGATTGGATATTAATGTATCTTCAGGATAGGCACCTTCATTGTTTCATACCTACTCATGTTGCTGTTTATCTGTGATGTGGATGGGGGTAGTGGTTTTGAATTCTATGGTTCTTCTTCTTTGTCTGACATTATAGATTGATTTTCAGATCTTAAACTGTTTGTGCATTAACAACAAGCTCTGATACCAATTCTTAGGCACTTAATCAAATGTAGAGGGGGAGGGGGTGAGTACAGTTAATACAATCAATTCGACAAAACTTCAATAAAATCAACATTTTTTATATTAACTGATAAAAACTTATTACAAACGTACTCTCTCGAAATGATGAACAATCCTTGAGAGCTGCTAGGTTATGCGAAAGATATAACAATGTCGCAATGCTTATAGAATGAACCTAATCTGTGAAAGAGATATGTCCTAAGTCCAATCATATATGAGGATTTAGGAATAACTTTTATGTAATCTGTTTTGATTTCATTGATATTAATAAAAGACTTGTTTTGTTTTTATTGCGGGCTTTATCTATTTAAATGTTTAAATAAGATATACCACAGTTTAGAGTAAAGCTTTTTATGGATTGTGATGACATCATAATAATGAGACCAAATACATGATAACTCTAAACTTAAATAGTTCCTGGTCGTATGATTACTAACTGGTAATTAATAATCCGCAAAGATCGGTACATACTATGCTTGCTTCATTATGAAGGATGTCTGTTCTCATAGACATTTGTGTGGTGACACTATAGCTAGTATGTAGGTGCTTATTATAGAATAAGTTCACTGAACATGACTCACACAGCTGAACAACTGATGGAGTTCACTCACATGTCAGCAGTTGTTTACATAGTGATAGTTGTACAAGTATCCTTAGACTTGAGGTCATCATAGTCATCTTGTGTACACTGAACTATGCTTTGGTTTAGTTCTTAGTCTCAAGGGACAATTATAAGGGCTCTACTGGGTATAGAAATTTGTACACGAAGATAGTGTATGATCAATAAAGGATCTACCCCTTCCAGTGTAGGAAGAGAATGTTCAATGCTCATCCACTTATGTTAGTTCAGGAATCTCTGGCCAGAGTGAATGAAATTAGAAAGGAGTTTCCAATTTACATTAAATAGAACTAAGCATAGTGAATGGGAAAGCAAGTGATTAAATAAGATAGGCTTGACACAAGTTCCATGCCTTGTATTTAATCGTGACATTGCAGGGTAGAATGAATTAATTGTATGGTAACTACTCACTGAATAGGTTCTTCGTATTCTAAGCAGTGAATTCGTATTATCCGGATAGTCGCGATATGCTGAGAAGTATCCCTCACGATGTAGAATAAATATGATTAATTAATTAATCATATTTAATGAATTAGAGAATCTATATAAATAATGATAAAATAGTTTTATTATTATTTATTTCTACTACCGGCTTAATATTGAACCTACAGGGTCACACCATAAAAGAGAATGATTTAATGGTGGAGAAATTAATTAATAATGGCTGATAATTATTTATTTATGAAATAAATAATTAATTGGCAAATTTAATAATTGATTAAATGAGATTTAATTGATTTTAAATTAATTAAGAAAATGGTCTTAATATTATTAATTAAGAATTTAATTTTTGGAAATTAAATCAAGAGAGAGAATTATTTCTAAAGTGTTTAGAAAAAGGATTAATAATTAAAAGGTGTTTTAATTATTAATGAGAATAATAAAGGGTTAATAATAATAATATTTTATGGGAAAGTTTTCAGCTGAAAAATTTGCCTATAAATATACTATTATAGACCCTATTTTTGCCTCAACCAAAAAGATTTACAAAACCCTAATTCTCTCCATCTCCTACTCCTTCATTAGATCATTTTCTTGGTGGATACCGGTGGAGTGCTTCACACTTGAGGAGCAGCTGCTAAAGATCTTCGTTCATCATTTTTGGATCGCCATTAAAGACCTCCATCTTTCCATGAACGTAAAGCTTCTTAAGGTAAACATACTGAACTACAAATTAAATATTATTTTTCGCATGGATCCTGCGGAGGGTTTCATTTTTTTTAAGATTTAAATTTACATTTTCGTTGCGTTTATGTGCTAAAAACCCTTCATTGGCATCAGAGCTACTTGCGAAAAGTTTTTAATTCATTTATGTGTTTAACTGTTTTCGATAAATGAGCATGTACGTGATTCGCCATGATTTGATGTTGATATAATATGCTTATATATGTATATTTTTAAATATATGATATTCATGTGAGTTGTATAATCATAAGATGATTATGTAATCTGTATATATACTGATATATACATGATTTATGTTTGTTCTAATTATGAGAATCATATTAGATACGGATTGTAAATTGACTGCTGCAGATTTGCTGAAATCTGGGTCTGGTGTCCGATTTATGCAAACGAATACCCTATTCCATAGGTAAACGAGCGTCTGAACAAAACTGATAGCTAAAGCTATCAACGACTCGTCTGTAAGGCGTTTGACGTCGTTTACTGCCTGTAAACAGTGATTCTTGTTTTTCTGATTTGATTCTGATTTTTCTGATTTTTGTCATATTTTCTTTTTATGATTAGATCATGGATAATATGATATGTTAAGATCAAATTATGTGTTTTAACATGATTTTATGTGTTGTATGAGCATGGTGGATGGTTATGGCCTTCGACCTTAGTGTAATGGTTTTGGTTTTTGTTTTAAATACAACTTGCATGTCGTCAATCTTTGTAATCATAAATCTCGAATGTAACTCGGGTTATTCTTGTAAGTTCATTAGATTAGTTTTACTTTCAATCATGTAATGTAATTGAAGACTCAAGAAGGCTATCTAATGGAGGTGATACAAAGAAGAAGACGAGGCATACAAGAAGTTTAAACAAAGAAGAAGACTTATGTAATAAGTAGTTGTATTTATTTCCATCACCATATTAGATTGACCTTGATCTTTATCATGAGCTTGATAAAGATCACATAGGATGGGGCCATAACCAAACACATTTACTTTATTGCACTTTACATTTACTTGTTTATTTAATTTTATATATGAGATATATGCCTATGTTTACCATGCGATGATAGATTTAGGTGAACTTAAATCAATATAAGGCGTGCTCTAGAAAATCTAGAATAGGAATCGTTTCTTGCCTTAACAATAAATATTATGAATACGATCATGAGATTCTTGTGTTTATGAAACACGTAATTGAATATGAATTTTCAATATTGAGAGAAAGGATGATTCTGTCAACAACAGATTTCTATCTGTAAGAAAGGGTTATTAAGTGACGCCTCTTGACAATGCTCCACCCCATCTGGGAATCATCTGATTATCGATTATTGATTTGAAATATTTAATTTAAAAGGAATAATCTCTTTATAATATGATTATGATTGTAACGTAATATAATCCCTCTAAAATTAAATAATATCAAGTAGTAATTGGCCAATGACACAACGGGCTTGTGTCGGTCATAGCCTTCCAACATGGTAGAAAGTGGTTCTTATATTTAAATCATTGTCGTTTCGTGCTACAGCCGAGGGCTTTCATTTCAAAATAAGAAATACTTGTCTATTACATAGAGATGTGTACATTGAATTAGAATCTATAGGTCGGTACGTGCTACATCCGTGGGCTGTTGGAGACTGATTCAATTGTACGAAATGTTGGGTTAGACTTGACTTAGAATATTGAGTTTGTCGTGCCACAGCCGTGACTCAATTATTCAAGAGGCTAAACTTATATTAGGAAATAACATAAGATGTAATTGACAAGAGTTGTCTGCCTATTGAACATCACATGACGTTTCGTGCCACAGCCGAGGTTGTGTGATGGAATGTAGGATCCCTATTCCCATTAGCATTATGAATGCTTAATTTTCACTTAGGGGGTTGAAAAAATTAGATAAACTAGTGGGAGATACTTATGAATAAAGACCCGATTCATATAGTGTTTTGAAATGAAATTGAATATTTGCTAAGTATTGTTATGTGTTTATCATTTACAGATTTACTATATTTGTCATGTCTTCTGCACTATCACTCCGGAGCATACTAGATGCTCAGAAGTTGATTGGTCCTAATTTAGCTGTTTGTTTTCACTGTAACAAGTTAGGCACTAGAAGAGGAACTACAAGGCTTACCTTGCAGAATTGAAGAAGAAGAAGAAGGGTAGTAAGACTACCGCTTCTGATTCAGGCATGTTCATGATCGAAGTTAATATATCACTAGGTCAAATTTCTACTTGGGTATTAGATACCGCCTGTGGTTCTCATATTTGCAATTCGTTGCAAGGACTAAAGGGAAGTAGGACTCTTGAAAAAGATGAGGTGATTCTACGTATGGTCAATGGAGCAAGGGTTGCGGCCAGATCCGTAGGATCATTTAGTTTACATATGCCTACGGACAAGACTATTATTTTGAATAATTGTTATTACGTTCCCTCTATTGTGAGGAATATTGTTTCTATTCCTATGTTGGATGTGGATGGTTTTTCATTTATTATTAAGAATAATGAATGTTCTATCCTTAGAGATAATGTTCTTTTTGGACGTGGCATTTTAAATAATGGTCTATATGTATGTGACGTAAAGCATGATTTACTTCAGATTGAACAAACTAATAAAAGAAAACGAGATGATGAAAATCTGACCTATTTATGGGACTGTAGGCTAGGTCATATTAGTGAAAATAGACTGCGGACATTGCATAAGGAAGGGTTACTTGACCCCTTTGATTTTGAATTATATCCTACATGCGATTCTTGTCTATTGGGTAAAATGACCAAATCTCCATTTAGTGGACATGGAGAGAGGGCTGCAGATTTTCTAGGATTGGTACACACAGATGTATGTGGACCAATGTCTACACAAGCCATGGGTGGATTTTCGTACTTCAATACTTTCATAGATGATAGATCTAGATTCAGATATGTGTATTTGATGAAACACAAGTCTGAAGCCTTTGAAAAGTTCAAAGAATATAAACATGAAGTGGAGAAACAAACCAAACACAGTATTATAACTCTTCGATCATATCGAGGCGGTGAATACTTGAATGGAGAGTTTCTAGATTATCTCAAAGAAAATGGTATAGTCTCCCAGTGGACTCCTCCATATACTCCACAGTTAAATGGGGTATCTGAAAGGAGAAATCGAACTTTGTTAGACATGGTTCGGTCCATGATGAGCTATGCGAATCTTCCAGTATTCCTATGGGGTTATGCATTGGAAACTCAGCATATTTACTGAATAAGGTGCCTTCCAAATCTGTTCCTCAAACACCATATGAGATATGGAAAGAAAGGAAACCGAGTCTTAAACACGTTAAGATTTGGGGATGTCCAGCTTATGTCAAGAAAGTTGACCCAGATAAGCTGGAATCTCGATCCGCAAAATGTAATTTTGTGGGATATCCTAAAGAGACTTTGGGGTATTACTTTTACACCGATCATCGGGTGTTTGTCTCCAGACATGCTACCTTCGTGGAAAAGGATTTTATCCTTGAAGGAAACAGTGGGAGCAAAATTGAACTTGATGAAGTTCAAGAAGCACAAACTACTACGGATCAAGTGGAAACACCTATTCAGACTAAACAACCTTCTGTGGAACAGCCCATTCGTAGGACAGGGAGAGTGTCTCGCCAACCTGAGAGGTATTATGGCCTTGTCATTGAGAATGACAATGAGTTGTCAATCATTGATGATGACGACCCTATGACCTATAATGAGGCTATGAGTAGTGTTGACTCAGAGAAATGGCATAGTGCCATGAAATCCGAAATGGAATCTATGTATACCAACCAAGTATGGACTCTGGTTGAGGCGCCTGAAGGTGTTAAGCCTATTGGGCGCAAGTGGGTATACAAAAGAAAGATTGGAGTAGATGGCCAGGTGGAGACCTATAAGGCCAAGCTCGTGGCAAAAGGATTCAAACAAAGGCAAGAGATTGACTTTGATGAAACTTTTTCGCCTGTAGCCCTGTTAAAATCAATTCGGATTTTGCTTGCGATTGATGCTTACTACGACTATGATATCTGGCAAATGGACGTGAAAATGGCCTTCCTCAATGGGGAACTTGAGGAGAAAGTGTATATGACACAGCCAGAGGGTTTTCTTTCCAAGGGAAATGAACACCTAGTGTGTAAGCTGCTGCGAACCATATATGGTTTAAGGAAAGCTTCTCGTAGATGGAACATCCATTTTGATGAGACAATCAAAGAGTTTGGTTTTATAAAAAACATAGATGAACCATGTGTCTACAAGAAGGTTAGTGGGAGCGCGGTAACATTTCTTATATTGTATGTGGATGACATACTTCTTATAAGAAATGATATACCGATGTTACAATCAGTCAAAGTATGGCTATCAAAGAACTTCACCATGAAGGACTTGGGAGAAGCATCCTACATTCTCGGTATGAAGATCTATAGAGATAGATCTAGAAGAATGATAAGTCTTACCCAGGGTACATACATCCAGAAAGTGCTTAAAAGGTTTAGCATGGAAAACTCCAAAAGAGGTCTCATACCGATGAGCCATGGAGTGTCCCTTTCCGAAAAAATGTCTCCTAAGACACCTGAGGAAAGAGAGCGTATGAGTAAGATTTCTTATGCTTCAGAAATAGGATCTATCATGTACGCGATGTTATGTACAAGGCCTGATGTTGCTTATTCAATTAGTGTGACGAGCAGATATTAGTCCAATCCAGTTGAAGACCACTAGAAAGCAGTGAAAAACATCCTTAAGTACTTGCGAAGGACTCAGGACATTTTTCTTATTTTTGGTGGTGAATCTGAGTTGAAAATAGAGGAGATGTCAACGTCGAGAGAGTTGACACACATAACAACGTAGCAGACCCACTCACAAAGCCACTTTCTCAGAGCCACTTTGATCGTCATAAAGACAAGATGGGTATTAGATACCAGAGTGATTGGCTTTAGTACAAGTGGGAGATTGAAAGAGATATGTCCTAAGTCTAATCATGTATGAGGATTTAGGAATAACTTTTATGTAATCTGTTTTGATTTCATTGATATTAATAAAAGACTTGTTTTGTTTTTATTGCGGGCTCTATCTATTTAAATGTTTAAATAAGATATACCACAGTTTAGAGTAAAGCTTTTTATGGATTGTGATGAGATCATAATAATGAGACCTAAAAGATGATAACTCTAAACTTAAATAGTTCCTGGTCGTAGGATTACTAACTGGTAATTATTAATCCGCAAAGATCGGTACATACTATGCTTGCTTCATTATGAAGGATGTCTGTTCTCACAGACATTTGTGTGGTGACACTATAGCTAGTATGTAGGTGCTTATTATAGAATAAGTTCACTGAACATGACTCACACAGCTGAACAACTGATGGAGTTCACTCACGTGTCATCAGTTGTTCACATAGCGATAGTTGTACAAGTTTCCTTAGACTTGAGGTCATCATAGTTATCTTGTGTACACTGAACTATGCTTTGGTTTAGTTCTTAGTCTCAAGGGACAATTATAAGGGCTCTACTGGGTATAGGAATTTGTACACAAAGATAGTGTATGATCAATAAAGGATCTACCCCTTTCAGTGTAGGAAGAGAATGTTCAATGCTGATCCACTTATGTTAGTTCATGAATCTCTGGCCAGAGTGAATGAAATTAGAAAGGAGTTTCTAATTTACATTAAATAGAACTAAGCATAGTGAATGAGAAAGCAAGTGATTAAATAAGATAGGCTTGACACAAGTTTCATGCCTTGTATTTAATCATGACATTGCAGGGTAGAAGGAATTAATTGTACGGTAACTACTCACTGAATAGGTTCTTGGTATTCTAAGCAGTGAATTCGTATTATCCGGATAGTCGCGATATGCTGAGAAGTATCCCTCACGATGTAGAATAAATATGATTAATTAATTAATCATATTTAATGAATTAGAGAATTTATATTAATAATGATAAAATAGTTTTTATTATTATTTATTTCTACTACCGGCTTAATATTGAACCTACAGGGTCGCACCATAAAAGAGAATGATTTAATGGTGGAGAAATTAATTAATAATGGCTGATAATTATTTATTTATGAAATAAATAATTAATTGGCAAATTTAATAATTGATTAAATGAGATTTAATTGATTATAAATTAATTAAGAAAAGGTTCTTAATATTATTAATTAAGAATTTAATTTTTGGAAATTAAAACAAGAGAGAAAATTATTTCTAAAGTGTTTAGAAAAATGATTAATAATTAAAAGGTGTTTTAATTATTAATAAGAATAATAAAGGGTTAATAATAATAATATTTTATGGGAAAATTTTCAGCTGAAAATTTTGCCTATAAATATACTATTATAGACCCTATTTTTGCCTCAACCAAAAAGATTTACAAAACCCTAATTCTCTCCATCTCCTCCTCCTTCATTACATCGTTTTCTTGGTGGATACCGGTGGAGTGCTTCACACTTGAGGAGCAGCTGCTAAGGATCTCCGTTCATCATTTTTGGATCGCCATTAAAGACCTCCATCATTCCATTAACGTAAAGCTACTTAAGGTAAACATACTGAACTACGAATTAAATATTATTTTTCGCATGGATCCTGCGGAGGGTTTCGTTTTTTTTAAGATTTAAATTTACGTTTTCATTGCGTTTATGTGCCAAAAACCCTTCAATCTGTGCTTTATATAGAGCACAACTACACAATATATAAGAAATCCTATTCTATCAACAACAAGGAAACCTAATACAATGCTTTTGAGGTAAAGTCCTTCACCGCCTTGAGTTCCTGTTTCCTTTTCCTTATCGAAGATTAACTGATGTGACAAATACTGATTATATCATCCGTTGATGTCATCATCCATCGATATCATCATCCGTTGATATCATCATCCATTGATATCATCATCATCCGTTGATATAAGTTCTGATGTGAACTTCTGAAAGTTTCTACTTGATATCATCAATTGCTCCTAACAGACATTCACTGGAGCCACCGCTTATGATGATCAGTCGTACGACGGAAATTAGTAACTTTTTCTACTAGTAGGAGGATGACTTCCAACTCCTTGTTATCACTCTGGCCGCATACAAGCTATGTGTCCCATTTTGGGTATACACACACTTCGCAAGTCCTTAGGTACACATGGTACTGTCTCCCACAGTACTGGAAGTCTCCCCAATACATGAACTATTGGATCTATACCCCTCCCTTGTCCCTTAAGAAATCCTATCATATCTCAAGAACTCGAACCACATCGAAGTTCTCCAAGCGTTGTGCTTGTTGATAGGCACAACTCATCTCATTTTTATATATACATGTACTTCCGAAAATTTCGGAGGAAGTACTAAGATAATGTGAGTTGACCGTTGTCAACAGATATGTATTAAGGGGGGGGGGTTTCTTTTGAAACTATGGTAAAAATATTTAAAATTACATCGAGATAGTATTTTCGACGATTCGAAATAATTAGAATGACTTTCTAAATCTTCAGAAAATATTTTAAAATAGGTTTTATGAATTTTAAATCATTTTAAATCATTAATAAATATTTAATAATTAAATAATAATTATTAAATAATTAAACCTCGATTAAATATATTTTAAAAGAATATTTAAAATAATATTTCTCAACTAATTTATGTTTAAATAATTAAAGTAATCTTTAATAATGTAATTAATCGAGTTTGAAAATAAATAAACGTTAGAGAATACTTCTCCTATATTAAATAAATAATTGAAATAATATTCATTATCCGAGTAATTAAATATAGTTGAGGGAATATGATCTTTGGAATCGTTTTAAATAAATTCGAGGTATTTAATACTTCACAAGACGACATCGAGTCCCTTGGAATAAAAATAAATACGGACTTTTGATCGTCCAAAACATCACCGGGATAGTTCTCGGGTTTTCGATTTATAAATCCGACCGACTTTCGGTGTAACATCTGGGACATAGTGTAAAATTATCTTTATCAATAAATGATTATTATGTGATTATAATGTGAGTTTTTGGTGAATTATCTGATGATTGATAATAATATTTGGATGTTTGTATATAATAAATATGAGTATGTTAATTTTGATATGTCCAGAATAAAATATAGATAATTAAGGTATTTTCTGGTAATTTTTGGATTGTTATAAGATTTTATAATGATTTATTTATGAATTTATTAATTATATTCTAAATAATTACAAAAATGTTTTATAAAGCCGGGAATTGTCCAACTTCAATCGTTTTTACGTTTTTACAACCCGAAACTCTTCCAAAAACTCTTTTTTAACCTAATCTCGTAATTCCGGACATTTTTCGTGTTTTAACTTTTTCAATCCGGATTACGCATTGACCCATGCGCGTCCCGGCGCAAAATTTCCGATACGATAATCATTTCGATAAATCAACAAAACTCGTATTTTCGAAAGACGAGATAATATTACATTATTTTCGTATAAAGTGTTTTATAAAAAGCCAAGTTTGGATAATTATCCAATACGGGTATCAAATCGGATCATTTTTGCAGTTACTTAGCGGCTAAGTAACTAATCACTACAAGAAAAATGTCTATCTGCGACCGCAAATGCGGTAGCTAATGTTTTGAATCAGCGACCGCATGCAGCGACCGAACGCAATGTAGTCACTAATTAAGAATTAGCGACCGCGCCTCGTCGCCAAGCGGTTGGGAAAATAATTTTTGCCCAAAAAAAGTCGGGGAAATGTTGGCGCCAAAGTATTTGCTACTTAATTTTATCAGCGACCGATAATAGGAGCTAAAAGTTCCACATCAACACTAAAATCAACGACCATATCCCGTCACTAAACCAGCGACTGAAAATAACCCGACGACTAAAGGGTATCTGCGACCGCAGGCGGTCGCATATATGATTTTTTTTTAATTTTAAATCAAATTTGAAATTTTGACGCTATTTGTTAGCGACCAAAGAGTATCTGCGACCGACGCCATCACAAATGCTAAGTTTTAAAAATACTATTTTTAAATTAAGTTATAAATTGTCAACAAAATTTTTAAAAAAATTGTTTCAATAGAATGTTCTATTAATATTCATTTCCTTAATTAGTTAAGAAACTTTGGTAATCATTTTAGAACGACCAAATTATAGTAGTAATGGCCGAATCAGTTACAAATGTTATATTTCAAAATTATTAACTTTTTATTCAAAACATTTTTTTTTATTTTAATATAATATTTTTAATAAATTATTATCATTAATTATTTCTTAAAATTTATTTATCTAGTACGTATACTGAATGTCGTCACATATACTACGTTTTAAAAATACAAAATTTTAATTTAAAATAGTTTATTTTGAAAATTAATTTTTAAAATTAAATGTTTATGAAAATATATTTTAATTTATTTTAAATATTATATTTTATTATTATTAATTTCCTTTAAAATTTGTTATGAAATTATAGCAATTTTTTGGAGCTACCAATATCATTAGCTGCTGAATGCAGTTATAGATATCAAGTATTAATAATATTAAAAACATTAATTTTTTATTTAATTTTAATATTTTAAAATTAAATTATATCTATTTGTTTTTTAAAAGTTGTTCTAAATAAAAATATCATTATTTATTTCCTTTAAAAATATTATGAAATTTTGGTGTTCATTTTGGAGCTACTAAATAAAATTTACCATTGAATGTTGATACAGATTACAGAAAATCAAAATATTAGTGTTTTATTATAATTTTTTTATTTGAATAATATTTGTAAATTAAAATTTTATCATTATTTCTTGGAATTTCTTGATCTTGAATCCGATATGAAATTTTGGCGCACTTTTTATAGCGACCAAAGAACAACTGCTAAATAACGGCGTCACATATAATCATTTTTAAAAATTTTAATTTTTAATTATTAAATATTTTTTAATATATAAATAACTATAATATTGTTTCTAAAAAAATTGTTTTTAATTAAAAATTTTAGTATTCTTTTCTTTTAAATTTTTTATAAGAGTAATATATATATTAAGAAATTGTTATTTATTAATTACAAATATATAATGATTTTAGAATTAAAAAATCAAAACATATTAATAATTAATTTTAAGTTATTAACAACCAGCAGTACAAGAACAGTAGGTCAGAATGTTAACCGCCTAATTGCAAAGCGACTCCGGATCATCCATCTTCTTTCCCCCATCGTCATTAAGGTAATCAATCTCTTAATCGCGTGTTAGTTATCAGTTTACTCTTTCTCTTTCTCTGTCTCTATATGTAATCTATATTTAAATTTGTAATCAATCTGTGTAGGTCGATTTGATTATGAAATACAACCTCCTCCATGTGTGTAATGTGTGTATAGATTATGTTTTACTTGTTATATTTGTAATATCCTTATGTCAATTTCAAAATATTTATGATATGCTTTGTTTTTAATGAGCTTCTGATTAGGCTGTTTCTCAAAAGTAAGTTTATTAATTATTTTTCTCTGTTATTGTAAATGTAAGAGATGTTTTTGTGTTTCCCGTTTTTAATGTATAACACCATTTAGTACATTCTTTTTTCGTATATGTATATGTGACTATATACATTGTTATATTGAAGAGTACATACACTCAATACACTCAGTGTTCATGTTATATTGTAGCATTGAACCCCCTCGGGCAAGTTGTAGGTCAGGTATTTTTTGGGCATAAATAATGGGTTTGGTGTCAAATAGTTTTATGACTAAGATGGTTGTTTAGTCTATATTTAAGATATATATGTTCGAGATTATGGTGAAATATAATACTTTTAATCATAGGTATATATATTAATTACATAATTAACCGAAAAGTTTCTTCTCCAACTATATACATAATTAGATGAATAAAATTTACATGGGTAGAGTTTATAGATATATAGTCAAGGTTGAGTTAATTCATGTACTATATATAGAACTTGTTATTTAATTATGTTACTTGCAATACAAATACACATGTCTTTATATAGGTATTGTGATATCATGAATTTATTCTCGGACTGTACTTGGATGGCACGAGGAAGTCAAATACTGAGATATGTGCTACGACTGAATTTAGAGCCGGTTGTCAAGTGTTTTGGATTATGCTTATAGTCACCCGAAATATGTGAATGAAAAGAATCAGATACGATGTCCATGTTGGAAGTGCAAAACAAATAATTATCTGGACAGAGACATAGTAAACTACCATTTACTCGTTAATGGTTTCATGAGAAATTATGAAGAGTGTTGGTGGGCACATGGTGAGAAAAGAAATGGTGGCTTTACAAGTAATAATCCGGATAATAATAACACTTATCATATGGAGGAAATGGTTCATGATATTGTAGGGCAAAATTTTGATTGGGAACAAGCTAGAGATCAACCTATGATGCCAAGGCCTTCTCCAAGTTGTTAGAAGAGGGTAGGGAGCTGTTGTGGCATGGTTGCACCAAACACACTAAGTTATCTGCAGTGGCGACATTACTAAACATCAAGGCTGATCACAACATCAGCCATGAGTGTTTTGAGTCGCTCTTGAAGGCTATTAAGAGTATGTTTCCCGACAATGAAAAATTACCAGATAATTATTACTATTGCAAGAAGATGGTGAAGAAATTGGGTCTTGGATACCAGAAGATTGATGCATGTCCCAACGATTGCATGCTATTTTATAAGGAAAATGAGAAGATTACAAAATGCACCATTTGTGGTCATGATCGGTATAAACCTAATAAAGAGGGGGTCAATATAAAAAATCATCTATACCGTTCAAGATTCTAAGATATTTTCCTCTCACGGATCGGCTTAAAAGATTGTACATGTCCTCAAGAACAGCTGAACATATGAGTTGGCATGCGAAATCTCCGGCTAAAGATGGAGAACTAAAGCATCCCGCAGATGGGCAGGCTTGGAAAGATTTTAACAAAACACATCCTCGATTTGCATTGGAACCGAGGAATGTAAGGCTTGGACTATCCACCGATGGTTTTAACCCTTTTGGCCACTCAGCTGTTCCGTACTCATGCTGGCCTGTAATTGTTACTCCGTATAATCTGCCTCCTTGGATGTGTATGAAGCAACTTTATATGTTTCTCTCTCTCATGATTCCTGGTCCTACAAGTCCTGGAAAGAACTTAGATGTGTACTTGATGCCTCTTATAGACGAGTTGAAGGTACTGTGGAAAGATGGAGTACAAACTTGGGATGTTTCAATGCAAACAAATTTCAAACTTAGGGCGGCACTTATGTGGACTATTAGTGACTTTCCGGCTTATGGTATGTTATCTGGATGGAGCACACATGGGAAGTTGGCTTGTACATATTGCATGGAGTATACCAAGTCCTTCACTCTACAAAAAGGTCGAAAACCTTGTTGGTTTGATTGTCATCTCTGGTTCTTGCCTGAAGATCACCCGTTCCGAAGAAACAGAGAAAACTTCAAGAAAGGTAAAGTGGAGAATGACAAGCCCGTACCACAATTGTCAGGAATGGAGATTGCGAGCCCGTGTGATGAGACTTCCGATTGTCCCATTTGGTAAGAATGATAAGAAAATTAGTGGGTTTGGTGAATCTCATAACTGGGTTCGGACAAGTATCTTTTGGGAATTGCCTTATTGGTCTACAAATTTGATTCGTCATAATCTAGATGTAATGCATGTTGAGAAGAATGTGTTCGATAATGTATTTAACACCGTGATGAATGTTACAGGGAAGACAAAAGATAATGATAAGGCACGTTTGGACTTGAAAGATATTTGTAAGCGTCCTGCATTAGAGCTTCAAGAATCCTCTAATGGTAAGACTGTCAAACCGCATGCAAGGTACACATTATCCAAAAAGCAAGTTGAAGATGTATGTATGTGGATTAGGTCCCTGAAACTACCTGATGGATATGCTTCAAATATTGCAAGGTGTGTGACAGATAAGACCCCAAATGGGAAACTGAAAGGGATGAAGAGTCATGACTGTCATGTGTTCTTGGAAAGACTCTTACCTATAGCGTTTCGGGATCAGCTGTATAAACCAATATGGGATGCTTTGACAGAACTAAGTCATTTCTTTAATGACTTATGTTCGAAAACATTGAATGAGAAGGACATGTCCATACTTGAAAAAACATCATAGAGATCACGTGTAAACTGGAAAAAATCTTCCCACATGGTTTTTTTTGACTTCATGGAGCATTTGACTATACATCTTCCTTACGAAGCTCGTGTTAGGGGTCCGGTTCAATATAGGTGGATGTACCCTTTCGAGAGGTTGATGGGAATGCTTAAGAGGGCAGTAAAAAATAGAGCTTGTATTGAGGGTTCGATATGTGAGGCATACAGTTTTAATGAGATATCTATGTTTGTCTCTGACTATTTTCCGGACGAAGTCTTGACCAAGGCCAATCGCGCCCCGAGAAATGATGACGGGGGAAATATTGAACTAAATGGTAGGGTTTCTGTATTTGGTCTATCGGGCTGGGCTTATGGAAAAGAGAAGCGCATGTTCTTGTCCGAGAAAGATTTATATGCTGCACACACTTATATTCTTCTCAATTGTGAGGAGATCGACGAATTTGTGAGGTACACATCATGAAAACCTATAAATTTATAATATAATAAGTATTCAATGACATCTGTTATAAATATCAACATGTTAATATTCTATATATTATATAGATTGTATGATGACGAGTTAAAAGTGAAGTGTCCTGGCATAACTGATAAAGATATTTAAATCAACCGTTTTAAAGATTTTGCACGTTGGATAAAGAACAAAGTAAGTTCAATTTATTTAGCACAATTCACACATACCCTATATTAGCTATTTACTTTAATCCATTGAGTAAGATGATATATATATAGGCTTTGATTGAGGGATCGACGATTCTAGCAAATGTATAAAGCTTAGCTATGGGACCAGACATGGACCAAGTAAGCCTTAATGGTTATAAAGTAAATGGTTATGAATTTCATACCAAGGCATATGGGCGCGGTAAAAGAACTACAAACACAGGCTTATGCGTCCAAGGGGATTCTTACAATGAGCTGAGTCAGACCTTTTACGGGGAGTTAGAGGAAATCATAGAGTTGTCATACAAGGGTAGGTATGGGGGTTATATTAACTTGTTCAAGTGTCTGTGGTTCGATTCAGAGAAAGGGATTCGTGTTGATAGACATGGAATTGTTGACATTGACATTCACAAGTCTACCTACTCTAATGAACCATTTGTTTTACCAACACAAGCAAAACAGGTATACTACACTCCTGGTCCTGGTAAGAGGAGGGACAGGCCGCCTTCAGATTGGCAAGCTATAATTCATACTCCCGCACGCAGACGTGAAGAAGTAGTTAATGGGGAATTTTACCAGGAGGAGATGCTCCATAGACCAGCTGTAATAAATGTTGATGACAGTGAAGTAATTCAATTAGATGGTGGTGACGAACCAAATGAGGTAGATCCTGAGTTAATACTAGTTCCAGATGATATTGATACAGAAGAGGAAAAGTTATTGATCGACATCGACTCTGAGTTTGAGTCTGATGGAGAAGATGGTTATGAATCTAAACAAGATGACTCTGACTCAGAAACAGATACTTAAACATTTTATTTTATTTTTTTATTAAAATGACAAAACTTGTGAAAGATAGAAGTTTAATCAGTGAGTTTGTCTGATTATAAACAGTACTGATCATCTTTGTTATCTAATTTGTTATCTGTGTCTTGGTATTGGTTATGTTTTTACTAGTATTTAGATAGTTAATAATGAGCACTGTAGTTTTAGATAGTTAAGGTAGAAACCTGTTTAAAATATCTGGGAGTATATATCTTCCTGCCAAAGCTAAATTGAGTTATTATCTTTACTTTTCTATCATATTTTAATATCTTTAGGGATATAAAATTATCCAATTTTGTAAAATTTATTTTATTGCATGAATTTAAGTCGAATTATATGCATCTTCTTTACTGGTTTACCTGTAAAAATATTTGGATCTCTTATAAGTTGATGATTTGCTGAATGCCTTTACTTCTCTATTATGATTAGAACTGGCATACCAAATTAATTAGTCAAGCTTACCTGTAAAAAAATAGCGTCAACCTGGGCTTTTGTTTCTCTGCAGAAAAACAGAGTAGAAAAAATAGACCAAAATAATAATAATTAAATGTTTATGACAAATGAGCAAAGAACTTAGGTAAGTGACTGCTCCAATAAATGCTGCCTCTTTTAAAAATTTGTGAAATTGAAAAATGTTCAAAAATATGCTTCTGAATTCTGGACACTTTTTAATGTTTAAATGTTACAGTGTTAATAATGAGCAGTGAGCACTGCAGTTTTAAATAGTTAAGTTAGAAACCCTGTTCAAGAAATTTGGGAGTATATATCTTCCTGCAAAAGCTAAATTGTATCTTAAGTTCATATATTAAGTTCATACAATGCTAAATTAAAGACAAAAACTCCTAAGATCTTTAGGAAATACTGAGAACAATTATACATAAAACTCCAGAAATAGAACTCATTGCTTTTTCTTTTCTACGTAATGTATTTGCTGTACATTGACAATTGTATCTTAATTTTGGATGTCTCTGATTTAGTTCATTCCTAAACTTAGTTTTGTTTAAATACATTTATGCAGATGGATTCACAAGCAACGGCCCCGAAAAAGCGCAGGATGGGTAAGGGCCCCAACCATGTCCCAAAAGCACCTGCAAACCCAGACGACCGGACTCTCATTCAGGTTCGTCCACCCCCGGATAACAAGTATGTATCTACTATTAAAGTGTTTTATTTCTTTTTAAGCTTTCAAAAGAGGTAGTAAGGATCCAAGATTAATTATAGTATTTATAGACTGTCAAGGCACTATCTGATATAAAACCCCTAACTTTCTCCTATTTAGGCTGTCAAGGCGCTATATATATATAACTAACACATCCCTGATTATTCAAAATCATGTTTCGCGCAAGTAAAAGTACGCAACTTCTGTTCACAGTAAACTAGTTAAGTCTTTTTGGTAGTATGTATTAAATCTCTTGTTCTTAAAAAGGAGAACCTAACTACTCTTGTTCATGTAATCGTGTTAAATAAAGAAATTAATTTGAACGACTATTAAGTAAAAAAAAGATGATAGTTTATAATGGATAGTTTATATGTTTATAAATAGAGGAGATCATCCGGATCAAATCTTTGTAGTCTACTTGAAATTTGAACATTCCGTTTTAGCTTACACAGGTGGTCAAAAGGACCCTGAAGCCCATTTCCAATGAAGATATCTTTGCTATAATCCAGTGCAGTCTCAACATAATATTTTACAACCTACCAATATTTCGTAAATATAAACTTACAGACCACATGATGAGTAAATATAATGACAGGGCACACATGCATGGGCAAAACTAACAGAAAATTGAAGAGCTGCAAATCAATATTATAGATTATAGATCATGACAGTACTTACCTTAATTGTCTTAAGAGAAGATGTGATGCTTTTATCAACTTAAATATCTACGGCAATATTTCTAGTGTTCGTATGACCTTAACTTTTAGGAAATACAACTCAAGACAAAGTACTAATGATGTCAAATTCATTTGCTATTCTTTATTTTGCCAGTAAGAGATATGATCTACTTATAAATATAAATTTATATCTCGCTGTGCGAAATATGTAAAATTGATATGCCACTTTTTATTTCTCCAGTAGGAGATATCATCTATTTATAAACATATAACTATCCATTATAACTCCTTGTGTAAAATTATTATGTTAAATAAAGAGATTAATTTGAACGGCTATTAAGCTATTCATTACTATGATTTTCTGAAAACTCTTTACCACATCTTTCCTGGTCACACTTGTTGCAACCAAAAGGCCATGTATGTACACAAGAAAAAAAATAAACTTTAGTAAAATAAAAATCCTCTACCAAAGGGTGAAGGTACTAGATGAAATAGGTATTCAGACTTAGATATTCCTATAGCAAATCTTGTTGAGGAACAATGTCAAGCAAGATGCAAAAGAAATTCTACTCTCTAAACCATTAAATTTTGGAAATACAAAATTTTATAAATATGTAGAGAAATATTTAACATTAAGTTATACTCGAAAAACAGTGATCAAACTGCAGACTATAAAATTAATAACAGGATAATTAACCTGAACAAACCTATGTGTGTTTTGTTAATACTTACTCATCAATAACTATAATATCATATAAATAAATAGAATCCATAAAATAGAAACTAGATATTACTATACATATTATCGACCAAGTTACTCATCAATCTTATATGTGTACAACCAGAACCAAGTTACAGACCACTGATAACAGATGTCCTGCATTCTTTTAAATAAATATTTATTATAGTATAAAATACACTACCATATAAAATACCTCTACCATAAAAACCTTACAATCTAGAAAGTTTTATGGTATAGAATTTGATAAAATTATCAGAATAAATAGTAGACGATTAGCAACATTATAAATCAAAATTTCCACCAATCCTGAGTACAATTGTTTGTATATGTAGCAAAATCATGAGTATCTTTATGCGAACAGACTCAAAAGTTGTTGACTTGCACATCTAATAAGTTATTTTAGCCATATTGCTACTGTGATAGAAAGTTAGAACACTAGAAGGAGATGAATTATTTTCTGAACAACTAATGGTATGCTTCTGATTTATTATACTCTGGTGATCCTGTTCACCTCCTTTTCTTTCTTAGCAGTTAAGATATGCTTCTGAATTATGGACACTTTTTAATGTCTGCATACTACAGTGCTTTTGCAGATCACAAAATCGTAAAGTGCATCTCTCAAATGTGCCTTCAGAATTGGCCCACTCCTGCGATTACGTGGGCTAGCACCCCTGTCGCCCACAAGGATACAATTTGGGCTGAATTTCAGGTATATAGTCTTGTATAAATAGGTTATCATTTACGGCCAGTTGTCATTTTTATTGTGTAAAGGTGGATAACCTTGGTAAAACTTATTTGCAGAAACGTTACAGGTGGGAGGAAGACCAGGGTCCGGTTATAGCTACTCTTTTTTGGCAGAAGTGTGTCGATCGAACAAAAGACAATCTTTCTAGAGACCGTCAAAAAGCCTTGACTAATGCTGGCATTGACCATCCAAACCATGCAATGTAAAACATGTACAAGTATAGCCCTTGGTGGTGCACAGCTGAAATATGGGAGGAGATGTGTAACCAGTGGAGAGATGAAAAATGGTTGAAGAAAAGAAAGACTGCTTCAAGTAACAGAGCTGCGGGTGGCGAGAAGGCAAAAGGTACCTACAAGGGCGGCAGTATTTCCCAGTTGCAACATATCGTTAATAGGGTATGAACAATTTTAATACATTACAATCTTAAATTCTAGAATATCATATGTTTATTATTTTGTAATGTTGGAAAATATGTCTTGTACAGGAGTGTGAGTCTCAAGGTCCTATCAACTGGGTGGATGTATACGTGAAAACTCGTGATGGTTTGCCTGAAGCTGCCAAGTACGCGGTAAGAGATTTAATTAATTTTGTTTTCATTGTATCCAAATTAAAGTTATTCTTTTTATTAAAGTATTTAATAGTCATGTAATATATTCGAGGTCCAAGGCTTGACCAGAGGTTCAAATATATAAGGACCTGAATCCATATTTATAATATATGAATATTAGCATCATTTATGTTTTGTATTGTACTAATTAATTTTATTGTTTTATTGTTTAAATATTGACAGGAGAATTATCGCCGCTTATATGATGAGCGCTATCCAGAGGGCACCGAGCGTCCATATTTTGATCAGGATTTGTGGGAGACGGTATCTGATGTCAAGAAGAACTATGTCAAAGGGCAAGGACATCGACGACGCCCATCCATCAGTGGTTCCTCATTCAGCACACAGTTTTCACAGTCATCTAGCCAGCCATCTGTTCATACTCCTGCTGACTGTGTGAGGGCTATATGCCGAGATCCTGAGCTTCTTCGGATACTAGGAGCCCATTTGAGAGCTTTGGATCCCGAGGAGCTGGCTCGTGCAGTGGCAGAGGTGAATGCATCACAGCAGGGGGAAGACTCTGAGGTAATTTATTTATTGAACCTACTTGAATTTTTATTTTTATGTTCTTGATCAGTGGCGGAGTTACTTTTGTATACACAATGGATATCATGTAATGTAATATTTCTTTATCGTTTTGTTAAATACAGAGAGCACATCAGGATGATCATGAAGACGAGTTTGGTGGATCTTTTTAGTTTGTTTCAGTCGCATTTATGTTTATTTTGTACTCGAACTTGCTTGCACTGTACTATCGTTGGGTGACACTTGAACTTTAGTTTATTTTTTTCATTTTTCCAAGATGGTGTGAAAGTATTTGCATTTGTTATTAAATTTAGATATTTGGATTCGTGTTATTAATATGCTTTGCAAGGTAAATTTGTTGTGTTTTTTCAAGATAAATTTGTTTTTATTGCAAAACAGGTAGAAAATTTGTGAAACAGGAAAATATTTAAATTATAGAAAAGATTTTTAACGACCAAATTTTGTTGCAATTTTTTTGTTGAATTCAGCTCACCATTAGCAACCGAATATGGTAGCTAAAGGTTTGTAGCAAACATTAGCGATGACTTTCAGTAGCTAGAGATTGTTAAAAAATACTACATTTTGTGACTAAATTCAATAGGGAATAGTAGTCGCTTAAGGTAGCGACCGACAACCGTAGCAAACATTAGTCGCTAAAACCTATAGCGTCGGTCGCTAACGCCGTCGCAAACAATAGTGACCAAAATTCCGTCGCCAAAACGGTGGCTGTAGTTAGCGATAGGTTGTCGTAGCAAAAGTTAGTCGTAGACTCTAGCAACACAAAATCGTCGCTAAAAGCCGTAGCCAAAAGTTACGATAGTATGTCATCGCTGATTTAGTCGACTCCACGTCAGCGTTTGTCGAATTAGAGCTGACATGGATTAGCTACGACGTCGGTCGCTAATAGCCGTCGCTATGGAGACGGTCGCTGACGTTTATCGCAGAAAGGAAAATTAGCTACCAGTTTTTAAGCGATAGATATTGGCGACGCCGGTTGGTCGCTGATAGGCATCTACGACAGTTTTCGGTCGCTGATAGTCGATCGCTGAAAGAGCAGTTTCTTGTAGTGTAATTTATTGATCCAATACGATCCAACACGAACCAATATTCCATAAATATAAATAGCCTATTTTTTATTTCATTTTATTCGTATAATCATAACCAGTCAGTAAAAATCAGTAAAATACATATAAAACCCTAATTATTCGTTACGTTTTTGAAAATCAAACCCTCAAACGAAGGCGTTATCGAAATCCGATTCGGGCGTGCCTATATCAAATCGAAGCTCTCGAAAAGTACTTTCTGAATCAATAAACTATTTTAGTGGAGAAATCAAGGTGATTTTCTTATTTATTTTCGAATTATTTGATAATTAAAATATGAATTTTTGGTTTTTATGTTGTTGATATGATTTGATGATTGTATCTTATAGATAATTTTATCCTGATCATTTTGGTATATCATATGATGAATTTGGAGTTCAATAACATATATAAAAGGGTGTTCGATTCTCGAAAATAAAATTAGGGTTCTTGATATGAATGTTTTAAATTGGAAATTGGGTATTTCTAGGTTAAGGGTTATTGTATAAAATTGATGTTACCATAATGGTAGATCGTCAAACAAAGAATTGATTGGTATATAATAGATTAACAAACGATACCGGAAAGGTGATGATCGGAAAAAACGATCGAGGTGGCGGCAAAAATTTTAAATGAATTTTCCGTTCGATTCATCGATTGTTTGGCTGATTCGTTACTGCGGATGTGTTTCTGGGATTGCATAGATCATACACCCGTGTTTTGGTTGAATTCTGGGCTGATTTTGGCTCGCCGGAAAAGCTCGGCGGTCTCCGTTAATGGCGGCGACCGCCGACGAACGGCAGCGAAGCCGGAGAAGGCGACCAAAGTGCACTTTAGCCCATGTGGTTTTCCTGATTTACAAATATAGTATTCTTGTTTTAAAATCTTATAAAAACAGGATTCTTGTTTTATTTATTTTCAGAAATAGTATTTATTTTATATTATTTTCAGAAAATTGTATTAATTATTTTAAAATTCCAAAAATCAGTATTTTTTAATTCTATTTTTTTTAATTCGAAATTAAATCTGAATTATTTAATTAATTAATTTTAATTGATAATTAATTATTTAATTATTCAATTAATTTAAATATTAATTGATTAATTGATTTAATTAATTATTAAATAATTTTAATTGATTATTTAATTCGATTTAATTACTTCTTTTGATTTAAAAATTCCGAAAAATAGTTTCGAGCTTTAAAATATTATTTTAAATTATTTTCAAGGCTCGATAATTATTATAAAATTAATTTAAAGTCATATTCGGGTATTCGAACCATATTTTTTAATTTTAAAATGATTCGGAGACCCGCTTTAATTCCGAAAAATATTCAAAAATTCGGAATAATTAGACCGTTCGTCTGTTTAATATGAAACGAACGCATCTAGACTTAGAAAATATTCCGCTTTCACTAAAAATACTTTCAAGACATAAAATCTTTCATTTCAGAAGGTCGCTTCATTTTGTAAATGTTTCTGAGTCGCGTAATTATCGTAAAATTGTATTTCGACTCGATTTCAGTTTTGAACATACCGAGTCAAATGTTTTGACGAACTGAGTTATATGTTATATGAAATATGTGATACGTGCCTTATGTGTTATGTAAACTATGAGTCCACATGTCTATTAAACTTTATCTGATTAAAGATGGTCCTTATCTGTTATTATCGGGAGGGTAGATGATAAGGATAACCGTATAGACTAGACAATTATAGATTGTCAGTTAATTGAATGGTATCTTTTATGATAGATACACATAGTGCGAGGCATTCATAGCCAGACGAAGGTTGTAAAAGCAAAGCCTGATTACGTGTATTCAGAATAGGGATAAACCTGAAATGGTGAATGATAAGAAAGGTCAAGTGGTTTGTCAATGGAAATGCAGAAACATCAGGACTGAGTGATATGGCAGATAGTTAAAGATCAGAGGTTTATCAATTGAGGCAAGTATTCCTAAACTTTCTTCTAAAATACTGCAAATATTTCTTCATTCCTATTCTAAGTTCAAAATAGTTAAGTGTTTTTATATTTCGCTGCAATTACTCTTACTTATGCAAGTACCTCTTTGATCTTGTTCCTTGATTATCGATTGATCTCTTGAGCAAATACCCATTATTTCGGGTTATTTGCGAACCTGGAATTGGGATGTTTTGAAATCAAAGTGATTTGACATCAAAATACTCCACGGACTGGATGGTTACGATGAGGGCCAGGAATGAGCCGGACCTAAGGGCAATATATGGCTGGTCCCTTGATTATTTGGCCATAGTGCCTAGGTACCCCATATGTTGGTGGGTCTATGCAGTTGGGTATAGATCCGCATTATATCCTGACTGATCAACATGTTATAGTGCATATGTTGGTTTCTAGTGTCTAGTCTAATTTATTGTCGATCGCCATTAACGACATTTCTTCTTGAATAGTTTATAATTACAAAATCAAAAAAAGATTTGATTCAAAGAGATGAATCAGTGAAATGTTCACTGTTTCTTTACATAAAAATGTGATTTATGATTAAAGGCCAATGAGGGCCGATGTTTTATTCTCTCAACTATTTTATATAAATAAATGTATTTTAATATCCTTTAAAGATTGTTTCCAGAAGTTTCTTTAATCTGATACCTGGAAACCATTCGTGATACTTGCTGGGCATTTTCAGATCACTCTTGCTTTGTGAATTCTTATTTATTTCAGTATCAAATGAGGACAAGAGTGAAAACTTTTAATAGACAACAAAAGTGGAGAGAGTCCAGCTGAAGGAATTTGGAGGTGTCAGAGTGAATAATACAAGGAAGTTAGTAAAAAGGTAAGGAAATTGTATTTAGTTATTATAATTTTAGAAGATTAGATTCTTGTTTCATACCATAACCTGTAAGCGATCCGAAATAATTAGACGTTATCTGTATATTTGTTTTAATATACAGGATTGTATTGTTTAAAGTTGTTTAATGACACCTAATCCTAACCCTGGATTTGGGGATGTTACATTCGGTCTTATGATTATACATCACACTATGGTAGCGCTAAAATATTCTACGATATATACATCGTAACACAATCGTTATTGATGCGTAAAAACTCGAAATGCTATTATCATGACAAGCATGACATTTGTATGAAAGACAGTAAAACAACTTTTCACAACACAAAAGTATATAGAGTCGTGTTTGTAAACTTTCCTGGGTACTTTGAAGTGGAGGGTGCTCTAGGGTCCGTCCGAAAATCTATGGTTATAAACAATTTCGTTTCGTTAGATCCCGTTCGTATTTTATTGCAACTTTTATATACGTGGTACTTATTAATCATTCACGCAACTCACTTTACTCTTATTATTATATTATGTACAAGTAATCGTCACATTCACTTTCTTTTCAAAATCCCTTATGTCCGTTAATGCCTTCTACGTTTCGACCCTCGTCTCCGCTCGCGATTCTTAAGGGTTTCTATACGCGCGGTCTTGGCTCCGACATTTTTATAAAATTGAAAAATTTATATTTTCACTTGAAATTTTTATGGCAGTTAATTAACTCTATTTATTACTCTCTATAACACCCTCCAAATCCGGGGTATAGATTTGGGGCATTATTAATATCAACTACAAACTAAACCTGCACAATCGGAAATTTTACAAGACCCTCATAGCTCAAGATATTCGATTCATCCCGGAAGCACGAAGATGTACAGAGACCTGAAGGAAAACTTTTGGTGGCCAAATATGAAGAAAGAAATAGCGGAATTGGTTAGCAAGTGTTATACGGGCCAAAGAGTGAAAGCTGAACATCAACGCCCGAGCGGACTACTACAACCACCAGATATTACAGAATAGAAATGGGAGCACTTAGCTATGGATTTTGTGGTGGGACTTCCAAGGGCGAAAGTAAATCATGATGCAATTTGGGTTATCATTGACCGATTAACGAAGTCAGCACATTTTCTTTCGATCAACGAAAGGTTTTCACAGGACAAGTTAGTGCACTTATATCTCAAGGAAATCATAATGCGTCATGGAGTACCCGTATCTATTGTATCGAATAATATGAATAATAATTCGTTAATTAGTTGATTATTACGAATAACTCGTATTTATACGAGTAGTGTTTCGATAAGTTAAAATTAGTATTCGAGCGATAATTTATTCATTCGAAGAATGTCGTAATAATTATTCGTATCGAATAATTAAATGCAGATAATTAATTAATTGATTAATTGTATAAGTTATACTAATAATAATAATAGTTCGATAATTATACGAGGAATGTGATTAGCTCGTATTTATACGAGTAGTTAATCGTTGGGTTAGATTATGGTGCGAATAGTAATTATTTATTCGATAAATAGCGTTTAAATTAGTTGTATCAATTATTTATTTATAAATAATCGATATAATCGAGTAAGTGATTATAATTTATAAATAATGGTAATAAATTATAATTGATCCTAATAATTAGGGATTAATTATTTTAAAATACAATAATTATTAATTAATTAATTAAAAATATAATTAAGGATTATTTAATTATAATTAATTATTTATAATCAATTATTAATTAATTAAATCTTGTTTAATTCATAATAATTAAACCATTAGTCCGTTTTGAGCGAAACGAAGACCCCTAGACTAAGAAAAATGAAACAAATCCAATAAAAATAATTGTAAGTCATAATTTCTTCTGGAAGAGAGTGGTCTTGTGTTAGTTAATTGTTTATATGCCCTAATAGGGGTAGAATTGAGCCAAATAAATTCCGAAAAATTATAATTAAATCAAATAGGGTTAGTTAATACAGGTATGCGTCTAGTATCGATTCTAAAAATATTTATAAGTCCAAAAATCCATTATGTGCTTTATGTGCTATGTGCTTAACGAGATTATATGAACCTTATGTGCTATATAATTATATGTGTATATATGCGAGTCAAAACCCGCATAGTCAAGAAGCGAGTCAAGCAGCGGGACCCTCTTATACCAAGAGTGTTCATCCCTATCCCAGAAGAGAGCTTTGAGTTACCAGATCAGGTGTAACAGGATAAGTAGTAATGTTGGTTTGAATAAAAGTTGTGTGGTGAGAATGTAGATAGAATAAAGTTTTGTAATAAAGAGAGTTCTTGAGACAGATTGTTTTTATTTGGGTTTGTAATAAAGTTAGTATGTCGTTCTTGTTTTCAACTCTTAACCTTAAAAGATCCTGAGTAGCAGTAGTTCGGGGTAATTATTATATTTATATTCCGCTTGTGCAGGTTTAGTTTGTAGTTGATATTAATAATGCCCCAAATCTATACCCCGGATTTAGAGGGTGTTATAGTTGGCATCAGAGCTTAGGTTTTGACCCTTGAAAACAAGAACATTAGGGTTAAGATAAGATAGGAAGGTCATATAGGATAGAAGTAAGAATGTTAGGGTTGTTTGTTTATGTGATTAAAAGTTATGAGTTTTAGGATTGTGATTTAATTGTTCCTATGTTATTATTGTTATGTATATTAGATGGCTTCTTCGTCGTCATCTACGGAGCAGACTGAGTCAGACCCAGTAGTAGCACCAGTACTAGCCCCAGCATCAGTGCAGATTTTTCCTCCATTACCACCACCTACACCATTGCCACCTGGACCAGCACTAGAGATACCCCCTCCACCTGAGGTACCAGACTTTATTGATTATTTCCCTTAATTTTAGCCGGAGATACCTGACTTTCCACCTTTGGAGTTTCCGATGTTTGATGTTCCTGATATGGTTGAAATTCCACAGTGGGAGGACTTAGAGCCACAGGTTCCTGTGCCACAGTTTGAGATTCCAGAGATTCCACAGATGGAGCCAGAGTTAGAGCCACCGGTATATGCCCCCATGGAGCAGCCTGTTTTGTTTCCTGCACCGCTAGTTGTTTATGCCCCTGTGCCCGGAGTATACCAGTTCCCGCAACCAGAGTTTATGGACGAGGTGGTGGTGAATCAGCCATTATCATTGCCTTCTCGAGGTTCCCGCACAGATCTTCGTGAGCATCACACAGTTACATATCAACGGTACCAGTCAGAGAGAGAGGAGATGGTCAGATGGCAGGATCAGTGTAGAGAGATCTTTGGGTTGTTTGAGACACATGAGGACGGTCCAGTTCGAGCACTTCACCCACACTATATCTTGAGAGAGAGACTACGCCAGATCCACAGGGCTGGTTCTCAGGAGCTTACTGACTTGAGGCAGCAGGACATTAGTACAGAGACAGCATATCGCAGGGCGATGAGACTCACAGAGGCAGTGTTAGAGGCTTTGCAAGAGGAGCTGAGCCGTGTGCCACCGGGATTCTGATCTCAGTAGACAGAGGAGTGTTGTATCTTGTATATTATCTGTAGATAGAGGCAACATAGTATTATATGACTAGTTTGTATGAGTGTAGCTACTAGTTTTGACTGATAGTAGTAGCAGTACGACTGACATATTATAGACTTTTGTATCAAGCATTGACACATGCAGCTGGTGTCCTACCTATATATATATAAGATGAACCTTTTCATGTTTTCTTTATTTTATTTTTCCAGTCATTTAAGCATTTACATTTATTTTATTATTTTACCGTTGCATATTTTAAAATGTTGTTTTATTTATAATCATGTTGCACCCTTTATGTTTTCAAAATTTTAAATTATTTTAAAAGGATTTATTTAAACATCGCACTGTTTTACTTATTCATTTAGATATTTAATAAATTGTTTTCTTTCTCTATATCAACTGTTTTAACGCTGTTTTAATATTATAAAGACTGTTTTTATTCCATAACACCTGTTTAGTAAATTGTTATTAAGAGGACCCATTGTTTTATTATCAGAAATATGGCACCTAAAAGAAAAGCACGACCCGACTCGTCTAACGGAAATACCGAGGGTCAAAACGATAATAACCAGATGGATCAGATGTTTCATCTCATGCAACAGCAGATGCTGATGATGCAGCAATAGATGCAGCAACAACAACAACAGTTTCAACAAAAAATGCTACACCAAGCCGCTCATCCAGAACATCAAGTACCACCAGCAGCACCTGTAGTTACTTTCAAGCAATTTCAGTCGATAAAGCCTCCAGAATTTTCCGGTTCCACAGATCCTACAAAGGCGAGAGCTTGGCTGAAGGAGATAGAAAAGACTTTTACGTTGGTTAAGGTTGAGGAAGAACAGAAGACGGACTTTGCCAGCTACTTTCTGAAGGGCGAAGCCAATTACTGATGGGAATCAAAGAAAGCTTTGGAAGGAGAAGGTGTGGTAACCTGGGATAGATTCATTGATCTTTTCCTGGAGAAATATTTTTCTCGCTATATGAAGAATCAGATGGAGATCAAGTTCCTGGAACTGAAGCAAGACAACTTATCGGTCGCGGATTATGAGACCAAGTTCACTGAATTGGCTAGATTTGTTCCTGAGCAAGTGGATACGGATGAAAAGCGGGCCAAGAGATTCCAGCAAGGACTGAAGCCATGGATTCGTAGCAGGGTAGCCGTATTTGAGCTGACGACTTATACGTCTATTGTTCAGAAGGCCATGATTATTGAAGGTGAGAGTGAAGCAGCTCAGAAAGAAAAGGGACCAGGAAATTCCCAGAACCGTTTCAACAGAAGGCCGGGATTTCAAGCCCGGGGAAAGGTAAATACTAGGAGACCAGAACAGGGCAACCAGAGGATGGGTAATCGAGTTCCAGCTCTGAATCACCAAAGACTTATCCGACCGCCTATACCTGATTGCAAAATATGTGGTAAAAAGCATACTGGGATTTGCAACAAGCCAAATGTCACGTGTTTCAAGTGCAAGCAAAGGGGACACTACTATGGAGAATGTCCGATGGGAAAGGTAGAAGTTACTTATTTCCAGTGCAGAAGAAAAGGACATATTGCTAAGGACTGCAGAGGGGTTGCAATGGCCACTAGTATTCCAAGGGTTTTAGCATTACCTCCACCTCCACTACCACCACAAAATCAGCCCAGGGCAAGGACTTTCAACATGTCAATGAAGGAAGCTGTACAGAGTCCGAATGTGGTTACAGGTACGCTCCTTGTGAATTCAGTAAATGCCCAAGTATTGATTGATTCAGGAGCTACTAGATCTTTTATTTCTGAAGGTTTTATTTCTAAGATAGATTGTGAGGTTTAGTGGTTAGATGAAGTGTTAGTCATAAAATTAGCAAATGATGATCAGGTTACAGAAGATCGAGTATGTCCAGGTTGTGATATTGAGATAGGAAGATGTCATTTCTCAGTTGACTTGATACCTTTCAGGTTAGGAGAATTTGATATTATTTTAGGAATGGATTGGCTAGCTAGTAATAATGCTCAGATTGATTGCGCAAATAAGAAAGTGAAATTGCAGACTGAAGAAAATATAACGGTAATATTTAAAGGTGAGAAACAAAAGCATAGATTCTTAACAATGATGTAGACGAAACGATTGCTACGTCAAGGATGTCAAGCCTATTTAGCCTACATGTTGGACACCGAAAAAGAAAGCCCGAAGATTGAAATTATTCTTGTAGTTTATGAGTTTCCCGATGTCTTTCCAGATGAACTTCCAGGACTCCCTGCGGATCGAGAAATCGAGTTCACTATTGATTTGGCACCAGGGACTGAACCAATTTCGAAAGCTCCATATCGAATGGCACCTGTTGAAATGAAGGAATTAGAAAAGCAATTGCAAGAACTTCTCGACAAAGGAATTATAAGGCCAAGTGTATCCCCATGGGGCGCACCAGTATTGTTCATGAAAAAGAAGGACGGTAGCATGCGAATATGTATCGATTATCATGAGCTGAACAAGTTAACTATCAAGAATAAATATCCTTTGCCTCGCATCGATGACTTATTTGATCAACTGAAAGGAGCAGCATGGTTTTTGAAAATCGACTTACGATCAGGTTATCATCAATTAAAGATCAAGGCAAAAGATATTCCAAAGACTGCGTTCAGAACGAGGTATGGACACTATGAATTTCTTGTGATGGCTTTTGGACTGATGAATGCACCTGCAACATTTATGGATTTGATAAATCGAGTATTCAGGAATTACCTGGATAAGTTTATCATTGTATTTATTGATGACATCTTGATTTATTCGAAAATGGAAGAAGAACACGCATCACACTTAAGAACGACATTGGAGATGTTACGAAAGGAACAAATTTATGCGAAATTTTTGATATGTGAATTTTGGTTGAAAGAAGTGCAATTTTTAGGACACATCACTATTGAAGGAATTCAAGTGGATCCAGCGAAGATTGAAGCTATTTTAAATTGGGAAAGACTAAAGACTCCAACGGAAGTTCGAAGTTTCTTGGGATTAGCAAGTTACTACAGAAGATTTATTAAAGATTTTTGCAAAGATAGCCACACCTTTGACGAAGTTGACACGAAAGAATGAAAAGTTTGAATGGAACGAGAATGCGAAGTAAGTTTTCAAGAATTGAAGAATCGATTAGTAACCGCACATGTGATTGTTTTACCTGATGATCAAGAAGACTTTGTCATATAAAGCGACGCTTCGTATCGAGGACTTGGATGGGTTTTGATGCATCATGGAAACGTGATCGCATATGCTTCTAGACAACTAAAGCCGCATGAACAAAAATATCCGACGCACGATCTCGAACTAGCAACAATCGTATTCGCACTAAAGCTCTGGAGACACTATCTATACAGCGAAAGATGTGAGATTTACATGGACCATAAAAGCTTGAAGTATATTTTCACTCAGAAGGAACTCAATATGCGACAACGACGTTGGCTAGAGTTAATCAAGGATTACGACATTTCAATCAATTATCACCCAGGCAAAGCTAATATGGTAGCAGATGCGTTAAGTCGAAAGGAACAATTGAACCTGTTAACCTCTTCAGAAGACTTAATCAAGGAATTCAATAAACTGAAGATTGAAGTTCGTGTTCCAGAAAGCTCTACAGAAATGATTTACGCTATGACTTTTCAGCCAGAACTATTGGAAAAGATAAGAAGGTGTCAAGAAGAAGTAATGGATCAGGAAATCGACAACTTGACAGGAGAAGAGATTACCAGTCAGAAGGATGCCAAAGGAATTTTTCGAGTTGCTTCGAGGATCTGGATACCTAATGTACCGGAACTAAAAGCGTAAATTTTACAAGACGCTCATAGCTCAAGATATTCGATTCATCTCGGTAGCACGAAGATGTACAGAGACCTGAAGGAAAACTTTTGGTGGCCAAATATGAAGAAAGAAATAGCGGAATGGGTTAGCAAGTGTTATACGTGGCAAAGAGTGAAAGCTGAACATCAACGCCCGAGCGGACTACTACAACCACTAGATATTCCAGAATGGAAATAGGAGCACTTAGCTATGGATTTTGTAGTGGAACTTCCAAGGACGAAAGCAAATCATGATGCAATTTGGGTTATCATTGACGGATTAACGAAGTCAGCACATTTTCTTCCGATCAACGAAAGGTTTTCACTGGACAAGTTAGTGCACTTATATCTCAAGGAAATCATAATGCGTTATGGAGTACCCATATCTATTGTATCGAATAATATGAATAATAATTCGTTAATTAGTTGATTATTGCGAATAACTCGTATTTATATGAGTAGTGTTTCGAGAAGTTAGAATTAGTATTCGAGCGATATTTATTCATTCGAAGAATGTCGTAATAATTATTCGTATCGAATAATTAAATGCAGATAATTAATTAATTAATTAATCGTATAAGTTATACTAATAATAATAATAGTTCGATAATTATACGAGGAATGTGAGTAGCTCGTATTTATACGAGTAGTTAATCATTGGGTTAGATTATGGTGCGAATAGTAATTATTTATTCGATAAATAGCGTATCAATTAGTTGTATGAATTATTTATTTATAAATAATCGATCTAATCGAGTAAGTGATTATAATTTGTAAATAATGGTAATAAATTGTAATTAATCCTAATAATTAGGGATTAATTATTTTAAAAATACAATAATTATTAATTAATTAATTAAAAATATAATTAAGGATTATTTAATTATTAATTAATTAAATCTTGTTTAATTCATAATAATTAAACCGTTAGTCCGTTTTGAGCGAAACGAAGAGCCCTAGACTCAGAAAAATGAAACGAATCCAATAAAAATAATTGTAAGTCATAATTTCTTCTGGAAGAGAGTGGTCTTGTGTTAGTTAATTGTTTATATGCCCTAATAGGGTAAAATTGAGCCAAATAAATTCTGAAAAATTATAATAAAATCAAATAGGGTTAGTTAATACAGGTATGAGTCTAGTATCGATTCTAAAATTATTTATAAGTCCAAAAATCCATTATGTGCTTTATGGGCTATGTGCTTTACGAGATTATGTGAACCTTATGTGCTATATAATTATATGTGTGTATATATGCGAGTCAGTTAGAAACGCATGGGTAGATTGATAGGGTTATGTGGTATAAATTCGAGATACGCGTATGTAGTAAGTTATCTAAATGACTATCTTTCTATGAGTGATTCAGTATCAGCAAGGCAGATCAAGCAGGAGATAGAAGACGGTGAGTTAAACCAGGTTAAGTACGCTCAAGGCAAGTTTTTCCCCTATTCTTAATTCAGAATAGTGAATTATATCCCATTTTTCACATCAGTTACACTTCGATAATTCTTGGTAATATATACTTTTACACAGTTATTGATTCTTATTTTTATTTCATTTCGATTCTTGATTTCTCCCAATTTATTGAATCCCCTATTCATATTCCAATACTTTTACCCTTGTTACATATACTCTGATATATCCTGATATTGGGATACATAAAAAGCATTCCGATTGTTCCGGATGCTAAACTTTGGACTGGATGGTTACGATACGGGCTGGGTTTTACCCAGACCTTTAATTAATAGGCCATAGTTGCCTGAGTACTCCTTATATTGGTTGGGTTTATGTAGTTGGGTATAGATCCGCACTGTATCCTGACTGATCAGCAGGTTATAGTGCATATGTTGGTTCTTGTTTCCAGTCTTGTTTATTTGGCACTCGACAGTGTTGGCAAATTATTATTCTATATAGAAACAGATAGTTGTTCAAACCAGCAGCTTATCGATTCATTTATTCTTCTCTCTTTATACTATATAAACTGTTGCAGGCTTGTTGAGCAATTTTGGCTCATCCCCTTTATTGTTATTCCTATTGTTTTACAGTTAAGGTAGATAATGAAACCCATCAGAACCCGCATAGTCAAGAAGCGAGTCAAGCAGCGGGACCCTCTTATACCAAAAGTGTTCATCCCTATCCCAGAAGAGAGCTTTGAGTTACCAGATCAGGTGTAACAGGATAAGTAGTAATGTTGGTTTGAATAAAAGTTGTGTGGTGAGAATGTAGATAGAATAAAGTTTTGTAATAAAGAGAGTTCTTGAGACAGATTGTTTTTATTTGGGTTTGTAATAAAGTTAGTGTGTCGTTCTTGTTTTCAACTCTTAACCTTAAAAGGTCCTGAGTAGCAGTAGTTCGGGGTAATTATTATATTTATATTCCGCTTGTGCAGGTTTAGTTTGTAGCTGATATTAATAATGCCCCGAATCTATACCCCGGATTTGGAGGGTGTTATACTCTCTATAAACATTTCACTACTTTTGAATATCCTTAAGTCGATCATTTCTATTTCCAAAGTTCATAATTCGTAGCAGTTTTTATCGCGTAAATCATTTTTACTAAAGCGGTCATAACTTTTGATTCGTAAATCAAAATTAAGCGATTCAAGCATGTAACTGATCCTCAGAAATTTTCTATCATAATCAAGTCTTAGTTTTCAAGAAACTACAGTTTATACTTTCTGTAACTCTGCAGAAAATGTATAGTTGTGTTTTGTTCCTTTTAATGGGGTTACGATTACGATCCGGGTTTCGTTTACACTCTAAATCACTAACCAACCGTCAACAATCACCATACCATCATGTTATTGAGGCAACAACATTAACCTTAATATCTAACTAACTAAACATCAAGAAAATCACAAAACAACTACCAAAACTAGGTTTATAACTAAGATCTTAAAGTTTCTTGAAACTTAAACCTTAAAAAAGATTGGTCAAGGATTTATACCTTTATTGAAAGCTTGGGATGTGTTATTCATTATGGTTGAACCTTGGGAGGGCTTGGTTATGCTTAAGGAACCTAGATCATGCCATGAAAATCAAGAAATCAAGAAAAATGACTATTCCTCACTATTCATCATCACTTTAAAGAATTTATTTCACCAATCAAACCTTAATGAAATGCTCTAAAAAATTTATCTTACCTTAGTTTAGGATGTAGGAAGCTTAGGAATTAATTATAGAATTTTTCCATGGTTAGAAGTTGATGTTTTGAATTTGATTTCTCTTCCTTTTTGCAAATTGTCGAATGGAGCTTTTCAAAGGGAGAAGATAGAGTTTTTGTTGGTTTCTTGAATGCTTCTTGTGAAAGTAATGCTATGTAATCTTTGTATATATCTCCTAGGATTGTTAAATCTTGCCATATCTTCCTAGGTTTCCTATTTTCCAAGCTATAACACTAGCGTAGCTTAGATACTATTCAAGCAACTATTCACTAGCTAGCAATCATGTTCTCTAACTAGGCTACTATTTGGTTATTAACCGTGGTCAGTTTTTTACCCTAGTTATCTTGTATGATTAGCTTGGCTTGATACGTTTATTTATTCGCTTACGGGTTCGCTCAGTCGCTTACCCCTTTTCATAATAAATATTCGTAAACGGTTCGCAGGGTAAATCCTTTCTTATACGTCCTTTATGTTTTGAAGCCTCGTACTTGGATTTGAATTTGTAGGAATTTAGATTTATAATTATATCGTGATTCTCATATTCCTTGACGGTTCTAGATACGGTCATTTTTCAAAGTTCGTTTTCTTCAAAAACCAATAGCGTTTACATACACTTATTTGAAACGTATGATCATGTTATCGACTCAGAAACTAAATTTCTCATGCACAACATAGTGTGGGCTAAAAAATTTCCGTATTGTCAGGGTTACTATTCATCAAACATTTTTACAAATTTCAAAAATTTTAGTTATTACAACCATAGATATATAGATTCGAGAACTCTGTGATGTAAAAATGCACACAGCTACTTACAAGTATTTTTACAAAGATGAACAGAGAGAATTCCTAATAGATATAGCTTTATCTATTTCTTTGTTCAACTTCTATTGTTCACACACTTGTTCCATCGATAATTAACAATTGCTACACTTGGTTTATATATTACCAAGTTATATATGAATAAGACAAACAATAAAAATAAGAATCTAGGTCTATTCACATGTTGCTTTATTTCTCTATCCAGCATCTTTTAATATCTTCAGTTAAGCATAAAAATGGAAAGGTTTCTTAGTTCTCTAGAACCTACAAATAGACTACCACATTTCTTTTATATACAATCAACCCATGTGACTGTCAAGTCGCTTTCAACTGATATTTGAATCTATTATTCGTTGAAACTTCAGCATTATTCGTTAATACTTCATTTGAGTTATCCATTGAGTCTTTAATGGATTATCTGTTAAAAGTGTCTTGAGTCATCCATTGAAGCTTTGAGTTTATCTGTTGATGATGAATTCCTTAGCAGTTGACACTCTTTCACTTATACAAAACTACAAGGCATCTTCTATTTACAATTAGCCAACCTATTTTGTATATCTTTTTAGTAGTCAACAAAACTCATAATTCACTACAACTTCTAAACTTTTAAGCTGTTTGTTGCATACAGAAATGTGTTACAAACTTGTTTAATACAAGCTACTCCATCAATTTATGGTTACAAAATCATTTAAATTATCTAGTTAGAGTGTTTTGTTGAGTTATCATCAAGCCCACAACATCTTCCTAACAGAAAGTCAAAGAGAGCATCATGCAAGAAGAAGGATATGCATGACATCACGGAACCACTACAACTCCTTCACATGGACTTGTTTGGCCCAGTCAATGTCATGTTAATGTCAATGAAGAAATATGGCTTAGTAATTGTTGATGACTATTACAGATTGTTAGGTCTCGAAGTAACATAGAAGGGGGTTGAATACGATACTCACTAAATTAAAAATATTGAATATTTTGTAGATAAATAATTTAGTGTTCGGTTAGTGGTTCATGTTCTTGAGGTTAATAGTGTTTAGGACATTAAAATGAATAACACAAGATATTCATGGATATATGTATATCCTCGATGGGTTGCTATACTCCGGTAAATAAATTAACCAGATACAATCCAATAACAACAATGTTCTTGCTTTTACAAAGGGTTAAATATCAAAGTGGTCATTCAACTGAATGCCATATATCAGTTTAATAATCAAAGTTAACGGGGTATCATTTGAATCACTAAAGTTATAATAAATATCATACATATACCTCAAAATATGTGTTCGAGAATTAAAATTTATTTTATGGAGTTCTATATATTTTTCTCGAATCCTATTACAACCAAATGAAAATGTATGAATTCTAGTATTTTCTATAATATAATAAGATTTTTTAAAATTTATCTACTATTTATTTTTAATTTTGTAGTCATTTACTTTATTTAAATAAAAATAATTAGTAGATAAATTTTAAAAATCTCAAAAAATCATCTAAAATACTATGAATTCATAAATTTTTATTTGGTTGTAATAAGATTTAAAAAAATGTTTAGAACTCCATAAAATAAATTTTAATTCTCGAGCACATATTTTGAGGTATCTGTTTGATATTTATTATTACTTTAGTGATCCAAATGATACCCCGTTAAGTTTGATGATTAAACTGATATATGATCTTGAGTTGAGTGACCACTTTGATATTTAACCCCTTTTACAAAGGTCCACAAATTAAATCCTATACAATATTCTAGCAATTTCTTTAGCAAAGGATTTAATTACCGAATATAAATTATAATACCCTTTATGAATATACAAGATTCAAAATGGGCAGTATAACATTTCTCTGGTGAGAAGTTTAATGAATATAACTTTGAGAGTAGGTCTTCTCTGTATCTCTTTGTTCCATTTTCTTGAACTCTTGTGGCAGATGAATAACAAGAGCCAAAATAATTGTTATAAACTGAATTAACTCTTTTTACCTCTTTAGTGTGGTCTTCATATGAATTTGAATTACGTGGCTAAATGTTAACCAAGAAAAATAATTGATAAAAATATTAAGTGTTGCTTGTTGGTGTCACTAGCACCCAAGGATGTTCCTTGCACTTATAATCTTCAAGATGTATGAAAGTTGTGCCGACAAGGACCAAGGATATGTATACTTGTGCATAGAGTAGCCAAGGAAGGTTCTTTGCCTTAGAATTTAACTCTGCTTGTGCCTACAAAAGACAAGGCAAGTGTTACTCATGCCTAGAGTGGTATAAGGTGAGTTTGCCTTAGTTTCTTGAGCTAGCAAGGTTCACTTGCGCCTAGAGGGGATAAATAGAGTCATTGACTTAGTTTTTGGAGGCTACTTTCACCTAAAAGGCTGTACTTGTGCCTAGAGGGGGAAAGAAACTTCCTTACTTAGGTTTTTAAGGTAACTTGCACCTCCAAGGAGCTAGTAACAACCCACCTGCGCCTAGAGTGTACTAAGGGCAATTCAAAGTTATTATTTCTTCCAAGTTACTCTTACTAGGTTAAGACCACTTCTAGTACTTAGTTTTGGAGCCATACTATAAGGTAGTGGCTTCTACTAAGTAAAGGAGTAGCCTTGGTGACTCCTTCTACAAGGTAGTGATCATTTTTACTTAGCTTTTATAGAGCATTTTAACCCTTTAGCTGTACATCCTGCACACATCTTCTCGTACTTCAAAAGAATAGATGTTCAATCTAAGTATGTTCTTCATCTTAACAATTCTTCTATTGACAATACTCAGATTCCTTCACGAACCGCTGATTCCTAGTGTTAACTGGTCTAGTTCACAGACGACTAACTTCGATCCAGATCTTCGTATTATAACCTTGATTACATTTTTAATCTTGCATTAACTTTATCGCTTCAAACACTGACTGTCAATAAACAAACGTACTTACACTGAAATCTTTTCTGATACTTAGACAACGTCTTCATTGCTACTTTAATCTTGAATACTTCATTCACTATTCTTCAATGACACTTGAAAATATAAATGAAATCCTTTCAGTGAGTATAAATTCAAGACTGCAGTTGTCTTTGTTAACTTTTGTCTTTACTCTTTCTTCAATTCTTCAGATTCCTATGCTTCGAACACTGTCTATCTTTAATTAATGCTAATACACTGAAATTTTCTGGTAGCACTTTTACACTGAATCTTCAACACTTCTAAAACCATGAAAGTCATCGAACCTTATTCTTCACTGAGGCATGAACATTTTAAGGAACTTATTTCAGTGACCTGTAAACAGACTTCAAAACTTCTTCTAATGTTTTGATTCTTTGTGTTTTCCATGTCTTCATTTCTTCCTGATTTCTTGTGTAGACGTGGTATTATTTACTAGTCATGTTCTAGAGTTGAGTTATCACATCTACAGCTTCGCAATCTCACCAAAAATCTCCCCTATTTGATTGTTAAACCTAAAAAAATTAAATAGAGAGGATAACTCTACTACCAACTAGAAAAAGTAAAGTACCGGGGCATGTAAATAATGCTATTACTTTTCTGGATTACATTTTGCATTTCCAGATTTCTTGAATAATTGAGGTGAAAGATGTTTGTTCCCCTAACAGTGAGCTACTCTTCAAGTAGTCTCATCATCATTTCATTGGATCTTCAAATCTCTGCCAGATAACTCTTCTCAGTCTTGAATTAATCATAAAAACTTCTCTTGTACTACCATATTTCTTTGTTTGAAAAGAATATATCTCTCATGCTCCTCCCCCTATGAGAGATAACTTCTCCCTTTTAGAAAAAATAGCTTCCCCCCTTACGAAGAACATTGGTGAACCAATACAACTTATTCTGATCATTAGGAAATCACCTTTATTTACCACTTCTCCCATTCAATAGGACATCTGTAGTATAAATCACCTTTGTTTTTTTCTGCCGCTTCTCCCCCTTAGTTGAGGAATCCTCCATTATCATTTATGTAGCACATCTTCCCTTTCGATAAGAGAATGAAGTATTTAGCTGTCTGAAGAATTCTCATATAGCTCTTGGTTGGAAAGAAGTAGCAAGTTGTAGTATGATCAATAATGCCCTTTAAATACTGAAACAATGGTTTCATTATTGATCATCAAGTTAATCAAAATTCCCTACATCCTTATGCCTCCCAAATGTTAGATCACAATTATTACGCCCTAACTATTCGATTCCGATCTGTAAATGTTAGATCCCTAAGAGTTAGGTCCTAACATAAACATATTTAAGTCCTTGAAAAATTTAGAGTTGGGTCCCTAAGAATCATATTCTAAAAGATTGAAGATTACGAACCATGTTTAGTGAAAGGGAATAAGATTTGGTGTTTCTCTTCTTCCTCACTGTGAGTATGTGATTCTGTTTTGTGTACCTCATAAGTGTTTCACTCTTCTCTCCACTCGTGTTTACACTCAATCTCAGAAGTGTATCACTCCTCTCATAGCTCCAAAATCTAGCTGTACTTGCAAGGAAATCATCATATCCATCCTTAAGGAGGTCACATGTGGTGCAATGGGAATTCAAAAATCCCCATCCTTGTTAAAATTATCAGATAAATCAGAGTCATAATTTATAAGTTGCTAATTTCCTGTTGAGGGTTCCAGATTTGAACTCTGGTAAAGTAAACAGTGATCCAAATAATTTAGCATAAAGATCAAAGTTTCCTTATAATGTAAGTGAATACATTTCCTTGTGACTCATCAGGTTAATCTGAATAAGAGTCAACAAGTTACCAGTCTGTGCCTATGTCAGACCCACTATCCGCAGATGTATCCAGGGTATTTAAACTTGGGGAGGTAGACACTAATCACTGAAAAATGGCTATTGGATCATTATCTTCTCCTAAAACCTGTAAAGGCAATTGGCCCATTAAAGAACCTAAAACAGTTGGTCCATTAAAGAACCTAAAACAGTCGAATATGACCTTAAAATGATCGAAACTCTTATTTCCGTCAACTCTTCCTTTGTATGTGTAACCTTACCTTGATGTCACTACTTCAGATACCCTGGCCGACAGATGAATTTCAATAGACAAACCATGTTGAGAGGAAGAATCTAATAAGTGATTTTATGCCTTTTTAGCCATTACATCATTTTGAGAAGATGTATGGGGGCTAGTTGTTGCTTCAGTTTTAATACTACACGACTTTGTAGAAGACAGAGTTGCTGGGTTGACCTCAAAATCTTTCTTATGTGGTTAACTAAAGGCACTTTCTCCCTCACGCTCGTTCATACTTCATTTTAGGGGTAAGAGAGTTTTGGTTGGTTCCATTTTAGTATTTTTCTTTATAGTCTGGAATATAAGTTTTGGGTTTTTAAGCTGATGAATATTAATAAAAAGAGGCCATTGGAGGCTAAACCCGCACTATAAAAAATATAGCATACTAGAAATAAAATGCATTAACAATGTGGTAACACATATAAATATAGTGTGGGTTTTTAGCGAATCTATCAAATATAGTGCGGATTTTTAGCGAATCTATCAAATATAGCAACACATATAAATTTGCTGGAACGTAAAATCTCATAATTATCTGCAACAATATATTAACAATATATCATTGACTGATACTTGTCATGTATTTTAGATACCAATAAATATGTTGCACCTTATTTTGATATATTTTAAATTATGAAACCGATTTGAAATGGAATAATCTACATCATAATTTAAATATATTAAAATAGGATATTAACAAATTAAACACTAAAGATCTATCAGATAGACATTAGTATTCAACTTCAAACACCGTACAAATGTTAGCTCCTAAGAATTGCAAGTTCTCAAGCAATATTTCTCAATAAATAGAGCATCATTAATCAATATTATCTTGTTTGCAATCTTAGAAAAACATTCTAAGTTCCATATATGTAATAACCCCAATATTTGGAATTTTTGAAACCCTGGTGAATAGTAACTTTTGTTGGTTGTGTTGATTAAGGAAAATTATCAGACCACTCTATATAGGAGTACTGTTATGGAAATTCTGAGATCGTATTAGTATTCCTTAAAGTAAATGAGTGTATGTAAAGATCGTCAAAATTCGAATTCAAACACTTTGATTTTTCCCGAAAATCCACTAGATACTGAAATAAATAAGTATAAGGTAACATGATTAAAAAGGGATACAATTCAAGGATTATAATAGAGGATCATTAAAGGAATATAAGATATTAAGAGAGTTTCAGGGAAGCCCAAGTAAAAGGTCTCGAATATGATCCCTCAAAGGATCAACGAGAACAAGGGTTAAGTGAACCGTAAAATGAATAGGTGACCAAGATTCAAGCTTGTACAAGAAGCAAGGGAATTAAACATGTGGACTAGAAACAAGGTGACATCATCAAACTACAAGATAAAGACACGTGGCATGGAAGTGATATAGGGAGGATGAGGTAAGCAATGTTAAAGAGATATTATGTTTTGATGAATTCTAGCCAAACAAAGTAACCATGATAAAATCCAATGTTAAAAGTAACCAAGCCTTAAACACCATATGTTCATCAAAACACAAATCAAAAGCATTTCTTCCCCATTTTCCATCAAGAAACTTTCGCCCCCTTTTTATGAAAATCAAAGTCCAAGATCCACATCTTGCTAATTTCCAAGGTTATTATCTTAGCTTCTCCTAGTTAAGTTACATACTTCATAGAAATCTTGGATTCAAAATCCTTTCCTAGCATTTTCTATAAATCATTCAAGAAGATGATGAATAGTGTTTTCTAGAATAGAACTTTGATTTCTTGATGTTAATGGAAAGATCAAGGTTGTTTAAGAGTGGATCTAAGCTCCCATAGGCATTTAAAGGATCTTGCATTATTTCAAAGCTCCAAGGAAGGTATAAAACTTCTGGACCTTTAGTACTAAGTTTGTTTGCTCGATTTTTGTAATGGTTTGGATGGATGAGTAGTGATTTGAATGATGAGCATGATTTGAGCTTGATTTGTTAAGTAAGTTTAGTTGATGTTGAAGATAGTATGATATTGGATTGAAATGAGGATTTTGAGCTTATGTTAACTAAAATCAGTAGCCTAGGTATGAATCTTGAGTTGTTGATGTTTGGTAGTGATTTGGTGTGAAATTGGTATGGTTAAAATTTGGAAAACTCGTAAACATAGTCGTCGTAATGTCCGTTTTCATATAGAGCGTTGTGCTTAGTATACGGAGGAGAAATCTCACTAACCAAACTGTAACTCTTCCATGTTTAGCTAGATCCTGTCATAAACTTTATTTTGGTATGTGGTTCGCTTAGATCCGATGTACGGTTTAGGAGAAACGACCGTTTTAACGGCGTTTTGTGAACAAACCTTTACCCCTCGATTAAATTTGAAACCTTGTTTAAGGCCCTTAAAAGACTAATTGGATTACAAAACAATTATATAAGATTGATTAGGCAGTTGGTAAAGTACTCGCGAAAGAGTCGCCCTCAAATGTTAAATGATTAATTTTATAAAAATGGTGGAGCCTAGGGTACTCGAGCGACTAACGTAAGTCGTTAAGCGCTAAAGCGAGCGTTATGGTCTAAGTGGATAAATTCTAGTTTCTTAAGAGACCGTGGTTTAATTCCGGCTTATATGTTTTTTATAGGTTACTGGACTCACAACTTACCTTTTACCATCCCCGATCGCTCATGAAAGTTTTCTACCTGTTTATTGTTGTTGTGATGATTATATGTATATGCATTATCTTGAGATAAGTGCATGGTGATTAGTAGAAAATCTTATGATATATTGAAGCATATTGATATGATATATATGTATATGCATGCCTGTTTCAATATCTTGATATTTCATTTGTCGATTCAATTAATTATAAACTGCATAATACCTATGCTAGAGATAGGCATTATTTGCGTATACCCTTAGTATAAGGGACCCAAAGTTGAAAATTTTCCTAAAACCGGGAGGCGAGGTTCCCGAGTATATCTTATATAGTTTTCTATAACTATTAATTGAATAAGGTGTATTCGATAGTTTCCATTAATAATCAAACTTTATTTTTGATTATTCAAATAAAGATCTTACTTTCGTATAAGTATATCTTTTGTTATTTCTTATTCATTTCAAGTGTTAGTTTCAAACCTTCTACTTCTTTTATTTTCTAAAGAACTATTTTGGAAATATTATTTAAATAATATTATTATGATATTTTCTAATATATTGGGACTGATTTATTTTATTAAATCATCCTTTCTCCAAACATTTTTAAAAATGTTTTCGAGTCTTCAAAATGATTTTAAAAGTTAAAGAGGATCCTATAACTCGATTTTAATTTAAATCTTCCCTTTCGAGGAGGGATTTAAATATTCGCTCAAAACCTAAGGGATCCGGCTCCGTGGTATATTTTTGGTGCAACAGAGTTGCTAATTTGATAAAAGAGTTTGATTACTTGCCCAATGTTCGGGAAGTAAGCCCAATCAAATGTGTCAGCATAGGTGACATGGGCTCAGTGGTAGTCCATTAAAGCGTAGGTGGCTGAGTGGCAGTCCTGCATGAGGTCCTAATGCGGCCATAGCGATGACCAGTAGGGAATTCATCCATCTACTAGTAAAAAAGGTGACTTGATTGATATCTTTGCCTAATCAATAAGATATCAGGTTTATGCCAAAGTTTCTTCATTCCAAAATTCTTGGGAATGACAACTCCATTTATACTTTTCATAACAGAGGTTTTAAAGTAGTATATGATATATATATAAGTGTATATATATATATCGGGTGTGGCACCCAAAATTCGGCGTCAGGGATCTAGGAGGCCATACCATCTTGAATCATGTATAACACTTATCTCGTACAATAATATATAAATACTCGCACCTTTATGACCCCATACTTATGAACACACACACACACACACACACTTATATGTTATTGTCTTGTAAATGAACAAATCATTACTAGAGTGTATCAATCCACAAGTGATTATTATTACAGTCCCAAAAGTGATTAAGTCTTACCACAGGTGTAACCTTTATTTAAGGTTAGACCGGCGGCCAAATATACGTTTCTTCATTGTTATCTTACATAAGTCATACTTGTAAATAAGCCGTACTAAAAACAACTGAAAACCAATCCAGCTTATTCGATCTACCTAGGGTGCTGCACAAACATCCTACGGAACAGCTGGCCATTTCCTACCCATTTCCTGGCCATGAGTTTCATGTTAGGCATCTTGATTCACTATTGTGTTGTGTCAATTAAAGAAGACAAGTGTGAGCTATAATGCCCAGCATAATAATGTACAGTATGAAAAGACTGTATGAGAAATTCATGTCTGATTCTCTATACAATAAATATATTTTTTTAGAAATAATTCTTCTTAGTGGAACACACCTTATTTCAAAATAATTCATTTATTGACTTATTAGTCTGCAAATATCTTAATGGTAACCCGACACCTAGGCTTGGGTTACGGTATTGCATCTCAGTTCTAATTGGAAAAATATAGGACATTCACCAGAGCCACCGCATACGATGATTAGTCGTCATCCGTAAATCTATAACCTTTTATACTTCTAGGTTATCACCCTTGCCGCATTCGGGCTATGTGTCCCATTTCGGGTAGGCACACACTTCACAGGTTCCTGAGGACACAGAGTACCTTCGCCTGGCGATACTTTGGTAGTCTCCCTAGTACTCATCGTACTTGAGTCTACTACTCCTAGTCCTTTGAAGAATCTTATCATATCTCTTAAATATCGAAGTTCCCCAAGTGTTTTGCTTGTTGATAGAAACAACTCATTTCAACACAAGTATGTAACAAAGATCAAGTATATTCAAATAAACTCTGTTACAAAAGAACTCTTGTTCTCTCTCAGTGATGAACAATATCACTAAGAGCTTCTAGGTTACAATGAATAATGTTCTCGTGAATGATAACACATATAGTGTAAACCCTAAGCTGGGTTTATATAGTACATAGTTACAAGATATCTTCTAATTGATATAGAATATAATTCTGTCTCCTAAAATATATCAATCAGATATGTTCTACAAGTCTTCTAGTCCTTTAACTCTTTATGCATAATTTCTTTTGTTTTAGTCCAGATCTTCTCCTGTAAATCAGCCGCATTCCTTATCTGAAGTCTTCCCGCACTTAAGTCCTGATATATATCTTCTGACACCTTAAGTTCTGATATTAAGTTCTGACTTCAGTAAGTTTTGATTTCCAATAAGTTCTGATAAGTCCTGTTGTTAAGTTCTGAAAACTAAACACAAATCAGATTAGACATGACATCTCAAATATATCTAACAATCTCCCCCAACTTGTAAATTATGTAAAATATACAAGTTAATAGATTTGATGATGTCAAAAACATTGAAGTACAAATGCAATGAGAGTTTAATTAGACAACTAACTATAACTTACAGTCCTTGTTGCTTTAACCAATCTTACTGAGTCAATCTGAATCCAAAGTGATTCTTGACAAAGTTTGATATCAGCTTTTCTTCTTTATTCCTCAGGACTTGAGATAGTGTAGCTTTGATTTGCTTAAATTCTTCACCTTGACTTCTAATCTGGTAGATTGCAGTCCTAAGTGCTGAGATATGATTTCTTTCCAAACTATCACCAAGTCTGATCACCCTTGGATGATAAGAGTCTTCATTGTAGCACAGACATTTCTCTTTCAGAATCACTTCAAGTTTAGCAGAATCCTTTTTCATTAGAATTTCACTTCCATCATCTTCAACTATATTTGGAATGAATTCTGTAACCCTTGAATCAGAAATTCTTGCTTTATCCCTTATGTGCTTTATTATGAAATTTGGCCATCTCTTGGTAATCTCAGACTTTATCTCTAAAAGATAATGAAAGAATTGAGTTCTTTCAGAGATTTGTTCAGCACATCTGATTCTGACATTTGATATGTTCTTCCATCTTCAAGGAATAGAATCAGATTTTCTTTGACATTATGCTTATCATGAACATCCAGTACCACTTGAACAGATATAACCTTATCAAGGTGTTTCTGTGTAACTTCTTCAAGAGGTTTGTCAGTCAATAAGAATGGATATCTTGTAAGCACTTCAACTCCTGTCTTGATTTTTGGCTTCATCAGAACCTAGTCCAACTCTGTCTCTTGCTTCTCTGGCTTTCAATCCAACAGTCATGAAATCAGATAACAATCGGCTTTTCTTTGGATCTGATGGTTTGACATTCTTCCATAGGAGTTTTTTCTTATCAGCAACTTTCAACTTGTCTAAATCAACTTGAGCACTGTCAGAGGTTGATTTCTTGATGACTTGATCAGAATTTGCTGTTTCTTCTGTAGCTTGCTGTTCTTCATCTGAACAACTTGAGCTTTGTTAGAGGTTGTCTTGGATTCTTCAGTTATCTTCCTCCTTTTCAGAATTTGAACAGTTTCATCTTCAACAACAATATCATCATAAACTTGAACCATTTTGCACACAGGTTTCATCAGGATTTGAGGAATCTTCATCTCCTATGGCTTTGTTGATTCATCAACTTTTTCTTTCCCTTTATCTTTGGGATCAATCTCAACTTGCGATCTTGTCTTGGGCTTTGAAGCCTCAGAATTTGACTTTTCTTTGATCATAATGCCTTTTACCTTAGGCCTTGGAGGTTTCTTAGCATCAGAAGCTTTAGACTTTAGATTTTTCTTCTCAGCTGCAAATCTAGCTTCTTCCTCCTTGAGATTTTCTAAATCCATTCCAGGATTATGCTTGAGAAATAGTCTTCTAGCAATCTCTTCATCAAGTGTCTTAATTTTAGGATCTTTGTAGTAGAAAGTAGCCTGCTTTCCCTTGAGCTTCAGAGTTTGCAAAAACTTCTGAGAGTCTTGACTTTTAGCTTGAATCAGAATATTAGAATCAGAACTTGCTATCATATTTTGAGCATTTACAGCATCAGAACTTATCTTCTTTTTAGTAGAAGTAGAAGATTTGTTAACATCAGTAATTAGTTTCCTTGAAGAAACTTTGTTGCTTTGCCCTTGACCTTGACCCTTGCTTGGGTTTCCCTGGTCATCACCTTTGTCATCCTTTTTCTTCAGTACTTGAGTATTAGACATTTGGACTTAATACCTTCTCCCCCTTTTTGGCATCATCTGGTAGTAGGAGAGAGAGAAGAAGTTCTACTGAAGATTGAATTTCATTAAGTTGAGCTTGTTGAGAAGCTTGATTCTGCAAGACCTCAGAAATTTGGGTCTGTTGCTGTTCTTGAGCCTTCTCAATGGCTTCAACTTTCTCAGAAATAGGTATGATAAACCTCTTTTTGTCTAGCTTGATCTTCATATCCATCTTATCAGATCTTTCCAAAAATTTGTCAACTTTTTCATGAGTGATGGAGTGTTGACCTTGAAGAGACTTGATACTTAGAGCTGTGACTTTGAGTTGTGTCTTGAAATCAGAGTTTGTCAGCAACTCATCAGCTTTTGCAATATGCTCTGTCAGAACTTTAGAGCTTGGAATGAAATCAGATTCATTCCACTTCTTGGTCCACTCAACCCCTCTGTGAGTTTCTTCCCAAGGAACAGGATCATCTTGTTCAACAAACTTTTTAATCAGTTCCTCCTTTCCAAGAGTTTGAGATGGTGTGTTAACTGGAGCTGACTCTCCAGAACTTGCAAGAAACTCTTCATCTTCTGACAACAGAAGTGTGTGTGTGGCTGTTGGAGCATCTGGTACAACTTCATCTGTTTCCACATCCAGAATGGGAGTATTTGGAACTTCAGCATGTAGTGGAGAAATAGATGGAGTTGTCACTTATCCTTGTGGAGCTTCCAGAAATAGGACAGAAGGAATGCTCAGCCTATGAAGGTCAATTTCAGGACTTAATCCTGAATCTTCAACTGAAATATTTTTTTTAACAGGAGAGACATGAGGTGTGATCACTATGTCTGGAACAGTGTCTTGAGCTTGAGGTGGAGGTGGCAAGGCTTCAATTATTATTGGTCCTGTTGAGATCAGAGATTCCTGATCCCCTTCCTTAGCTTCTTGAGCATCCTCAGATAGAGGTTTCGCCATATGCCTTCCTGCTCCCATTTTCTTTGATCTCCTGGATGGTGGAGGAGTTGCTTTAGCAGCATCAGAACTTGAAGTTCTTTTCCTCTTTGCAACACTAGAACCCTCAGCTTCAGTTTCCTTCTGAGGAGTATCTTTTTCAGCTGCTACTTCCTTCTAAAAAATTACATTTTTAGCTTCTACTGTCACAGGTTCTGATGCTTGAAACTGGACTTGCTCATCTTCATCATCAGATTCATCCCTAAGAATCATCCTTCTTCTCCTTGGTGGAGATTTAGGAATAGATTTTTCTCTTTTAGGCCTGGAGGATGAAGTTTTGATGGTAGGTACTGATGGTTGAGTTTGAGATGATTGAGCTGTCTGGAAATATGTTCTGATGGTAGGTTGAGTTGGTTGAGGTTGAGAGGTGGTAGGTGGTTGATTGGTTGTAGGTGCTGATGGAGGTTGGGATGGTTGTACATCAGGAAATATAGCACTGTATGTGAGAGGGTCAGAGTTTATTAAGACCTGTTTGACTGACTGTGGAATTTGGAGGGGTCTTAGTACAACCTTCTTATTATTAGTAGATAATAAGTCAGTAAAAGCCCTTTTAGCAAGTTTAAAGGGTTCAATCAACTCACTAACTAGTTGGGCCTTATCAGAACTACAAAAACTGTAAATATAAGTTGGCAAAATCTAGCAAAATATACAACATTTTTGTCCTCTTGCATCCTATCCCTAATAAATCCTAGCACAACACTAGCATAATCAAAATGAGATTGAGTAATAAGAGCATACCCAATATGCTGACTAAGGATTGGAATTGCATCAAAGTTGGAGCACTTGTTTGCAAAGGCCTTGGTGATGCAGTCGAAAAAGAAACTCCACTCCCTCCTTATGTGGGGCCTCTTCAATTCTCCCAGCTTGGACAAAGATTTTTCATAACCAAGGTTTGCCATCATCTGTTGAAGAGCTGGCTCTTCAATTGTTGAACTGTAAACACAGTTTTTTGGAAGATGTAAAGTTTGTCGAACAGTTGACAATGTAACCAAGTGTGCATCATCCCCTATTGTAAATATGATGTTTGGGGACCCATTTGCACCACCACCATCATAAAAACTACTCCTCCAAAACTCCAGTACTTGAGTTCCTGAGAGTGCTTCTCGTTGGGTCAATGCATACCCAATCTCACTGTTAGGAAGAAAGTCCTGAACGAAGTGAAGATCTGATTGAGCTTCGTCCTTGCTAAGAATAACCATGTAGTTGAAGGGAACAAACTTGGCTCCATTGAAAATGATGTCCTTTGGTTCCATTTATGTGAGAAATAAGTGAGAAAGTTGTGTGTATAGAAGGTGTTTGATAAAATTCCTGTAAGAAAATAGCTTCAGAGAATATTAGAGGGTGAGAGAAAATAAGAGAGATTAGTGAATGAGAAAAGTAGGTAAAAGATTAGAAAATATTTTAACTCTCTTATTTATACACCCCATGTGACAACAGCTATATTTGTGAAGCATGGCAGACAATTTACACCTGGCAGCATGTGAACAGTCAAAAAAATTGTTAGCGGGCACGTTAAACGTGCAGTAATTAATGCGCACATGCAGTTACTAAAACAAACACACAACCAAATGATTATTGCTATTTTATCTCACCTAATTATTTTCTGATAAATATGACCATTACATGTAAATATCAGAAATAAGTCAAGTAATTAAATAATGCCACGTAAGCATCAGAATTTGCATCAGAACTTGACTAGTATCAGAACTTAACAGTCATCAGAATATAGCTTCTGTACTCAAAAAATGAATGTCTATTTCTGTGATTCTTCATACAAATACTGACAGGGTTCTTTAGAGTTTAATCATCAGAACTTTCATCAAAACTTGTCCTCAGAATTTATGCAAATAATACTTAACTATTTGTCAAAAACAACTTAATCACCATAGTAATTTTCATCATTCACATGGAGTGAGAGTGTGTGCATTTGCAAATGATCAGATAAAGATTAAAGTCTGATAAACTTCAGTATATCTTAGAAATAAGACATAACTAAGAAAAGTGCTTAAAATCTGTCTTTAATTTTGAAGTCTACTATAGAATAAATTTATGCAAGAGTCCACCTCAACTGTTTATGCTCATTTTATGCATCTTTTGACATTCTTTTGACAGTGGCTTTTCAGTGTAAGTGAGTCACAACTGCTATCAGAATTTATGCTATTATCAGAGTATTTCTCCAGTAATCAGAGAATGTTAAAAGTCACCAAGAAAAATTTATTTGCTTTTCTAATGCATATTCCTTAATACCAGCAATGCACTTGGGTCTTCCCTTTCACATATTTACTCTAGATCTCAAAGGAGTACCTGATTTTGATTTTCTTCTTTTCTTTTCTTCAGATAAGTGAGGCTTATCAAGCATGTAGTTCATCCTTAAGATTTAGTGACATCAGAATTTGACAGATAAGAAGCAAAAATTTAGTTTGTGACTTAGTAGTAAGATACACAAAGTAAATTTGACTAAGCTCAAAATCAGAATTTGCTTGTGTTAATGAAATTCCACATAAATAACTAATTCAAACATGGGATTTCTAGTATGTTAAAGACTACTAGGTCAGCATCTAGCACAGTAATCCTCATTGGAATAAATAGCCACAGAACATTCAAAACACTATCAGAGTATATAAAATCACATCAGATAACAATCAGTATTTAATATATTACAGTTTGAGCACAGATTACATAGAGATAAGATAATCTGTAAACACAGATCATAAAGTCTGATGCATGAGAACAAAAACTAAGTAGATATTGAGAAAGAACCTGAAACCATTCCAAGTTCATTTACCAGTCTTGTAAAAGTAGCTTCACATAGTGGTTTTGTGAAGATATCTGCTAGTTGTTGATCTGTTGGAACAAAATGCAATTCCACTGTACCTTGCATCACATGTTCCCTTATGAAATGGTACCTAATACTGATGTGCTTTATCATTGAGTGTTGAACTGGATTACCTGTCATAATAATAGCACTTTAATTATCACAGTAAATGGGTATTTTAGAAAATTCTAACCCATAGTCCAGTAACTGATTCTTCATCCAAAGAATCTGTGCACAACAGCTTCCTGCAGCAATATATTCTGCTTCTACAGTTGATGTGGAAATTGATTTCTGTTTCTTGCTAAACCAAGAAACCAATCTGCCTCCAAGAAATTGGCAGCTTCCACTAGTGTTTTTCCTGTCTATTTTGCATCATGTAAAATCTTCATATGAGTAACCAATTAGCTTAAAATCTGATTCTCTAGGATACCACAATCCTAGATTAGCTGTACCCTTGAGGTACTTGAAAATTCTTTTCGCAGCTATTAGATGAGGTTCTCTTGGATCAGCCTGAAATCTTGTACAAAGACAGGTAGCATACATGATATCAGGTCTACTTGCAGTTAAATAGAGTAAAGAGCCAATAATACCTCTGTAGTTAGTAATGTCTACTGGTGCTCCAGTATCTTTATCTAACTTGGTTGTAGTTGCCATGTGAGTGGATGCAGTTGAACAGTCTTGCATTCTAAGTAAATTTCTGGTGTACTTGGATTGATTTATGAAAGTACCTTCTTCATTTTGCTTGACTTGAAGTCCCAGAAAATAGCTAAGTTCTCCCATCATACTCATTTGATATCTTGACTGCATTAGCTTTGCAAACCTTTCACAGAGTTTGGCATTTGTAGAACCAAAGATGATATCATCAACATATATCTGTACCAAAAAAATAAGTCCTTTCCATGGTTGAGGTAGAACAGTGTTTTATCAATCGTGCCTCTGTTAAATCCACTTTCCAGAAGGAATTGAGCTAAAGTCTCATACCATGCTCTTGGAACTTGCTTAAGGCCATAAAGTGCTTTATCAAGTCTGTAGACATGATTAGGAAATTTTGGATCTACAAATCCTGGAGGTTGTTCAACATATACCTCTTCTTCCAATTCTCCATTGAGAAAAGCACTTTTCACATCCATTTGAAAGACTTTAAACTTATTGTGAGCAGCATAAGCCAAAAAGATTCTTATAGCTTCCAATCTAGCAACTGGTGCAAATGTTTCATCATAATCAATACCCTCTTGTTGAGAGTAACCTTTAGCAACCAGCTTTGCTTTATTTCTTGTAATTATGCCATCACTGTCAGTTTTATTTCTGAACACCCATTTTGTGCCAATAATTGATCTGTTCTTTGGTCTTGGCACTAGGGTCCAAACTTTATTTCTTTCAAATTCATTTAACTCTTCCTGCATTGCTTGCACCCAATCAGCATCTTGAAGAGCTTCTTCCACTTTATTTGGTTCAGTTTGAGATAGAAAGGAATGATAGAGACATTCATTTGATGTTGCAGTTCTAGTTCTGACACCTGCATCAGGATCTCCAATTGTTAAGTCAAGTATATTTGCTTTAGTACACTTCCTTGCAGATGGAAGTTATTCTCTAGAACTGGATCCTCCCCCATGATCCATGTTATCTCCATCAGCATTTTCTGATGCTCCTCCTGTAGTTATGCTCTCTGAGACTTCAGAATTTGAGTTGGATCCTTAAAGATTTGAAGAATCAGAGTTTCCAGAATTATTAGAATTTGGCTCATCAGAACTTGATGAATCAGAGCTTGAAGAGCCATTGACAGGTTCTGATGCTTCTTGAGAGTCTTGAGTTGTGGTAGGATCTTCAGCTTGCTCCCCCTGAACAGGTGCATTTTCCCTTGGACTAGTTACCACAGTTTCAATGACATCAGAATTTAACCCGTCAGAACTTGCAGGATCATGATTTAAGCCATCATAATTTACAGAATTAGAATTTAAATATTCATATTCAAATCTCAGCTGATCATGATCATTCAAATCTTCAAGTCTATTAATCTTTTTATCATCAAAAGACATTGATAGATTCCATGACAACCCTTGTTCTTAAATTGTAGACTCTGAAGGCATTTGTGGAAAGTGGATATCCAATAAAATTCCTTCATCAGCTTTTAAATCAAAATTTGACAGTTGTTCAGGATGAATCTTAAGAACAAAACACTTACATCCAAATACATGAAAGTATTTCAGATTTAGATTCTTTTTCTTCACCATCTCATATGGTGTTTTTCCATGCTTGTTTATGAGTGTAGCATTCTGTGTAAAAGAAGCAGTCTGCACAGCTTCAGCCCAAAAGTAGGTTGGCATCTTTGCTTCATCAAGCATAGTTCGTGCAACTTCGATGAGAGTCCTGTTCATTCTTTCTACAACTCTATTTTTCTGTAGAGTTCCAGGTGCAGAAAATTCCTGCTTTATTTCATGCTCTTTGCAGAACTCTTCCATGATTAAATTCTTGAACTCAATGCCATTATCACTTTTTGTGTGCAAGAAATACACCCTTGTGTATCTTGTCAACTCATCCACTATAACCATTGCATATTTCTTCTTTGCAATTGACAGGACATTGGCTGGACCAAATAGATCAACATGCAGTAAGTGATAAGGCTCAAGAATTGAGGATTCAGTTTTGCTCTTGAATGAAGATTTTCTTTGTTTTGCCTTTTGACATGAATCACAAAGACCATCAGGAGAAAATACTAATTTTGGCAGTCCTCTCACAAGATCTTTCTTTACTAACTCATTTATGTTGTTGAAATTTAAATGAGAGAGTCTCTTGTGCCAATTCCAGCTTTCTTCAATTGATGCTCTACTCAATGGATAGATTGCATAACCATCAGAGTTTGTTGAAAGTCTGGCTTCATATATGTTACCATATCCGTAACCTTTCAGAACCACTTTGCCTGTAGAATGACTTACAACTTCACAGTATTCTTCAAAGAAATCCACAAGATAAACTCTGTCACAGATTTGACTCACACTTAGTAGATTATGTTTTAGTCCTAAGACAAGAGCTACTGTTTCAATGATGACATTCCCAAGATTGATATTTCCATATCCCAGAGTTTTTCCCATATTTCCATCTCCATAAGAAACTCCTGGGCCAACTTTCTCCACAAAGTCTGATAGCAGGGCTTTATTTCCAGTTATATGTCCTGAACATCCACTATCCAGAACTAGGATGTTTTTCCTGTTGCCTGCAATCACAAAGACCACTATTGGTTAGTTTTAAGGACCCAGACTTGCTTGGATCCTTTGGCCTTTTTAAGTTTGTTAGCATTTGCAGCGCATTTAATTTCAGAGTTTATGCTAACATGCTGTTTATCAGACTTTATATCAGACTTTGCATCAGAATTTACACTAGAAGGAATTATACCAACTTTCTTCAAAGAAGGTTTTATTTGATAATAATCATAGTACAAACTATGATATTCCTTACAAGTATAAATGGAATGCCATAAACTACCACAATAAAAACAAGGATTTTGTGGTTTAAACCTAACAGACTAACTCTTAACTCCTGATTTAGGAGGTAAAGAGTTTATATCTTTATTTTCTGCAAAAAGAAGCAAGATGGTTAGAGTTTCCACAATTATAACATTTCTTTCTAGGAGCATTAGGAACAGGCATATAATTATTGCTTTTATTCACACCTTCATTTCCATTCCTATTTTTCCTAGCTTCCTTTACCTTGTTCACGTTTCTAAACATAATTGAAGATGATGGAAGTGAAATTCCAATGAAGAAGGATTCTGCTAAACTTGGAGTGATTCTGAAAGAGAAATGTTTGTGCTACAATGAAGACTCTTCTCATCCAAGGGTGATCAGACTTGGTGATGGTTTGGGAAGAAATCACATCTCAACACTTAGGACTGTAATCTACCAGATTGGAAGTCAAGGTGAAAAATTGAAGCAAGTCAAAGCTACACTATCTTAAGTCCTGAGGAATAAAGAAGAAAAGCTGATATCAAACTTTGTCAAGAATCACTTTGGATTCAGATTGACTCAATAAGATTGGTTAAAGCTACAAGGACTGTAAGTTATAGTTAGTTGTCTAATTAAACTCTTATTGCATTTGTACTTCAATTCTTCACCTTGAGATAGTGTAGCTAGGAAATATGAACAAGGTAAAGGAAGCAGAATCCTTCATCATTGGAACTGTGCAAATTGAGCCAAATATAGTTGAAGATGATGGAAGTGAAATTCCAATGATGAAGGATTCTACTAAACTTGAAGTGTTTAACACAAATTGGCTCAATTTGCACAGTTCCTTTCTCACTTTTATCATCTCCGTAACCTAAGCCCTCTTTTCAGTTTCCACTACTTAGTATATTCTGAGTTGTTCTTCCAGAGTTAGTCCAAGTTTAGATGATCTCTCTTTCCTTTTCTAAATCAGTTTTTAGAGATTCATTCAATTTTAGCACTTCATCTCTAACATACAAAGCCTCATCTCTTTCTTTCTCAGTTTGATGAAGAAAAACTAACTCCTTTTCTAAATAGTCATTTCGGTTTCTAAAAGCAAGACTTTCAGATGTTAATTTTTCACATGTTAAAGTATGATCTCTAAAACTAATGAACATGGTTTTAAGGTATAATCTCAACTCAGTAATATCATCAGTATAAAAAGTAAAGGTTGTTTGAGGTACCTTCAATTCAGCAGTGTCAGTACTGCTATCAGCATTTTCCATCAAGGCATAGTTCACCTCATCTTCAGAATCTGAAGTGTCTGTCCAGCTTTTCTTCTTTGTGACAAGTGACTTGCCTTTATCACTTTTTCCTTTCTTGCAGTCAGGAGATATGTGGCCTCTTTCAACACAATTGTAGCATTTAACATTTGAGTTGGCTCCTCTGTCAGACTTTCCTCCTTTGCCTTCAGACTTTCTGAACCCTTTCTTATCGGAACTTCCACCTTTCCTGGAAAACTTCTTCCCCTTTCTGAATTTCTTATAGGCTATCTTTGTGATACCCTTCACCATAAGAGCACACAATTTCATCATCTCTTTATCAACATCTATTTCAGGTAAACTTTCAGTTTCAGAATCATCATCATCAGAATATGATGACTCTGAATCATACTTTATGATGAGAGCCTTTCTTTTGCCCTTCTTTGAGACAGCAACTTTAGGATACTCCTCCTCAGCTTTAAGAGCAACTGTCCTTGACTTTTTCCATGCCTCTTGCTCCTTTGATCCATTTCAAGTTCATAAGTCTTGAGCATACCATAAATTTCATTAAGAGTAGTTTTCGTAAGGTCATAGTTGTCTCTTATGGTAGTAGACTTCAAATCCCAATTTTCAGGAAGAGCTAAAAGGAATTTTAGATTTGAATCTTCAAGATCATATTCCTTGTCCACCAGTGACAGATCATTCAAGAGTTTGACAAACCTGTCATATAAATCAGTTAATGACTCATCAGCTTTTGAGTCAAAGTGCTCATACTCTTGAGTGAGTATAGTCCTCCTGTTCTTTTTGATTACATCAGTTCCCTGACATCTTGTCTCCAAAGCATCATATATCTCTTTTGCAGTCTTGCATCCAATTACCCTATTTGACATGACATTATCAATTGCACTATGCAGGAAATGCCTTACCGTTACATCCTTGGCAATAGATGAGATATCTTCAGGTGTGTATTCACCTCTCTCCTTTGGTATGGTCTTTGCTTGTTGATCAACAACTGCAACAGAGAGCTTTGTAGGCTTATATGGCCCTTCATTAATTCTGTCAAGGTACTCTGGATCTGTAGCTTCCAGAAACATAGCCATCTTCACTTTCCATATAGGATACTCAGATGCTCTCAGTATGGGAACCCTAATAGTCTCATATCGACTGTGGGTTTGAGTGTTTTGAGTTTCTTGAGTTTTGGTGGGCTTAGTTGGAGTTTGTGTTTCTTTAGACATGATTGTTTGTTTGGATCTTTACTATATGTGTGTTAACAGAGAAGCTCTGATACCACTTGTTAGGTCACACAATACTATAGAAGGGGGTTGAATATAGTGTTTATACAATCAAATCGATTTCACCACAAGTATGTAACAAAGATCAAGTATATTCAAATAAACTCTATTATAATAAAACTGTTGTTCTCTCTCAGTGATGAACAATATCACTAAGAGCTTCTAGGTTACAATGAATAATGTACTCATGAATGATAACACATATAGTGTAAACCCTAAGCTATGTTTATATAGTACACAGTTACAATATATCTTCTAATTGATATAGAATATAATTCTGTCTCCTAAAATTTATCAATCAGATATCTTTTACAAGTCTTTTAGTCCTCTAACTCTTCATGCATATCTTCTTTTATTTTAGTCTAGATCTTCTCCTGTAAATCAGCCGCATTCTTTATCTGAAGTCTTCCCGCACTTAAGTCCTGATATATATTTTCTGATGCCTTAAGTTCTGATATTAAGTTCTGACTTCAGTAAGTTCTGATTTCCAATAAGTTCTGATAAGTCCTGTTGTTAAGTTCTGAAAACTAAACACAAATCAGATTAGACATTACATCTCAAATATATCTAACACCTGGGTTTTGGTTTTATGACTCCGACCAACTCTCGTTCTTATGATTTATACATAACGTTTTATGGTAGCGCCAAAATATTCAATGACATATACATCATAAACTCAATCGTTACTGATGCGTAAAAACCCGAAATGTTATTATCAAGGCAAACATGGATGAAAGATAGTAAATCAATTTTTCACAATACAACAATATATGGAGTTGGGTTTGTAAACTTGTCTGGGTACTTTAAAGTGGAGGGTGCTCTAGAGTCCGCCCAGAAATCTATAATTATAAATAATTATCGTTTCGTTAGATTTCATTCGTATATATCGTTATGTGTACATACACAATACTTACTAATCATTCACGCCACTCACCTTTACTCTTATTATTCCAATAAATACAAGTACTTTTCATATTCACTTTTTTTTTTCTGAAATCCCTTATGTCCGTTAATGTCTTTTACATTTCGACCCTCGGCTCCGCTCAAGATTCTTAAGGATTTTTATTCGTATAGTCTCGGCTCCGACATTTTTATAAAATTGAAAAATCCATACTTTTACTTGAAATTTTTATGGCAGTTAATCAAGTCTATTTATTACTCTTTGTAAAAAATGCATGATTTTTTAATATTCTTAAGTCGATCATTTTTATTTCCAAAGTTTGTAATTTGTAGCAGTTTTTATCACGTAAATCATTTTTACTAAATCGGTCGTAACATTTGATCCATAAATCGAAATTAAGAGATTCAAGCGCATAAATGATCCTAATAACATTGTCTATCATAAAAAGTCTTATTTTTTTAATAAACTATAGTTTATATATTCTATAAATTTGCAAAAAACTTATGGTAAAGTTTTGTTCATTTTAACGACATTACGACTACGATCCGAGTTTCGTTTTCGCTCTGAATCATAAATCAAGAATCAACCACCATCATATCATCATATCAACAATAAAACCTCTCAAGAACATCATGTTCTTGAGGCAACAACAACAACCTTAATACTAACTGACTAAACATCAAGATAATAGCAAATTCCATCAAAACTAGGTTTACAACTAAGATCTTAAAGTTTCTTGAAACTTAAACCTTAAATGAAGTTTGGTCAAGGATTCATACCTTTCTTGAAAGCTTGACCTATTTTCTTCTTGATGATTGAACCTTGGGAGGGCTTGATTGTGCTTAAGGATCCTAAATCATGTCATGAAAATCAAGAAATCAAGAAAAGTTACTATTCTACATTATTGATCATCACTTCCATGGAATTATTTCACCACTCAAACCTTAATGAAATGCTCTCAAAAATTGATATTATCTTAGTTTAGTATTTAGGTAGCTTCGGAATTAATTGTAGAATTTTTCCATGGCTTGAAGTGGAGTTTTTGATTTTGATTTCTCCTTCCTTTTTGATTTTGCCGAATGGGAGTTTTTGATGAAAGATAAGAGAGAATTTTATTGGTTTCTTGGATGCTTCTTGTGAAAGATATATTTATGTGTGTATATATCATCCTAGGATTGTCATATCTTTGCAAAAATCTTCCTAGGTTAGCTCATGATCAAGGCTAGTTGCTAGCTAAGTACTCTCATCCCTATTCATGCCACTATTCACTTAGCTAAGTTACTATGTACTAGCTTGGTTACTATTCTTGTTAGGTTAGCTACTATTTGGTTATTAACCATGGTTACTTTCTTACCTTAGTTAGCTTGTATGTTTAGCTTGGCTTGATACATTTATTTATTCATATACGCGTTCGCTCAGTCGCTTATTCATTTTCGTAATAAACCTTCATAAGCAGTTCGCAGGGTAAATCATTTCTTAAACATCCTTTATATTTTGAAGCCTCGCACTTGGGTTCGAATTTGTAAGATTTTAGATTCCTAATTGTATTGTGATTCTCGTATTCCTCGATGGTTCGTAAATGTGGTCATTTTACAAAGTTCATTTTCTTTGAAAACTAATGGCATTTATATATACTCAATTGGTACATATAATCACGATATCGAATTGGAAACTAAATTTCCCATGCATAACATAGTATGGGCTTAAAGTTTTCAATGATTGTCAGGGTTACTATTCATCAAGCATTTTTCAAAGTCTCAAAAATTTGAGTTATTACAGTCTTCCCCTCTAAAAAGGATTCCGTCCAAGAATCAAACAGAAAACAGGTGTGGATATATTTCCTTCATCGCTTCCTCTAGTTCCCAAGTTGACTCTTCAACATTCTGATTTTTCCACAAGATTCTGACCAGCTTTACAGTCTTGTTCCTCAGCCCTTATTCTTTCTGGTCCATCACTCTTACTGGTTTCTCAACGTAAGTCAGTTCTGGTTGTAAGTCTACATGTTCGTACTCTATCACATGTCACGCATCGGCATGCCACTTCATTAGAATTGACACATGGAACACATTGTGCACTTATCGCAGATTAGGAGGCAAGGCGAGCTCGTAAGCTAGAGGTCCTATCATCCTCAAGATCTCAAAGGGTCCTATGAATCTGGGACTTAGTTTCCCTTTCTCCCCAAATCTTATCACTCCTTTCCATTGAGATACTTTCAACAACACTGAATCTCCCACTTCATAATCTCTATCCTTCCTGATCTGGTCAGCGTATTTCTTTTGTCTATCTTGAGCTGCTACCAGCCTCTTTCTGATCAGTCCCACCATCTCTTGGGTCTGCTGGACCAACTCCGGTCCTATTATAAACATAAAAGAGAATGACACCTTCTTCCGTAAAGAGCTTCATACGGGGGAATTCCTATGCTAGCGTGATAGCTATTGTTGTAGGAAAACTCGATCAGGGGTAAGTGGTCATTCCAATTTCCTTTATAGTCATTGGCACATACTCGCAACATATCTTCTAGGGTCTTTATAGTCCTTTCGATTTGCCCATCTATTTGGGGGTGGTAAGCGGTACTCATATTCAGTCTGGTGGCTACACACTCTTGGAAGCTTCTCCAAAATCGGGAGTTAAACCTTGGGTCCCTATCCGACCCTATGGCAACAGAAACCCCATGCCTCACTATGATTTCTCTCAGGTAAATATCCACTAACTTGCCTACAGTGTACCTTTTACTGATTGACAGGAAGTGCGCGGACTTGGTCAGCCTATCTATGATAACCCATATGGCATCGTGATTGATTTTAGTCCTTGGTATGCATGTCATATAATCCATGGCTATATGCTCCAATTTCCATTACAGAATTTCCAGGGGCCGTAATAGTCCACTCGGTCGTTAGCCTTCACTCTCTGACATGTCAAGTATTTGTTACCCCACTCTGCTATCTCTCTTCATGTTAGGTCACCAATAATATTCATTAAGGTCACAGTATATTTTCGTACTTCCTGGATGGATTGAACATCTGGAGCTATGCCCTTCGTGTAGCAACTCATCCCTTAGTTCTTGCACATTTGGAACCCAAAGACGGGATGCATACCTCATGATCCCTCCCTCATCTTTCTCGCATCTGACCTCCTCATCAGTCAATGTTTCTATTTCTTTATTCATCTTCTTTTTCTGACACACTCATATCTTCTCAGCCAGTTTCGGTACTAACCTGATTTCAAATAGTCCTTCTAATCCTTACCGGTTATTCTCAAGTTGATCTCCATTTTCTCAAATTCCTTAACTAACTTCTCATATGTCATTATCATCTCGAGTCTCTCTTTCCTACTGAGGGCGTCAGCCACCATATTGGCTTTACCCGAGTGATATAGCATTTCACAATCATAGTCCTAATCAGCTCTAGCCATCTCCTTTGTCTCATGTTTAATTATTTCTGGGTAAAAATATACTTGAGGCTCTTATGGTCTGTGCAACTCTCGCATTTTTCCCCATACAAGTAGTGCCTCCAGATTTTTAAGGCAAACACTATGGCTGCTAATTCTAGATCGTGGGTAGGGTACCTTATCTCATATTCTTTCAACCGCTGAGAGGCATATGCAATAACCTTCCCGTGCTGCATAAGAACACATCATAGCCCCTTATGCGAGGCATCGCTGTATATCACAAACTCTCCCTTTCCATCAGGAAGAGCGAGTACTGGTGCTAACACTAGTCTCCTTTTCAGCTCTTGAAAGCTTTCCTCACATTTCTCTGTCCACACAAACTTTTCCGTCTTTCGGGTAAGCCTAGTCAATGGGCCGGCTATCTTGGCAAAGTCTTGCACGAATCTCCAGTAATATCTTGCTAAGCCCACAAAACTCCTAACCTTGGTTGGGGTAATCGGTCTTTCCCAATTGGATATTGCCTCTATCTTGGCGAGGTCGACTAAAACTCCTTTTATACTCACTACATACCCTAAGAACTGAACTTCCTTTAACCAAAACTCGCATTTTGAGAATTTGGCATACAACTTCTCGTTCCTCAAGATTTCTAAGACTATCCTAAAATGTTCTGTGTGTTCTTGTTCTGTCTTTGAGTAGATTAGAATATCATCTATGAAGACTATCACACATATGTCTAGTTACTTCTTGAACACTCTATTCATCATATCTATAACCATTATGGGTGCATTGGTTAACCCGAACGACATGACTCAGAACTCATAATGTCTATACCTAGTGATTCTTTGGTTTATCTTCAGGTTTGATCTTCAACTGGTGATATCTCGTCCTCAAATCTATTTTAGAAAAGTGCACAACACCTTTGAGCTGGTCGAATAGGTCGTCAATCCTAGTGAGAGGGTACCTATTCTTGACGGCCAGCTTGTTCAACTCTCGGTAGTCTATGCATAATCTCATACTACCATCCTTTTACTTTACAAACATTATTGGTGCACCCCATGGTGACATACAGGGTCTTATCATCCCATTATCTAATAATTATTCCAGTTGAGAAGCTAGTTCCTTCATCTCAACTGGGGCCATTCTGTAAGGGGCCTTAGATATTGGTGTCGTCCCTGGTGCTAATTCTATAGCGAATTTCTCTTCTATGTCGGGTGGCAATACTGGTAATTTTTCTGGAAACACATCCTCGAATTCGTTTATAATGGGTATGTCCTGTATGTTGGGAACTTTCTTCTTAGTATCTATCACATAAGCCAAGTAGACCTCGTTACCTTTATTTAACAATCGCTTAGCCTAAATCATGGTCAGAAATTTTCGGGTTTGTTGTTTACTTTTAAACACTATCTCCTTTCCATTTTGCACTCGTATCTTACCCTCTTTCCCTCAATGTCTATCTGCGCTCCATTACTGGATAACTAGTCAATACCTAGGATCTCATCAAATTCTCCTAATGCAAATGGGATTAAGTCAACCTCAAAGACTTTCCCTTCTAGTTTTAACTTGCATCTAGAGTGTACTTGATTTACAGGAATGATTTCTCGGTTTGCTATTTCCACTTGTAATACCTCACGTAAGGGTACAACATTAAGATTCAACTTCTTAGCAAAATTTCGAGATATAAAAGACTTAGTCGCTCTGAAATCAAATAAAACATTTGAATATTCGGAATTTAACATAAGGGTACCTGGTATCATATTAGTGTTCCGGACAGCATTCTGAATGGTCATGTTGAAAGTCCTAGCAGTTGAGGGTCGGTTGGATGCAGCCCTGCTCATCCATGAGGCTGGAGGCCTTAGTGCCGGGCAATCCTTCCTCATGTGCCCTACTTTCCCACATTGGAAACATGCCACATTGGGTTGGTTACAGTTGTTTGTAAGGTGTCTGGTTTGGTCGCACTTGTAGCATTTTAGAGGTTCTCTCGCCTGGTTACACACTCCGAGGTATCTCTTTTCGCATGTTCGACATTCCAGTATCGGGGCACGGGGTTGGCTGTGAAACGTCACCCTAGATGGTCCGCCTCCCTGCCAACACTCTTACATGGGGAATTTCTAACCGGGGCCTCTCGCAGGTTTAGACACCACTCCCCTAACAAACCTGCTCGGAAGGCTCATGTTCCCGGTTCCTCCTCCTCCTCGACTTTCTATCTTTCTTTTACTACTTTCCTTCTCTTTCAAACTCTGCTCACTACCTGCTTCAACAATCAAGGTCTTCTACACTAAGGTGGCATAATCTGTTAGCTCTAGCATTGCTACTCAGTTTTGGATCCATAATTTCAGACCAAGCTGAAACCTTTGTGCCTTCTTCTCTTCAGTATTCACAAACTCTGGTACAAATCATGACAGTTCAGTAAACTTGGCCTCGTACTCTATCGTAGTTATTCTATCCTGCTTCATCTCTAGAAGCTTGATCTCCATCTGAGTCTCCATAAACCTAGGGAAGTACTTGTCTAAGAACAACCGGGTAAGTCTATCCCACGGGATCACATCATCGGTCTCGAGGTTACGCTTGGACTCCCACCAGTAGTTAGCTTCCCCTTTCAGTATGTAAGAGGAGAAGATGGTCTTGTATCGCTCTCCAACACCTAGTATTTCGAAGGACTTCTCTATTTCCTTAAGCCAGGCCCGTGCCTCAGTCGGGTCGGCAGATCCTAAAAACTCCGGGGGTTTGAGAGACTTAAACGCCCTGAAGGCAGTAGCAGCAGTTTGTTGGACAACATGCGGCAGTGGTGGAAGGGGCTGTTGGTTCATATTGGCCCTTAAAAGGTCCATAAATTCATTCATGGGGTTTCCCCCTGATGGGTATCCTCAGCTTCTTCCTCTACATATCCTTCTTCATCAAATTCATTAAAGTCTAGGTCCTCTTCATTTTCCTCATTCACTATATGGTCAGGTTCATTTTGTTGTTGATTGACAGATTATGCGGGCTATGCCCTGGTTTCTCTTCTATGGGGTGGCATCGTTATGATAATTAAAATGATGTCAATACAGTTGCATATTTTTACATTTGGATTAATTCATTTGTAGATAAGCATGTTATTTAAATATTTAGCCTGCTTCTATCAAGGTGCAATAATGCAATAATTTGATTAGAAAATTTCTTAGTAACTGTTATATAATATATCATAGGGTCTCCCAGACTATGTCTTGGGGACAATAACGACCATCTAAATCCATACGTGATCCTGAATACAATATATCAACTACATAATCCTGAATACTGAAATACAAATACATACACCGAGTACCCTGAAGGGCTAGGAATGCAATCTACTACTAGCTATCCTAACAAAATTGGTGACAAGTCACCCAGCCCTTTATAAGGTCCATATGTGGTCACTGGTCTCTCAGTATGAGTCACTGCGCGTGAGGTCTTGAACCCTCCTAATGGCTCCTGCTAGCATAAGCTCAGCATCAACTACGAGAATGTATCATCCTATCACCGTCATCCTCATCTGCACTCAAGTACGAAGCTCAATCCCATCAATCTCCCGGCGAGCTATAGCTTGGCAAGCATCCCTGAAGTCCCCGGGGTAGCCTAGCCTGATAGCTCTCTCGGAGGTCTGTTCCTTTCGTAGCTCCGCAATGCGGGAAAATGCTGCAGTGATCTCAGTATTCAGCTGAGTCACTATCCAGTCATGCACGGCTATATGTATGGTTACTGGGGGAGGTGGGGATGAGTTTGGGTCATAAATCTCATAAGTATGTGCCTCGGTCTCGTCATCCTCATCCTCATCAGTGTAGGGCAAAGGGCTCAACATCCTTGGGTGAGATGTGGGAGGGTGAACGGTCGGGAGAGGGTACATCTCTATGTCTATCCAGTCTATGTCATCGCCCTAGGGCACCTCATCATCATCAGCTATAGGGGTAGGAAGGTCAGTCTCCTCCTCCGGGGGATCCTCGGTAGGGTCATCATCTGAGTCATCAATAGGTGGGTCCTCCAGCTCGGGAGTAGGATTATGCTCACAGGCCATAACGTCCTCAACGGGGTCAACCTCCCCATAGGCTCCACTGGTACCTAACACAATAGGCAAGGTGTTACTAACTTAGAGTCCGAATTCCCTTGAGGGTAAAACTGTCAAGACTACCCATGCAGTCACACGAAGAACTTTACTTGAGTTCTAATTGATTATTATTATTCTTATGTCTACGTATTTTATTTCCTATCATTTCCGAGATTTGATAACCTAAGGCTCTAAGACCATTTCTGTGACGCCCTAAAATCTGAGGTCAGGGATCTAAGAGGCCGCGCCATCTTGAGTCTTGTATAACACTTATCTCGTACAATAATATGTAAATAATCACACCTTTATGACTCCACACTTATCAATACAGACACACTTACAGGTTATTGTCTTGGAAATGAACAAATTATTAATAGAGTGTATCAATCCACAAGTGATTATTATTACATTCCCAAAAGTGATTAATTCTTACCACAAGTGTAACCTTTATTTAATGTTAAACTGGAGGCCAAATATATGTTTCTTCATTATTATCTTACATCAGTCATACTTGTAAATAAGTCGGACTAAAAACAACTGAAAACCAATCCAGCTTATTTGATCTACATGGGGTACTACACCAAACATCCTACGGAATGACTAGCCGTTTCTTACACATTTCCTGGTTGTGAGTTTCATGATAGGGATCTTGATTCACTGTTGTGTTGTGTCAATTTAAGAAAATAAGTGTGAACTATAATACCCAACATAATAATGTACAATATAAATAGATTATATGAGAAATTCATGTCTGATTCCATATACAGTAAATATGTTTGTTTAGAAATAGTTCTTCATGGTGATACACACCTTATTTCAAAATAATTCATTTATTGACTTATTAGTCTGCAAATACCTTAATGGTAAACCTAACACCTAGGCTTGGGTTATGGTATTGTATCTCAATTCCAATTGGAAGAATATAGGACATTCACCGGAGCCACCGCATATGATGGTCAGTTATAATACAGAAATCTGTAACCTTTTGTACTAGTAGAAGGACGACACCTTCGTATCCCGGTTATCACCCTTGCCGCGTTCGGGCTATGTGTCCCATTTTGGTTATGCACACACTTCACAGATTCCTGAGTACACATAGTACCTTCTCCTGCAGTACCTTTAGTAGTCTCCCTAGTACTCATCGTAGTAGAATCTACCCCTCCTAGTCCTTTGAAGAATCTTATCATATCTCGAGAACTCGAACCACATCGAAGTTCCCCAAGCATTTTTCTTGTTGATAGAAAAAACTCATCTAATATGTATATATATGTACTATCGAAAATTTCAGAGGAAGTACTAAGATAATGTGGGTTGACCGTTGTCAACAGCTAAACAAATAAGGGGGAGTTTCTTTTGAAACTATATTCAAAATATTTAAAAATACGTCGAGATAATAATTTCGACAATCCGTAATAATTAGAATGATTTTCCGAAGCTCAAAAAATATTTAAAATCAAGTCTTACTATTTTTTAAATCATATTACATCTCTTAATAAATATTTAATAATTAAGTAACAATTATTACATAAATGAACCTCGAATAATTATATTTAAAAGAATATTTGAAATAATATTCCTCAACTAATTTATGTTTAAATAATTAAAGTAATATTTAATAGATATAAGTAATCGAGTTTGAAATAAATAATGGTTGAAGAATACTTCTCCTATTTAAAATGAATATCCGAAATAATATTCATTGTTCGAGTGATTAAATATAGTTGAGGGAATACGATATTTGGAAATTATTTTAAATAAATTCAAGGTATTTAATACTTCGCAAGTGGACATCGAGTCCCTTGGAATAAAATAAGTACGGACTTTTGATGGTCTGAAACATCACCGGGATGGTTCCTGGATTTTGTTTTTATAACTGCGACCGACTCTCGGTCTTATGATTTATACATCACAATTTATGGTAGCGCCAAAATATTCTATGATATATACATCGTAAACTCAATCATTACTGATGCGTAAAAAATCAAAATGTTATTATCATGGCAAACATGGCATTTGTACGAAAGACATTAAAAGAACTTTTCACAACACAACGGTATATGGAGTCAGGTTTGTAAACTTTCCCGGGTACTTTGTAGTAGAGGGTGCTCTAGGGTACGCCCGGAAATCTATAATTATAAAAAAATATCATTTCGTTAGATTCCGTTCACGTGTGCATATGCGATACTTACTAATCTAGTGATATTTGTAGTTCTTAACGGATAATTTTATTAGCCATCCGTTGAGACAGTAGCATATGTTTAAATAAGCTTTAGTAACACATTCCTGCATAATTTAATGCCTTAGAGAACTAGAAGTTGTAGGATATTCTAAGTCATGTTGACTACTAGATTGATATGCAAGATAGGTGGGATAATTATAAGTATTAGATTCCTTGCAGTTTTGTATAAGTGAAATAGAGTTAACTGCCATAAAGATATTCTCAATGGATGTTCCACAATGTTTCAACGAATGATTAACTAGAGTTTCAACGGATGATCAACCAGACTCTCAACGGACGATCCAACAAAGTCTCAATGGATGATCCAACAGAGTTCCAATGGATGATCAAATTCAAAAAGCAGTTGATAGTGACTTGACAGTCATATGGGTTGATTGTATGCAAATGGAATGTGGCAGCCTATTTACAGGTTTTAGAGAACAAAGAAGCATTTCCATTTCCATGCTTGAAGAAAATCAAAGATACTTGATGGAGAAATGAAGAAGCATGTGATTAGACAAAGATATATTTTTTATTAATTTTTCTTATTCACTTGTAACTTGGTAATATATATATCAAGAGTAGCTAGTAGTAAATTAAGCAATCAACTAGAGAAATAGAAAAAGCTGTATCTGTGAAGAATTTCTCTATTCCTTGTGATTCTACTTGTAAGCACCTGTGTACAATCTTTGTATCACAGAGTTCTTGAAATATATATATCTCTGGTAGATAAGTTCAATCCACCAGAAATTTTTTAAATACTTATGTTTAAATTACTTTGTGTTTGAATACATTAATACTTTCATTCCGCACTTTTGCATATTCAAACGCTGTTATGTATATTTGTCAGAGAAGTACTTAAAATCAAGAAGAAACCATGAATTACATTCAACCCCCTTCTATAATTCAACTGTTATATTGTCTAGGATTAACAATTGGTATAGGAGAAAGCTCTTGACACACTAAAAGTTTAAAGATCAAAGCAACTAACAATATGAGTAGGAAGGATGTTGTAGTAAAGATTCCATTCTTGAATAAAGACAATTATCACCATTGGAAGGTGAAAATGCACCTACATCTTATCTCTCAAGATAAAATTTATGTTGATTGCATTGAGAAAGGCCCTCATATTCCTCAAAGAGCTGCTACAGATGCTGATGATGCTGTAGGAAATGAGAAAACTGTTCCAAAGCCTCGAGCATAATGGACATATAAGACATTGAACAAGTATATAAAGATAAAAAGGCTATGAATATTCTGTTCAATGGTCTAGATGGAGATATGTTTGACAATGTCATCAATTGCAAAAATGCTAGGGAAATTTGGGATACAATCCAAATTATATGTGATGTAACAGAACAAGTGAGGGAAAAAAGATGCAACTTTTAATCCAGCAGTATGAGCAATTTCATTGTGAAGACAGTGAATATCTAAGTGACATCTTTAGTAGATTTCAAAAAATTACTGAATGCATTAAAGTTGCATGGAAGGGTCTATCAGACAAAAGATTCAAACCTGAAGTTCCTTAGATCTCTACCAAAGGAATGGAAGCCTATGATTATCTCTCTCAAAAATTCATAAGATTACAAGGAGTTCACCTTAGAGAGAATATATGGGATTCTAAAAACTTATGAACTTGAGTTAGAACAAGATGAGAAAATAGAGAAATGAAGAAAAAAGGGAGGATCTGTAGCACTAATAGCTGAGCAAGAGAGGGAAATAGATGAAGGTTGAAGCTGTGAAATCTGTAACAAACTTTAGGGTATGTGAAGACAAAGGAAAGGGGCTAGTAGCTGAGCATGAAGATCATCTTGAAATGGAAGATATAAATGAACATCTAGCTTTCCTGTCAAAAAGGTTTGCCAAGCTCAAATTTAAAAAGAATTTTGGAGCAACCAAGCCAAATAGAAACATGGTGGATAAATCTAAATTCAAGTGTTTCACATGTGGCTTGAGTGGTCAATTTGCAAGTGAATGTAGAAAGCCTAATTCTGAGAAAAAGAAGTTTGAGCCTGTGGATTATAAAAAGAAGTACTTTTAACTGCTCAAACAAAAGGAAAGGGCTTCCTTGACTCTAAAAAATGACTAGGCTGCTGATGGGATAGATGAAGAAGAAGAAACCAGCTATGTCAACCTAGCCTTGATGGCTAAATCAGATGAAGCAGAAGTTAGTTCTTCAAGCAATCAGGTAATCACCACTAACCTAGCACATCTTTCTAAAGATGAGTGTAATGATGCTATAAATGACATGTCCATAGAGTTATATCATTTACGTATTACACTTAAATCACTCACCAAAGAGAACACAAGAATTAAAGATAATAATCTATTTTTAAGTGAGAGAAATGCTGTGTTAGAAACTCAATTTATTGAGTTTGAGAAACTGAAATTAGAGTGTAAAATTAATAAAGAGGAACTGACTGAATCCTTAAAGAAAGAGGAGATTTTAAGAAAGAAACTTGAACGAGAACATGAGGTAATTAAGGCTTGGAAATCATCTAGAGATGTCCATACTCAAATTACCAAAGTTCAAGGTATAGAATCTTTCTGTGAGGAAGCTTGTAAAAAGAATAAAGAGAAACTAGATTCTAGTTTGGTAAAAAGACTTTCAACGAATGTTGATTCAATGGATAATGAAGATTATCCGTTGAAAGATAACAAGATTTATCCATCTAAAGACAAAGAACCACATCCATCGAGTGAAAGAAAGCCAGTTAGCAAAGTCAAGCTAGCTAAGCTAAATGAGAAATATGGACCAGTTTCCAAGAACTTTGCTACAGGAGAAACAACTCAAATCAAGGAGAACAAAAGAGTCAATACGGGGCATCCGTCAATGAAGCAATTAAATGATATATTGGAGAAAATTGAGGTTAAGGCAGAATCTAAAAGGAAAAATAATAGGAATGGAAAAGTAGGAATTAACAAACATAACAACTACATACCTGATAAATATGGACCTAGAAAAATTTGTGTTAAGTGTAATAGTGTTAATCATTTATCTGTTAATTGCAAATCTGCTATTCCTGCACCCATGTCTGCACCTCCCTCATTTCCTAGCATTCCCACAATGCCTATGAATGTTATTCCTGCATAGAATCTGAATGCACAATTCGATAATATGTCATTTGCTCAAAATTCTTACTATACTGCATATAGTATACCTCAAATGCCATTTAGCATGCCATACTGGAATAACATTTTTACACATAATATGCCATTTCATGTTAATCAACCTGTGCATGATAATTCTGCAATTATGAATGGTTTTCAAAGCCCTACTCTATTGACCAAGATTGACTCTCAATCACCTGAGTCAAATGGGGACAAGCCTAAGAAACCTAAAAAGAAGGCTAACAAGGCAGGACCCAAAGAAACTTGGGTACCAAAATCAACTTGATTTGGTTTTAATGTGTGTAGGGAAACAAAAAGAATCTTTCGTATTTGGATAGTAGTTTCTCAAGGAACATGACTGGAGATTCTACACTGCTCACTGAGTTCAAGGAGAGAGCTGGCCCAAGTATTACTTTTGTAGATGACAACAAAGGGTATACTGTGGGATATGGCTTGATTTCTAAAGACAATGTCGTCATTGAAGAAGTGCTCTAGTGGATGGACTCAGACATGATCTTTTAAGTGTCATCCAACTTTGTGATAAGGGCAACTCAGTAACATTCAACTCTGAAGCCTGTGTTGTCACAAACAAGAAGGACAACAAAGTGGTTCTTACTGGAGTGAGAAAAGGAAATGTGTACTTAGCTGACTTCAACTCATCAAGTGCAAATTCTATTACTTGTCTTTTCAGCAATGCAAGTCAAGATGAAAGTTGGCTATGGCACACGAAGTTGTCCCATCTGAACTTCAAGACTATGAATGAATTAGTCAGGAAAGATCTTGTGAGATGTAATCCTCAAATTGAGTTCTCAAAGGATGGACTGTGTGATGCTTGTCAAAAGGGAAAACATATCAAGGCATCATTCATAAAGAAGCTTGAATCTACAATTGAAGAACCTCTACAACTACTGCATATGGATTTGTTTGGACCAGTCAATATGTTGTCAATCTCAAAGAAAAAATAATGCCTAGTGATTGTTGATGATTTCTCAAAGTTCACTTGGACATATTTTCTCAAATCTAAAGATGAAGCTAGTGAAATCATTATCAATCATATAATCATATAAGGCAAGTTAACAACCATCCTGATCTCAAGGTTAGAAGAATCAGAAGTGACAATGGAACTGAGTTCAATAATTTTGTTATGAGGTTGTTTTATGAAAAAAATGGGTCAAAGTGCATCATCCATTGAAAGGAAAATTGCATCATCCGTCGAAAGGCAAAGATCAACATCCGTTGAGCCATCAATAGGAGTTGAAAGTCAATTTAGATCACACTCAGAAAGGACCCCAACTTCAAGTCAAAGATCCACAAACTCAGGGGGAGTTTCTTCTAATCAAAACTCAGTCTTACATCAAGACAACTGTGAGGCCTCTTCATTTAGAGCTAATCTACCTCAACGAAGAAAATGGACTAGAGATCACCCATTTGAGCTAATTATTGGTAATGCAACTTCAAGAGTGCAGACTAGGAAAGTAACTCAAGAAGAATGTCTATACAACAACTTCCTATCTCAGGAAGAACCAAAGAAGGTAGAAGAAGTTTTGTTAGATCCTGATTGGGTTTTAGCTATGCAGGAAGAGCTAAACCAATTTGAAAGGAATAAGGAATGGAAGCTGGTACCCAAAGCTAAATGCAAAAATCCTATTGACACCAAGTGGGTATTTAGAAACAAGATGGATGAAAATGGCATAGTGGTTAGGAAAAAAGCTATATTGGTTGCTAAGGGCTATTGTCAACAAGAAGGAATATATTTTGATGAGAACTTTGCTCATGTTGCAAGACTAGAAACCATCAGAATTGTTCTAGCCTATGTAGCCCATGCCAATTTCAAGGTCTATTAAATGGATGTCAAAAGTGCATTTCTGAATGGAGATTTAGAGGAGGAAGTCTATGTCAGTCAGTCTCCTGGTTTTGAAGACACCAACTTTCTAGAATATGTCTACTATCTTTTGAAAGCACTTTATGGCTTGAAACAAGCACCTAGAGCCTGGTATGATTATTTGTCAAAGTTTCTCTTAGAAAATCATTTCACAAGAGGTACTGTTGATAAAAATATTTTCTTTAGAAATGTTAATGGCTATAGTATACTTGTTCAAATTTATGTTAATGATATTATATTTGGCTCTACAGATGAGAAATTTTGTGAAAATTTTGCCAAATTGATGCAAAGTAAATATGAAATGGCATGATGGGAGAACTAACTTACTTTCTTGGTCTACAAGTTAAGCAAGTTAGTGATGGAATATTCATTAGTCAAACCAAATACATTTATGATCTTTTGAAGAAATTTGACTTAATGGATTGCACATCTGCAAAAACTCACATGGCCACTGCCACTAAACTTGAATTGAACACTATTGAAAAGTCTGTGGACATTTCGAGTTATAGAGGCATGGTTGGCTCAATTTTATATTTAACAGCTAGTAGGCTAGATATAATGTTTGTTACTTATCTTTGTGCTAGATTTTAAGCTGATCCTAGAGAATCTCATTTAGTAGTTATTCAGAGAATTTTCAGATATCTCAAAGGAACACCAAAACTTGGCATTTGGAATCCTAGAGATTCTGGTTTTAATTTAATTGGTTATTCAGATGCAGATTATGCATGTTGTAAAATTTGATAGAAAAAGTACAACAAGAACCTGTCAATTTCTAGGAAATAAGCTAGTGTCCTGGTTTAGTAAGAAACAAAATTCAGTCTCACTTCTACAGTTGAGGCTGAATATATTGCTGCTGGCAGTTGTTGTGCACATATTTTATCGATGAAAAATCAGTTATGGATTATGTGGTCTACAAGTGGACAAGATTCTAATTTTCTGTGACAACACAAGTGCCATTGCCATAATTGAAAATCCTGTGCAGCATTTAAGGACAAAGTACATTGACATCAAGTACCATTTCATTAGAGAACATGTCATGAATGGTACTGTGGAACTTCATTTTGTTCCAAGTGAGAAGCAACTTGCAGACATCTTTACCAAGCCACTTGACGAGGCTACCTTTACTAGGTTGGTAAGTGAGTTAGGTATGCTTAATTATTACGAAATTGTTTTGATTTCTAAGCAATTTAAAATGCATCCAGAATCAAATTTGATATTTTTTGTTAAAGATGAAATTTTGGCTGTCAAAATTTACATCTCGACGGATGTTCATTATTCGTCGAAAATGAATATCCGTTGAATCTCATTATCTGTTGAAAAATCAAATATTATTCTGGGTATTTTTTTATCTCGATGGATATATGTTTAATCCTCATCCGTCGAATTGCTTTAATTATAGCCGTTAATTCTATTTCTTATCCTTCGAATTTATTTACAGTCTGTAAGTATATTTTGATGGATATCTTTAATAATTTCTACAGTTTATTATTTTATTTTTAAACGGCTATTTTGGGCAAATTTCATTAAGTACTTTATTTTACTTTTTATTTTTTACTTTTTTATTTCTGAGAAAGTGTATAAGCCCCATTTCATTTTCAATTTTACTTTTATCTTTCTCAAAGAAATTTCTACTAGCTCTCTTCATCTCCAAAGCAAATATCCCTCTTTCTGCAACTACTTTAAATCACAGCAATGGAACTAGTATTCAAAATCATGTCTCAAAATAGGTTTGTATATGAAAAGAACAAAGCATTGGTGAACAAGAAGATTGCTGCTTCTGAGGACTATCACAGAATGATGGACTTCATTCGAGGCTACAAACTGAGTTATGCTATGCTTGAATCTACGGCCATCTACTGTGAAGTTGTTGAGGAGATTTGGACTACTTCCGTGTTCAATTCAAAAGATAATACCATTAACTTCTCTATCAAAGGTAAGGACCACTGCATTAACTGTGATACACTACAAGCATGCTTTGAACTGCCTGAAAATAATACTCTTGTTCCACACAAAGACATAGAGGTGAGCAACATGCTTACTTCTATGGGTTATTCTCTCAATCCCACCAAATTAGGTGAGGTTAAGAGAATGGGCCTTAGGAAAGAGTGGAGCTTTCTCTGTAATTCTTTTGTTAAGGCATTTTTTGGAAAGATTAGTAATTTTGATGATGTTAGCTATTCTATTGTTAACATGATTTACATGCTTCTAAGTGATAAATATTTTAATTACAGTAATTCTGTAATATATGAGCTAGGGTACAAACTAGGAGACATTAAGAAAAGGTCTAAAAACATATATTATGCTAGATTCTTTATGTTGCTAGCTAATTTTGTTTCTGAAGATCTTGTAATTGAGAACCCAACTAACAAGCTTGATTGTTGGGTTCAAGAGAAGAGAGTTATTGCTGACTTAAACAGGGTAAATCATCACAGTGAGGTTCCCCTAATCTATTTTCCAATCATGGGGGAACCTTTGGTAAGTGAGGTAAACACTTCTGTCTCTACTACTTTCCAACCACCAATTTCTTTGTAAACTTCTGTGGCACTGAAACTTGTGACAGTGACAAAACAGGTGTCTACCCAAGCCACAAAACCAAATATTTCAAAATCCAAGTCTAAGAAACCCCACTCTAGTTCCTCTCAAAAGGGACTAGTTTTAAAAACTACTAAATCCAAATAGGGGAGTGTGAAGGGAAGTAAGACTGGTGAGGGACAGGGTGAACATCAACGAAACCCTAAGAATAAGGAGAGTGAGGTGTGTGTAACCCAGCCTATCCATACTGCAGTTTCCCAACAAATTATAGTGCCTAATAAGGATTCTAGCTTATTACTAGTTTCATCCTCCCAAATGGATGTCACTACTGAAACAAGCTCTCAACCAAGAGCACATGCTAAAAGAGTTAGGGACACAGATCAACCTCAAACTTACATTAGAAAGAAGAAATATAAAATAAGTGGGGATACATAGGGTGCACACACAGTGCCAACTGTAGTCAAAGACTCAGTTATTGCACCATCTCAAAGTCAGATTGATGTGGATCCAATAAATGTGGAGTCACAGCCAAAATCTCTTATAATTGAAACACCTCAAACATAAAATTCTCCCACAAACTCACTAGATGTGGACATGATACACACATCAATTCTTGATTCTCCATCTTTAACTCTCATAGAGAAGACAAAATCTCAAGCAAGTGAGCATCATCTTTTGGATGATTCTTTGGCTTACTTACCATTTCTTTCTAATTCTACTAATAAATCTGTGCATAATCTCAAATCAATCACCACAGACTCTACAGTAGTTTTAACTCCAAATTATTTCATTTATACTCTCTCGACAGATATTCTTCAGCCGTCGACTAGTGATTGTATCTCGATGGATGTGCTTAACAGGAATTATCCGTTGAGTTTCTCGACTATTATTTCGACGGATGTCTCTCATCTGTTGAATGTCACTGCACTACTTGAAATTTCCACAATTGTTACAAGTGCAGATGACTTAGTGGTAGTTCAATCACTACGAGGATTGATAGAAGGGAGTGAACTGAGTGAGAGGCTGAGTTGCTCTCAGGTAAAAGGAGAGGAAATGAGTGTGAAAATGCATGCTATTTCTTCCAGCATGGAAAAAGTGAGTGAGAGGAGTCCCACTTTAGATGGTGAAGGTGAGGGTGGGACGCCAAGGGCAGCCCTTGATGCAACAAAAGAGAGATCATAAGAGAATTGCAGGTACAAATGAAGAATGGGAAGAGCCCATTGTTAGTGAGTTAATGGATGTCAATGAAGCTGAAAAGAAGCAGCTATTTCAGCAAAAATATCAAGCTTTCTTAGACTCTGTTTCTTTTGAAGCTGAGGCATTTACTCATCCTGTTCCAGCTTATCAAATTCTAGATGAACAGGGAAATGAGGATGCTGAGAGGACATTAAACTTGGTGCACACAACAACTTCTATGTTAAGGGCCAATGAGGCAATCAACTCCCTTCCACCTATAGCTGGTGATGAGTTTGAGTTAGATTCCAGTGGTAAATTTGGAGATGCTTATAATGAGGAAGATGACGGCATGGAAATAGAGGGAGATGCAAGTCTTAGCTCCAGCACAAACACTCCAGACTGGATGTTTAGAAAAGACTGTAGTGACCATCATTTTAAATCAACTTTCTTCAAGCTTATTCATCAAACTCAGATAGTTCTTCAAGCCACTATAGATGCCAACACAAAAAGTCTTCTCCAATCCCATATTGAATCTCTATAACTGCACAAGATTCAATCTCTAAAACAGACTCAAGATTTGGATAAAATCAAGAACATCATTGGGCAAGTCAAGAAATATATCAATGAAAGAATGGAGTATAAACTTCCAGAGTCCACTATGAAAGACATTCAACAAAAACTCAGGAAGGATTCTGAATTGAGTAGAAAAAGTGACTCTATGAACACTAGGCTGACAGTACTGGAACATTCAATCACCAAGATTCGTGTCAACCAAGTTCATCAAACACTCCTTCAAAAACTGGTGGATGCTCAAACTCCAACCCCTGCTATACTTGATGATAACAAAAAGGGGGAGAAAGATGCTATTGTTCAAGCAAGTGAGGGGGAGAAGGATGTGCAAATTCAAGTCAACAAAGTGATTGTTCGAGTAATTACTTTCTCTAAGCCACCATTTCTAGATGGCATTGACTTAATCAATATTGCAGCAGCTGAGCTCAGGCTGGATGAACAAATGAAGCAAATTGATAAAAGGATTGAAAAGGTTTTTGGTACGATTGCAAAACAAGATAAATCTGTGAAACACTTCACACAATTGAGACAAATCCCTATTAGTGAAATGAGCTTGAGGAACATGGAGACAGGTCAAACCTCTTCAAGAAGACGGCCAAAGGCCAATGTGATCTTGAAGCCCAAGAAACATTCATCAAACATTGTAACAAGAATCTTTGGACCTAGTCTATGTAACTCCTCAGCCAGATGAAAAGAAATTGCTTGGTCATTCTATTGCTCACATCAAAGGTCCAAGAGATTCAGTTTTAGAGAAAAGGATAACAAAAGTCTACAGACATGGAAAGAAAATTTGTGTGATGGCCGGACATCCACAACTTGCCAAAGCCAAGAGAGAAGAAAAGCTTAGACTTAAGAATCAGAAAAAGCAGGTCGCCTTAGAAGCTAAGAAAAAGGCTGAAAAGGTTGCTACCAATTCAAAAGTTGAGAACCCTGCTACTATCACTAAAATTAAGAAATTGGAGGAACCAAAGCAGAAAATTGAAAAAAGGATGAGAAAGGAAATAGCCAAAAGGATGATGGATTTTGGAGAAGAAGAAGAGAAAGAAGATGAACCTGATCCTACCCAGTCTACTACCTTAAATCAACCAACCTTGCCCACAGTGGAGCAAGCTGAATTCAAAGTCAATCCTGAGAAGAATTTTCATGGTGAGCCCATAATTCCTAAGGATGAACCAATAGACTGCGAAAGCCTACTAGTTCATGATCTTAATCTTCCAATTCCAACCTCCTCCAAGAGAAGAAAGAACATTCCAAGCCAGTCAAATTTATCCCATCCAAATCCAAAAATTAGCCCAAACCTAAACCTACTGTAAACAAAGGAGATCAACTATTCATATGTGACATTAAGGAGTTCTCTGACATCAATCTTTACTTGGATGAGCTAGATGAAGTTAGGGCTATTGATGCTTATAAAAGACTTCCAGAAAGATTGGTGTTCAAGTACAAGGGTGGCAGGGAAATCACCTGGCCTCTTCATAGGATTCTCAATGAAGGCTTTTCTGTCTTAGTGAAGATCTTCTCCTCAATCAAGAAAACTTTTGGTTTTAACATTGCTGCCAAGAAGCAAATACTTAACCAGATTGAACGAATAAGACAAAGCCGGAGAGACCCAAATGCACTCCCAAGAGTCTTAATTATTCTTACACTGGGGATAGGGTGCATTTGAGGCCATATTGGCTAATAAAGTTCAAGGATGAAATAAACATAAGACGATTCTTCAGATTAGGTGATCAGCTAAGAATATCAAGCAATGAAACTCTCAAGGAAATGCAAGAGATGTTGGATCAATCTAATGAAGATGCATCTAATGTTGTATCAACACCAGATTGAAGAGAACAATGAAAAGATGGAAGGATGACTAGACATTCAAGGACTAAAGATTAATCTGCTCAGACTAGAGAAACATCTTTAAAAATGTCTTGTGAGATTTCTATGAACTTTCTTTTGTACAATTTTCAATAAAATTGCAGCACTTATCAGTTTTATATATTTTTAAATAATCTTTATGTAAGAAAGTGCTTTGTTATCATCAAGTCCCTCTAAATTTATGGCTAAAATTCTATTAGACATAAATTGGGGGAGATTGTTAGGAATATGTTGTAGACTTGATGATATGCTACAAAAACACCTTAGTAGATTTAATCTAGTGATCTTTGTAGCTCTCAACGGATAATTTTATTAGCCATCCATTGAGAGAGTAACTTATGTTTAAATAAGCTTTAGTAGCACATTCCTGCATATTGTAATGCCTTAGAGAAGTTGTAGGATATTCTAAATCATGTTGACTACTAGATTGATATGCAAGATAGGTTGGCTAATCGTAAATATTAGATGCCTTGCAATCTTGTATAAGTGAAATAGAGTTAACTGCCATGAAAATATTCTCAATGGATGTTCCACAAGGTTTCAACGGATGATCAACTAGAGTTTCAATGGATGATCAACCAAACTCTCAACGGATGATCCAACAAAGTCTCAGCGTATGATTAAACAGAGTTCCAATGGATGATCAAATTCAAAAAGCAGTTGATAGTGACTTGACGGTCAAATGGGTTGATTGAATTCAAAAGGAATATGGCAGCCTATTTAAAGGTTTTAGAGAACAAAGAAGCATTTCCATTTCCATTTCCATGCTTACTTGAAGAAAATCAAAGATACTGGATGGAGAAATGAAGAAGCATGTGATTAGATAAAGATAATTTTGTTTTATTAGTTTATCTTATTGACTTGTAACTTGGTAATATATAAACCAAGAGTATCTAGTAGTAAATTAAGCAATCAACTAGAGAAATAGAAAAAGTTGTATCTGTGAATAATTTCTCCGTTCCTTGTGATTCTACTTGTAAGAAGTTGTGTACAATCTTTGTATCACAGAGTTCTCGAAATATAAATAATTTCAATCCACTAGAAAGTTTTGAAATTCTTGTGTTTAAATTACTTTGTGTTTGAATACATTAATACTTTCATTTTGTACTTTTGCATATTCAAACTCTATTATGTATATTTGTTAGAGAAGTTCTTAAAATCGAGAAGATATTAAGAATTACATTCAACCCGCCTTCTTTAATTCAACTATTAGATTATATTGGATTAACAATGTCCATTAATGTCTTTTACATTTCGACCCTCGGCTCCGGTCGTGATTCTTAAGGGTTTCTTTTCGTGCGGTCTCGGCTCTGACATTTTTATAAAATTGAAAAATCCATAATTTCACTTGAAATTTTTATGGAAGTTAAAAAACTTTATTTCTTACTCTCTTTAAAAATTTCATAATATTTTAATATTATTAAGTCAATTATTTCTATTTCCAAAGTTCGTAATTCGTAGCAGTTTTTATCGCGTAAATCGTTTTTACTAAAATGGTCGTAACTTTTGATCCGTAAATCGAAATTAACCGATTCAGAAGCCTAAACCATCCTCATAACATTTTATATCAGAATCAAGTCTTACTTTTCAGGAAACTGCAGTTTATACTTTCTATAACTTTGCAGGAAATGATAGTTACGTTTTGTTCATTTTAATAAAGTTACGAATACGATCCGAGTTTCATATTCGCTCTAAATCATAAATAAAGAATCAACCACCATCATATCACCATCTCAACACTAACTCCTCTCAATAACATCATGTTCTTGAGATAACAACAACTACCATAATAGCTAACTAACTAAACATCAAGAAAATCATAAAACAACTACCAAAACTAGGTTTACAACTAAGATCTTAAAGTTTCTTGAAACTTAGACCTTAAATAAAGTTTGTTCAAGGATATATACGTTTCTTGAAAGCTTGAACTATGTTCTTCTTGATGGTTGAACCTTGGGAGGGCTTGGTTGTGCTTAAGGATTCTAAAGCATGCCATAAAAATCAAGATATCAAGAAAAGTTACTATTCTACACTATTCATCATCACTTTCATGGAATTATTTCACCACTCAAACCTTAATAAAATTCTCTCAAAAATTTATCTTACCTTAGTTTAGTATGTCGGAAGCTTAGGAATGATTTTGGAATTTTTCGATGGCTTGAAAAAGAGTTTTTGATTTTGATTTCTCCTTCCTTTTTGATTTTTCCGGATGTGAGTTTTTGATGAAAGAGATGAGAGAATTTTGTTGGTTGCTTGGATGCTTCTTGTGAAAGATATGTTAATGTGTGTATATATCATCCTACGATTGTCATAACTTTGCAAAAATCTTCCTATGTTAGCTCATTATCAAGGCTAGTTGCTAGCTAAGTACTCTCACCATTATTCATGACACTATTCACTTAGCTAGGTTACTATACACTAGCTTGGTTACTATTCTTGTTAGGTTAGCTACAATTTGGTTATTAACTATGGTTACATTCTTACCTTAGTTAGCTTGTATGGTTAGCTTGTCTTGATACGTTTATTTATTTATTTACGCCTTCGCTCGGTCGCTTATTCGTTTTTGTAATAAACCTTCGTAAGCGGTTCACGGGGTAATTCCTTTTTTATACGTCCTTTATGTTTTGAAGCCTCATACTTGGGTTCGAATGTGTAGGATTTTAGATTCGTAATTGTATTGTTATTCTCGTATTCCTCGATGGTTCGTAGATACGGCCGTTTTACAAAGTTCGTTTTCTTCGAAAATTAATGGCGTTTACATACACTCATTTGGTATGTATAGTCATGATATCGAATCGGAAACTAAATTTCCCATGCATAACATAGTGCGGGCTTAAAATTTTTCCCCATTTGTCAGTGTTACTATTCATTAAGCATTTTTCAAAGTCTCAAGAATTCGAGTTATTACATCGGGACTTAATAAAGTATCTCGTAACTTAATTTCTTTTAAATGATATTTCAAAGATTAATTCTATACAAATTTTACTTGTAGCTCCTTCTATATGATGAGTTTTTGAAAATTTATTATACTTCGAACAGTGGTAGTTCAAGTAGTTTTTCTAAAGGGTATAAGTACATGGAATATTTTGTAACTTCATCATTTTAAGCTTATATCCGGTAAGTAATTATCTTATACTTGCAATATTGATTAAACTATATATTATCTTGTGAGCTGTAATGCTCACTCTTGCTTCATTTCTTCGTCACACAACAACATCTAGGCAAGATGAACAGGACCAAGTTCCCAATTCGTGAACAGATAAGAAATATTCTGCAGTTTCCTGTAGGCGTTGTTGTAATGCCCTTCAAATCCGGGGTCTAGATCTGGGGGTTACTTGCTAATCTCTAAATTAATACAAACCTAAATAAAAATTATACAAACATATATCTAACCCTTTTAATCTATCCAGGATCTTTTTTGGCTGAGGTATGAAAACAAGAACAATACACTAACTTTATTACAAACCAAATTTAAAATCTCATAGAACTCTCTTTATTACAAACCATCATCTAAACAAGTTTTAAGTAAATTCATTACACCTCACCTATTCATACCACACCTGCTCAGGTAACTCGAACCTCTCTTCCTGAAATGGGATCTACACATTTGGTATTAGAGGATCCTGCTGCTTGACTCATTTTTTACCACACGAGTCTGGATAGGTTTCATTTTCCTTCTTGACTGAAAACAATAAGGCGAATAACAACAAAAAGGGGGTGAGCCAAAATTTGCTCAACAAGTCCATAATATATAAACAGTGTTATAAGAAAACTAAATGAACCGGTAATCTGATTATATTGGTAACTGTGTATTTCTGTGAGAGGAAATGAAGGCCACTATCGGCGAGTATCTATAAACTAGACTGAACACAAGTTTGCACCTATATCCTGCTAATTAGTCAGGATACAGTGCAGATCCATACGTCAATGTATAGATCCATTTGAGTACCCAGGCTCGATGGCCCAACACAAGGATCCGGTTAATTCCCGAGAATCAAGTATTACCTGATCCTAATCGTCACCATCCAGTCCACAGATGAGCAACCAGAATAATCGGTATGCTTTGATGTATCCCAACATCGGAATATATCAGGATATATGTGTGTATATATAAACTATTAAAATATAAATAGAGGATTTAATGAATTAAGAGAAATCAGAAATCAAAATGAAATATGAACAAAAGATCAATAATTATGTATTAGTGTATGTGAACAGGAGTTATCAGTGTGTAACTACGATAAAAATCTAAAAGTAATTCACTATTCTGAATTTAGAATAAGGGAGAAACTTGCCTTTCACGCGATCTACCATAAGTATATCACTGTTCTCTAACACTGGCTCGGTCCGCCTTGTTGGCTTCGTCTCTATGAAAGAAAGATACTTATTTAGTCAACTTGTATCTTAATCGCGTCTCAAACCGACTTCACGTAGCCCTTATCGTCTACCCGTTCGCTTATAATTTACTCATATAATATTTACTAATAATTTGGACTCGATTAACCAAATAATTCACAGAGCACATAAGTTACATAGTCATTCTAGGCTTGAAATAGTTTTTAAAATCAAAATCGACTCACTATTCGCGTTTCTAAACAATCGCGGGCTCGTTTCCTAATTTTTGGAATTTATTGGACTCGTCTCTATAAGTAATAGGGTCTGTAAATGAATAAATATCGAAAGCCGACGTGTTTCCAAAAGGAATTAGGATTTAAAACTATTTTTATTGAAAACAAATCATTTTTCGGAGTCGAAGGGCTTTCGTTTCATTTAAATCTGATAAACGGTTCAATTATTGTTCAATTTATCATTTAATATAATAAATTATTTAAAATGATTGAACCTCAAAACTATTTTTAAATAATTATTTAGGAAAAATCAGAATTAAAAATGATTTTCTATAATTTTTAGAATTAAAATGAATTTATTATGAATTATTGAAAATAATTTGATTAATTATCCAAATAATTAATCATTTTTAAAAATTTAATAATTATTAAATAATAAATTAAATTAATCTCGAATTTTAGAAAATATTTCAGAATTATTTATAAAATAAATCAATTAATTAAATAATTAATTAATCAATTTATAAAATAAATAAAATTGATTTTTATAATTATTAAAAATAAAAGTAATAATGAAAATTCAGAAACAATTGTCAGAAGTTGGACTTCTCACAAAACGGATGAAAACTGCGTTGCAAAACGGGTCAAGATGAACAAAATTGGTCCACTAAGAACCCAGAAATCGGCCACCGGAAAATTTTCCGGCCAGCCTAATTCAGGCCAAAGCTGAGTTGTTTTTGGTCGATTCTTGGTTCATTTTCCATCACCAAGATCACAACAACATAACCATATGCTCAGGAACTATCGATGATTGCTGTATCATCTTTTCCGACCACAAACCCAATCTGCTCCGGTGAACCTTAGCAGATTTCGATGAGCTCAATTTCCGGTCATTACACGAATCGTTTGTACTTGTTTTTACTGAGGATCGATTCTAAACTTCATCCTAAACATTATTCAATCATCAACATCACCTAATAACCCTCAGAACGATTTGTCCGATCATACCGACTTAAAATCCGGCCAAAATCCGATCTGACTAAATCATACACCAAAAATCATGTTCTATATCTCAAAATAAAGCTTATAACACGTATAATCAAACCCCTATATTCAATCATACCTCATATATCTTTAAAATAAAAAATGATTAAACAAAAAATCACATAAACCCTAGAACACGAACTATCAATTCAAGCAATCGTTTGTTAAATTAATTAGAATAAATCGACTATAAACATTCAAACAAAGTTATATCAATCATCAAAATCATATTATAACCCAAGAATCAAAAAGACCCAAATCAGACAAAATCCCTAAAATTACAAATTAAAAATCTGTGAATTAAAACATGAAATTGATTGCATAAACCGAAAGAATAATTCAAAACCTTTGATTTGAGTACTTACATGACTTAATTTGGTTCAAAAAATCGATCAAAATCACGTCTGAATTGTACAACCCGAATTCAAACCCAACTTGTTCTTCAGAGATTTTTCAGAATTTTTTAGAATTTTAAATAAATAATTATAAATAATTAAATAAAATTAGGCTATTTATAGTAGTAAAAATAATACTCCTAATTAAAATTAAGGCCCTAATTATACATCTAATAAAATTAATTGGCCCCGAATTTTATAATTTTTGAATATTAATTTATATTTTTTAAATATTTAATATAAACAATATATATGCCAAAATTTCCCAAAAATTATGAATAATTCAAAAATTCAAAAAAAATGGTATGATTGAAAGTCCCATAATTAAAAAAAATAAAAATGTAATTTTTGTTTGGTTTTTGACACCTGAAGGGGCCCGAAAAAGTCATTATTCGCGAAAAGAGAAAATTTATAAAATAACTGGATATTCAGAATAACGCGATGGTACAAGCCATTCTAAAAAAATAAGGCCAATTATTTCATTTGAAATATCAGCTATTGAAACAAAGTTCGGGTCGTATAACTTTTGATACGAAAGCTTTTAACACAAAATAAAATACCCGAAAAGTACCATGACGATACAGAACACATGTAGCACATATCAGTTAGGGTTTTCTGACGAATTACACATAAATAACACAATAAAACACATAATTTATCTTTAATATGATATAATACAAATGTAATTTCCCAGTCATTACATCCTTCCCCCCTAATAGGATTCTGTCCTCAGAATCTCGCAAAGACAATAACTGGGAATACTTTTCTAACATTTCACACTCAAGTTTCTAGGTTGACTCTTCAACCATAGATTTTCTCCACAAAACTCGTACTAAAGGTACATATTTATTTCTAAATACTCGCTTCTGCCGATGTAGAATTCTTATTGGCTGCTCTACATAAGACAAATCAGCTTGAATCTCTATCGGCTCATATTCTATTATATGTCTAGAATCAGGATTATATCTCTTAAGCATTGACACATGAAACACATTATGAATATGCTGCATATGGGGCGCTAAGGCTAACTCGTACGCAACTTTCCCGACTTTCTTCAAAATTTCAAATGGACCAACATTCCGGGGCTTCAGTTTAGCCTTGTTGCCAAATCTGGTTAATCCTTTCCATGGCGATACTTTAATAATACATGCTCTCCTTCTTGGTAATCCATATCTTTCCTGGTTTGATCTGCATATTTGCGTTATCGATTTTGCGCTGCTTCGAGTCACTTTCAGATAAGCTCTACTTTTTCCTTGGTCTGCTGAATCAATTCTGGACCTAGAATTTTGCATTGACCAACTTCATCCCAATACACAGGTGATCTGCATTTCCTTCCGTATAAAGCTTCATAAGGCGGCATTCCAATTCTTGCATGATAACGGTTGTTATAAGAAAATTCCACAAATGGTAAATGCTCGTCCCAACTGCCTTCAAAATCAATCTCACATACACGTAACATATCTTTAACTTTTTGGATCATCCTTTTACTTTGTCCGTCCGTTTGCGGATGATAAGCGGTACTCATATTCAGTTTAGTGCCTAAGCATTCCTGAAATTGTCTCCATAATCTTGAATTGAAACGTGGATCTCGATCAGATACAATGGATACAGGAGCTCCATGTCGCATTACAATTTCTATGAGATATAAGTTGTAACGCCCCCAAATCCAGGGTCAAGAATATGGGTCGTCAGCCCATTTTTCACTCATGTGTAACCTGTATTGATTCAATAATCCAACATACCCCAATCTCATGCACACACACAGACATAAGTTATAGCCTTAAAAATGATGTACAAAATGTAATCTTCCTTTTTCTTACACTCAAATGTACTTTACAGGATCTTAAACAATTATCCGTAACCTATACATGAAGTTAAAATAATTACTACTAACATCTTATACCTATCTGGATACTCTGGTCCACCTGAGACAAAGCTGTAAGGGATTCTCCCCACGATTTCAAGTGACTAAAGTCCCACACCGACATACTGGTAATATTTTGTGTTGTGACATTTAAAAGAAAGCAAGAGTGAGCAATAATGCTCAGCCATAATAATTAACAGTATGAAAAGAATGTTAAAGGAAATTATATTAATCCGTACAAGGATACGTATTTATTCAAAGTAGTTTTCTTGGTGATACACACCTCTTTTGAAAACAATTATTTAATTGACTTATTAGTCTGCAAATACCTTAATGGTAAACCCAGCACTTAGGCTTGGGTTACGGTATTGCATCTCAATTCCAATTGGAAGAATATAGGACATTCACTAGAGCCACCGCATACGATGATGAATCGTAATACGGAAAATAGTAGCCTTTTCTACTAGTAGAAGGACGACACCTTCGTATCCCGATTATCACCCTTGCTGCATTCGGGCTACGTGTCCCATTTTGGGTATACACATACTTCACAAGTTCCTGAGTACACAGAGTAACTTCGCCTGCGGTACCTTTGGTAGTCTCCCTAATACACATAATACTAGAGTCTACCCATCCCTTGTCTTTTAAGAAATCCTATCATATCTCAAGTACTCGAATCACATCGAAGTTCTCTAAGCGTTTTTCTTGGTGATAGGTACAACTCATCTCATAAGTATATATATATATATATATGTACTTCCGAGAATTTTCAGAGGAAGTACTAAGATAATGTGAGTTGAACGTTGTCAACAGATAGATAAATGAGGGGGAGTTTCTTTTGAAACTATATTCAATATATTTAAAATACGTCGAGATAATATTCTTTGACGATCTGAAAATATTAATATGAATTTTTGAAAATCAGAAAATATTTTAAATTAGGTTTTATAATTTTTAAATGATATTAAATCATTTAATAAATATTGAATAATTAAATAATAATTATTAAATAATAAATCCTCGAATAGTTCTTATTTAAAAGAATATTTGAAATAATATTCCTCAACTAATTTAAGTTTAAGTAATTTTATTAATCTTTAATATATATAAAATAATTGGTTTTAAAATAAAATAGACGTTGGAGAATACTTCTCCCTTTTTAAATGAATACCTGAAATAATATTCATTGCTCGGGTAATTAAATAGAGTTGAGGGAATACGATCTTTAGAAATTATTTTTTAAATAAAATTCGAGGTACTTTAATATTTCGCAAGAGGACATTGAGTCCCTTGGAATAAAATAGCTACGGACTTTTAATCATTCCAAAATATCTCCGGGATAATTCCGGGGTTTATACTTTATAAAAACTAACCGACTCTCGGTCTTACAACTTATACATCACGCTCTACTGTAGCATTAATATTCTTAAATAAAACACCTCCGGAATACTTCCAGGTTTTCATCAAATTATACTGACCAATCATCGGTCTAAAATATATTCCTCATATATACAACGCTACTCTCTAGGGTTATCGATTGAAATTCGGTAATATTCATATACCAAAATCATTATCATATCGTATGATATTATATAACATAATTCGTAAAACATCGTCTGATATTATTTGAAAACAAACACAACACAACAGTTTCAAAAAGGTAGGGTTTGAAAACTTTCCTGGAGTCCAAGATACGTTTTCCGACTTCCTCTCGTTCCGAGTTTTCTAAACAACAAATATCATAATATTAATTAATATTCCTAATCCCATCACTGACTTATATTTCTAATAGGTACACTAATTCATAATTTTCAATATCCGACCGACTCGAAATACGTATCAATCCTTGGTCGAAACGGACGGTCAAAGTAGTCTTCTAGAGTTGACTTTACCGAATGATACTATTACGCGACTCACACTCTAACATTTTTAATAAATCGTAAAATTAATATTTTAATACGAAACGACCTCGAGGAGCTTCTTGAGTTCTTGTAATATTTTTCATAAAAGTTTCATTTTGATAAAATTAATTTAATTAGGTGAAAAGTATTTTAAAAATTCGGTGAACTACGGAGTTTTACTATTCAAACCGCTTTCACTAAGACGTTGATATCTCTCAAACCGTCAACTCAATTGATGCACCATTTTTATGTACGCAATGTAGACAAAATTTATAACACATTATTTTAAAATAGTTTTCTGGTAACAGGGGTGAAAATCCCGAAGTGGCAGTTTTCTAACAGTGGGTTGCGTTGGGTGTTTTTCCTCCACGCGACCTCGACTCCGACATTTTTATAAAATTGAAAAATCAATATTTTTACTTGAAATTTTAATGGAAGTTAAAAAACTCTATTTACTAGTCTCTGTAAAAATTTCATGATTTTTAAATATTTTTAAGTTGATTATTTATATTTACAAAGTTTGTAATTTGTAGCAGTTTTGTCTCGTAAATCCTTTTTACTAAAACGGTCATAACGTTTGATCCGTAAATCGGAATCAAGCGATTCAAGCGCCTAAACGACCCTTATAATATTTTATATCATAATCAATTGTTACTTTTTAAGAAAATACAGTTTATAAATTCGGAAACTACTGCAGAAACTTAAGTTGAGTTTTGTTCATTTTAACGAGGTTACGATTACGATTCGAGTTTCGTTTACATTTTAAATCATTATACCACCATCAACAATCATCAAATCATCATCTCAATACTAACTCCTCTCAATAACATCATGTTCTTGAGGCAACAATCATCAACCTTAAAACTAATTAACTAAACATCAAGATAATATCAAATCAATCATCAAAACCATACTTATATGCAAGATCCTTACTTTTCTTGAAACTTAAAATTTAAAAAAAGTTTGGATGAATGTTTATACCTTCCTTGAAGCTTTTTAATACTTAATAAAGTCCTAAGATCCTTGATGAAGCCTTGGTCTAGCTTTAGGAGCCTTAAACTTTCATGAAAAATCAAGAAAATAAGTTAGTGATTTTCGGAGTTACTATTCACCCTCAACTTCAAACATTTTTATAAAATTGAAAACTTCATGGATGCGCTTGAAATTTGGTGCATGACCTACCTATGATATAGAATAGGTTTGGTAAAAAAATTCTGATTTTTGAATGAGTAGAACATCAGATATGAATTTTTCTTTCCATGGTGTTCTTGAAAGTCAACATTGTGTTTTTGGAGAGAGAGAAAATTGCTTGGCTTGCTTCTTGGAAATGTGGTGGAAATTGTATGCATTTTATCTATTCCTAAGGTGTATAGAACTATCTATTCTTTTTCCAAGTCTAGTCCTAGCTTGCACACCAATTGCCAAGCTATATCATGATTAAAAAAACAAGGATCCTTATTTTAGGGAAAGTTATTTTGTACGAGCATTTAATTTAATTAGCTAGCTTTATTAATTAATTTCTAATTTATTTGCATTATATTTGCATGGCCTTGGTTTGTTTATTCGCTCGCTTACGTATTTGATTGGTCATTTATTCATTTTCGTAATAAATCTTCGTAAGCGGTTCGCGGGGTAAATCATTTCTTACACGTCCTTTACACTTTGAAGTATCGTACTTGGATTTGAATTTGTAGGATTTTAACTTTGTAATTATATTGTGATTCTCGTAATCCTTCATGGTTCATAGATACGGTCGTTTTTTAAAGTTCATTTTCTTCGAAAACTAATAGCGTTTACATACACTCATTTGGTACATATGATCACAATATCAACTCGGAATCTTAAATAAAAAACTCGTATATAGTGGTCGTAAAAGTTTTTATTAAACCGCAAGGTTACTATTCATAAAGGCCTTTTACCGATGTCAAAATTTTGGGTTTTTATAGTCTTCCCCCCTTAAAAGGATTCCGTCTCGGAATCAGTTTAGAAATAGGTGGGGATACGCTTCTCACATGACCACCTCGAGTTTTCATGTTGACTTCACAGTATTGGATCTCTTCATAAAATTTCCACTCATACGTCAAATATATTTTCGGTTACTCTTTCTTGTAGACCTATGACCTCTACACGTTACTCGGCATACGCTAAGTCTGGCTGTACGTTTATTAGCTCGTTTTCAATCATATGTTTGGCGTTGACGGTTAAATTTCCTAACCTCGATTTGTGGTACTCGTTATAAACTCGGCGACCGTTCGACGATGGTGCTAATTTATAAGCCAACTTTTATAGTCCTTTAATTATTTCAAATGGTCCAATAAACCTTGGGTTCAACATTTCTTTCCCTTTAGAATCTCATCACTCCCTCCCCGGGAGGCACTTTCAACAATACTTGGTCCGTTATTCCATAGTTTCTGACTTTATAGTTATGGTCCGTATATAATTATTGTTTATCCTGGGCTAGTACTAGCCGGGTTCTGATAAGTTCTAGGAATTTCTTTAGTTTGTTGACTCAACTATGGTCCAAGTATCCTCTGCTTACCAACTTCTTCCCGACCTAAGCGAGAACGATTCTTTCTTCTGTACAAAGCTTTGTAGCCGTTCCAATGCCCGCATGATAACTCGTTATTGTCGGTAATTCGATTAACGTCAACTGGTCACTTCGTTTCCCTTAAAAATTGATAATATGGACGACTAGCGCATCTTCTAGTGTTTGGAATCATCCTACAACTTATTCGTTTCCCCCTCCATCGCTCCTACTAGTGCTAGAGTTTCGTTCCTTAACATTTTCCCATTTTTGCGCATCATCTCTGTCTATTATTTAATGTAAGAAATTCTCGTTGCATTTTTACATGCTCGTATCCTATTACATGTTTAACGTCAGATTTAACATTTCTTCCCGTAGTAACGTAAGGCACATCGGGTCCTGTTGCCATCTTGAAGGAAGCACCATTTCAGACGCAATCGATTGATACATTTTAGAATCATGGAACGCTCAGCTTCCGCTATCGGTCAGACTTCTTTAATCATTATGCGTATAATATCTATAGTACTACGATACCTTCTGGGTCGTACTTGTTATTCTCTCTAGTGCCTTAGACGTACTCGCGTTTATTGATAACTGTTACTAGTGGCCTTTTAAAGGACGTGTACGATCTTCTTTGCCTTCAGTCAGCTCTAACCATAACATCCTTCATTCTTCCACGTTGTCCTTCGTAAAGGATATCGGCGTCTATTTTCCGTATGCTCGCGTGGTAAGTACATCTATATGAATTTTCCGTCAACGATAGGCGATTCTCCTAACCATTCCAAATAAAAGGCAAGACGATAGATATATCTTTAATGGTCTGGATAGTCCTCCCATCCTACTTGTCAATTTAAGAACTTTAAGTCATGCCTCTGTTCATCCTTTCTCGCAATCCTTATGTGGCGCAATATCACGGGGTCTCTCTATCACCAATTATCTCTTCCACGTTCATAACAATTTTATAGAGCGGAGATCTATCCCTTGCATAATAAAATAAGTGGTCTTATTTAAAATATTACTTAAAATCCTAAAATAGCACGACGGCTTACTTGGTTCCAGATAATCCTCCTCCAGAATTTATTATAATAAACTCTTACTCCCATCCGGGTCTTTTACAGGCCACAATCGCCAAAATTTTAAACCTCGCCTTTCCGTTTTCACTTTCAACCATGTCGAGTACTTACTTGCCTAATCAATGACATCCCTTTCATATTCGGTCATGACTAACATCCTTTTAAGTTTCTAGGAATCATCAAGTCTTCCGGTTACCTAATAAAGGGTACTATTCACCTTGTCTCAACTTCAAAATTCATTCATGCGATCCTTTTCATCAGTTATCCTGAAATTTATTAATCTTAATCTATCTTTTACTACTTAAAGTGTCGGCCACCATATTGGCCTTTTCTTGATGATAATAGAGTTCTCAATCACAATTCTTGATCAATTTGACTATAGCCTCTACCTTGTGTACAGGGTAAGAAAAAAAAATTAATTTTTTTCTCATAAGTTAAACATTTTGTCCCTTTCAATGCGAACCTTATCACGATTATTCTAGATTATTATTAGAATACCTTATGTCACGGTACTTAAGTCGCATAGACATATCATTATACTTCACCCAAAATCATATTCCTCGAATTCATACATGCTTGATCTTTCCTGAATTCATTAGTACTTATCCCGGTAGTGTTTCACATATGCGTACCTCACTAATCACGTTGGTATCTTTATTATTATTCTTCTATAATCATGTTAAAGATCCTTAGGATGATAACCAAACATGGTATTCCTTTTTCAAAAAAACTTACTCATCACGATGCTTTGATTGCACCATTATAACACTGAGTTTTTCAGTCTCATATTACAACAATCAATTATTAACTATACCTCTCTTTGTTCGGAAGGTAATTAGCCTTGGAAGAATGATTTTCACGATATCAATGTAATTTCGACATTCTTAACAAGATTTCAAAATGTAATATCTGAAGAAACAATGAGCTCTGAATAAAAGAGTCGCAACACTGAAAAGATTTATTACTTGGAAGGAAGAATACAACAAGGATTATCCTTTCATGTCCCTAAAATTTTATATTATGAGGTTATAGAGAATATTCCTTGAAAGCAATAATTGCTGAATAATAACATCATACGAACAATACTTGTAAGATTTCCCCATTAAAAGAATACTTTTCTTTTCGAGTAATGAAAGAAATTCTGAATAACATTCTCAAAAGGTTAACCATTGGGATTTCAAAGTGATGCTAATTTGAAAGAAGGAATTATATCCAATAATTAACAAAAAAGGAAGTATATTGTTCTTCAATCATTTTATGATTTTAATTGGATATTCTTTATATAAATGAGAGAATATAATATTTAATGAATAAAATATTTCATAAAACTGAATATGAATTCTCGTTTGAGTGGGCGACCTAGCTAGGTCTCAATTAAATCGTTCTTTGAAAGTTTCATCAACAATTAAATTTTGCATGTATAATGCACTATGGAATAAAATTTGATTGGGAGTGGAACTAGCAAAATAATAACTAGTCCATATCAAGAAATATTATCAACCAGCTAAGAAAATGGCCAGCTCAATCGGTTTGGCCCATATCAACTAGCTAGAACGATTAGCTAGACTTTCATCTTATTAATTAAAATTTCGACTAGTTAGGACATTAACTAGTCGTTCTTGAGAACATATAAAACTAAGCATATTTCAGTTTGTTCGAAAAATAAAATCTCAATATCGTAACCATTAAAGAATTTGTGGCTACCTGGATGACGATTTCAAAACAAAGAGTTTTCCAATTTGGGCCGAGAAAGACAATTATAACTCTATATCGAGTGGTCTTGGCATCAGAACAATCGATAGTCTCTTATCGAATATTTCTTGCCAATAAAAGGGTCAACTTAGAGGTCTCCTCGTTCACATACTTTATCAGATTCTCAAATAGAATTGAATTCAGAATACCAATATCAAATTGATACCCTCACTATGATTTTAAAGTTCAATATACAATTTCATCCCGATTAGAAGAAAAGGATTCCCAAGGAATCTATGAATATTAGATCATCCATGTTTTTAACAATTTGTTAAATATTTACAATCTCGACTGAGAAGAGTAAGTATGAAAGAACAAATGAAGATATTCATTATGAATATTCGTCAATGAATTGAGGAAAAAAAAATTTCTTGGATATTGAAATAAAATATAAATAGCTCTGAGCCGAACAAGAAGATCATAATCTATGAATGAAAGTTCATTGATCAACAAAAAGAATTGAACAAGTCCTGATGCGGAGAAAGACTATTCAAGATGGTCACATCAGAAGTTCAAAGTAGGGAATGAAAAGGATTGCCTGATATGACTTATCAAGGCAATACGAATGATCAACAGTTTGGAGGGAGTAGTGTAACGGTGAGTAGATGCCAAAATAATTCACTGATTATCCTAACCCTCGTCATCATCCGTCCGAGGATGATCCCATCTCTTCATTTTCGCAATTCCATGTTTCTACTAGTGTCTCCCTCAATCATCATTTTAAAGTCACTTAATAACTTGACTTTCACAAGTATATTTGTCATTCCGATATTTTACCTCAAAGACCTTACTCATAATTATTCCAAAAGCATCTGCTAAGCCGATAGGGGCCTACTACATGCATCTGTTACTAACTATAAGTGGCCAGTTCCCCCTGGGAACAGATCAAAGAGATCTTATAGGGATCTCAATGCAGTCCATAAGTTCAGTGGCATGTGTGTTTAATTGAACATACGTTACCGAATATATTAGAGGTCTATGAGTATATATATGTAGCCTTTGACATCATTTCTACCGAAGAATTCTGCTCTAGACTCACTGGTCTATCCTTTTTAAATGTTCTAAGATCGAACTATCGCTCGTTGTAATCTTACGCCATTCAATTGGTGTCGTGTCATCAATTCTCGATGCTCTCGATCTCTGAGCTAAACCATCAAAACCTTACATGTTAAGCGCACTAATAATATCATGTAGTGTACTTATTATTTTTTATTTTTTTATGAAATTCGTATATTATATTCAAATCTTCCTTAATGGAAATAAAAATCCTCAAGGGTATATCAGACACTATCTCTGCTGAATTCGTTATTAATACGATATTCAAATCCTCATTGGTAAAATGACACCTTCAACTAGTTTGGGTCAATAACCTCAACTGTACACTAATAATTAGACTTCATGGTTTTCACCTGTGATGCCCCCTTATGGGCAACTTATGGGGAACTATGAGTAACCAGGCTTGTGTTATCCAATCATCATATGTTGTTGGTAATACCATCTTCACCCCAAATGCCTTGGAGACTCAGCTCCGAGCTCGGCATCCACATACTTTCGAAATCATATATGATTCTAATTTTTCTTCTCATCATTCTGATAATATCCAATGGTCCTATTAGTCATACTGTAATACCTCAAATATACACTTTATCCTAACCTACACATTGGGGCTACATCCGGTAGTCCAATGATGAACTCTATATGAGCTCTTACGCAATCTCACATCTCAACAGATTTCTAACACTCTCGTCTCTAAGTACTATAAATTATTGCTCTGATACCATTTATGTAACGCCCCCAAATCTGGGGTCAGGAATCTGGGTCGTCACGCCATCCTTCACTCATATATGCCTGTATTGATTCAATAATCCAACAGACCCCAATCTCACACACACACATACAAGTTATAGACTTAATAACGATGTACAAAATGTAATCTTCTTTTATTACACTCAAATGTACTTTACAGGATCTTAAACAATTATTCGTACCCTCTACATGAAGTTACAATAATTACTACTAACATCTTATACCTATCTGGATACTCTGGTCCACCTGAGACAAAGCTGTAAGGGATTCTCCCCACGATTTCAAGTGACTAAGTCCCACGTCGGTATACTGGTAATCTGTTGTGTTGTGACATTAAAAAGAAAGCAAGAGTGAGCAATAATGCTCAGCCATAATAATCAATAGTATGAAAAGACTTTTAAAGGAAATTATATTAATCCATACAAGGATACATATTTACTAAAAGTAGTTTTATTGGTGATACACACCTCTTTTCAAAACAATTATTTAATTGACTTATTAGTCTGCAAATACCTTAATGGTAAGCCCAACAACTAGGCTTGGGTTACGGTATTGCATCTCAATTCCAATTGGAAAAATATAGGACATTCACTGGAGCCACCGCATACGATGATCAGTTGTAATACGGAAAATAGTAAAATTTTCTTCTAGTAGAAGGACGACACCTTCGTATCCTGGTTATCACCCTTGCCGAATTTGAGCTATGTGTCCCATTTTGGGTATACGCATACTTCACAAGTTTCTGAGTACACAGAGTACCTTCGCCTGCGGTACCTTTGGTAGTCTCCCTAGTACACATAGTACTAGAGTCTACCCCTCCCTTGTCCTTTTAAGAAATCCTATCATATCTCAAGAACTCGAATCTCATCGAAGTTCTCCAAGCATTTTGCTTGGTGATAGGTACAACTCATCTCATAAGTATATATATATGTACTTCCGATAATTTTCGGAGGAAGTACTAAGATAATGTGAGTTGACCATTGTCAACAGATAGATAAATGAGGGGGAATTTCTTTTGAAACTATATTCAAAATATTTAAAATACGTCGAGATAATATTCTTTGACGATCTGAAAATATTAATATGAATTTCTAAAACTCAGAAAATATTTTAAATTAGGTTTTATGATTTTTAAATGATATTAAATCATTTAATAAATATTAAATAATTAAATAATAATTATTAAATAATTAAACCTCAAATAGTTCTTCTTTAAAAAATATTTGAAATAATATTTCTCAACTAATTTAAGTTTAAGTAATTATATTAATCTTTAATATAATAAAATAATTGGTTTTAAAATAAAATAAACGTTGGAGAATACTTCTCCCTTTTTAAATGAATACCTTAAATAATATTCATTGCTCGGGTAATTAGATAGAGTTGAGGTAATACGATCTTTAGAAATCATTTTTAAATAAAATTCGAGATACTTTAATATTTCGCAATAGGACATCGAGTCCGTTGGAATAAAATAGAAATGGAATTCTAATCATCCTAAAATATCTCCGGGATAATTCCGGGATTTATACTTTATAAAAACTGAACGACTCTCGGTCTTACAACTTATACATCACTCTCTACTGTAGCGTTAATATTCTTAAATAAAACACCTCCCGAATATTTCTGGGTTTTCATTAAATTATACTGATCGATCCTCGGTCTAAAATTTACTCCTCATATATACAACGCTACTCTCTAGCTTTATCGATTGAAATTCGGTAATATTCATATACCAAAATCATTATCATATCATATGATATCATTCGTAAAATATCGAAAATATAGCATCATATATATATCGACATTATTTGAAAACAATACAACACAACAGTTTCAAAAAGGTAGGGTTCGAAAAAGTTGCCTGAAGTCCAAGATACGTTTTCCGACTTCCTCTCGTTCCGGGTTTTCTAATCAACAAATATCATAATCTTAATCATTATTCCTAGTCCCATCACCGACTTATATTTCTAATAAGTACATTACTTCATAATTTTCAATATCTGACCGACTCGAAATAAGTATCAATTCTTGGTCGAAACGGACGGTCAAAGTAGTCTTCTAGAGTTTACTTTACCGAATGTAACTATTACGCGACTCACACTCTATCATTTTTAATAAATTGTAAAATTAATATTTTAATACGAAACCACCTCGAGGAGCTTCTTCAGTTCTTTTAATATTTATCATAAAAGTTTCATTATGATAAAATGAATTTAATTAGGTGAAAAGCATTTTAAAATTTCGTCAACTACAGAGTTTTACCATTCAAACCGCTTTCACTAAAACGTTGATATCTCTCAAACCGTCAACTCAATTGACGCACCATTTTCATGTGCGCGATGTAGACAAAATTTAGAACACATTAATTTAAATTGGTTTTCTGGTAATAGGGGTAAAAATCCCGAAGTGGCAGTTTCCTAATAGTAGGTTGCGTTGGGTATTTTTACTCCGCGCGACCTCGACTCCGACATTTTTATAAAATTGACAAATAAATATTTTTACTTGAAATTTTAATGGAAGTTAAAAAACTCTATTTCTTACTCTCTGTAAAAATTTCATGATTTTTAAATATTTTTAAATTGATTATTTATATTTACAAAGTTCGTAATTTGTAGTAGTTTTGTCGAGTAAATCCCTTTTACTAAAACGGTCATAACTTTTGATCCGTAAATCGGAATCAAGCGATTCAAGCACCTAAAAGATCCTTATAACATTTTATATCATAATAAACTACAGATTATAAATTTGGAAACTTTTGCAGAAACTTAAGTTGAGTTTTGTTCGTATTAACGAGGTTACGATTACGATTCGAGTTTCGTTTACGTCTTAAATCATTATACCACCATCAAAAATCATCAAATCATCATTTCAACACTAACTCCTCTCAAGAACATCATGTTCTTAAGGCAACAATCATCAACCTTAAAACTAATTAACTAAACCTCAAGGTAATATCAAATCAATCATCAAAACCATACTTATATCCAAGATCCTTACTATTCTTGAAACTTAAAACTTAAACAAAGTTTGGATGAATGTTAATACCTTCCTTGAAGCTTGTTAATACTTAATAAAGTCCTAATATCCTTGATGAAGCCTTGTTCTAGCTTTAGGAGCCTTAAACTTTCATGAAAAATCAAGAAAACAAGTTAGTGATTTTCGAAGTTACTATTCACCCTCAACTTGAAACATTTTTGTAAAATTGAAAACTTCGTGGATGGGCTTGAAATTTGGTGCGTGACTTACCGATGATATGAAAGAGGTTTGGTAAAAAAATGGTGATTTTTGAATGAGTAGAACATGAGATGTTAGGTCACACAACACTGTAGAAGGGGGTTGAATACATTGTTTTCACAATCAAATCGATCTTAAATACAAGTAACATTAAACAAATATATTCAATATGATAAACTCTGTTACAATGGAACTGTTCTCTCTCAGTGATGAAAAAATATCACTAAGAGCTGATGAGTTACAATGAATAATCTTCTCGATACTGATAACACATATAGTGGAATCCTAAAGTCTGTGTTTATATAGTAAACAGTTACAAGATAACTTTAAATTGATATGGAATATAATTCTGTCTCCTAAAATATATCAATTAGATATCTTCTACAAGTCTTCCAGTCTTTTAACTCTTTCCATGCATGTCTTCTTTTGTTTTAGTCTCTATCTTCTATTGAAAATCAGCTTCCTTCCTTAACTGTAAGTCCTCCCGCACTTAAGTTCTGATATGACCTTAAGTCCTGATATTATGTTCTGACTTCCAGTAAGTCCTGATTTTAGTAAGTCCTGATATTTCCTGTTAATTAAGATCTAAAAACTAAACATGAAACATATTAGACATGACGTCTCAAATATATCTAACAATCTCCCTCAACTTGTAAATTATGCAAAATATACAAGTTAATAGATTTGATGATGTCAAAAATATTTAAGTACAAATGCAATAAGAGTTTAACTAGATAACTAACTACAACTTACAGTCCTTGTAGCTTTTACCAATCTCACTGATTCAATCTGAATCCATAATGATTCTCGACAAAGTGTGATATCTGCTTTTCTTCTTTAATCCTCAAGACTTGAGAGAGTGTAGTCTTGACTTGCTTCATCTCTTCATTCTGACTCCCAATCTGATAGATTGTAGTCCTTAAAGCAGAGATATGGTTTTTTTTCTAAACCATCATTCAGTCTTATTACCCTAGGATGAGAAGAATCTTCATTGTAGCACATACATTTCTCTATCAGTATCACTTCAAGCTTAACAGAATCCTTCTTCATTGGAATTTCACTTCCATCATCTTCAACAATATTAGGAATCAATTATGTAATTCTTGAACATGAAATTCTTGCTTTATCTCTGATGGTCTTCAATATGAACTTTGACCATCTCCTAGTAATATCAGACTTTACCTCTAAAAGGTATTGAAAGAATTGAAGTTCTTTCAGTGATTTGTTTAGTACATCTGATTCTGACATCTGATATGTCCTTCCATCTTCAAGAAATAGAATCAGATTTTCTTTCAAATTGTGCTTGTTATGAGCATCCAGTACCACTTGAACAGATATAACGTTATCAAGATATTTCTGTGTAACATCTTCAAGAGGTCTGTCAGTCAATAAAAATGGATCTCTAGTAGCAACTTCAACTCCTGTTTTAATCATAGCTTCATTAGAACTTAGCCCAGCCCTGTCTCTTGGTTCTTTAGCATTTAACCCAATATTCATGAAATCAGACATCAATTGGCTTTTCTTTGGATCTGATGGTTTGACATTTTTCCACAGAAGTTTCTTTTTATCAGCTACTTCCATCTTGTCTAAATCAACTTGAGCACTTTCAGAGGTTAATTTCTTGACTTTATCAGAACTTGCTGCTTCCGCTTTTGCTTGCTCTTCTTCACTCTGAACAACTTGAGCCTTGTCATAGGTTGTCTTTGATTCTTCAGAAATCTTCTTTCTTTTCATAGTTTGAACATCTTCTTCAGTTAGAGTATCATCATCATCCATTGTAGTTTGATAGACAGGATCTATCACAACTGAAGGGATTTTCCTCTTTTGAAACTTTGTAGGTTCATCAACCTTTTCCTTTCCTTTTGACTTAGGATCAATCTCAGATTGTGATCTTGTTTTGGGCTTTGATGCCTCAGTAATTGTCTTCTCTTTGATCACAATGCCTTTCTCCTTAGGCCTTGGAGGTTTCTTTGCAACATAAGCTTTTGGCTTTAGATTTTTCTTTTCAGCTTTAAATCTAGCTTCTTCCTCCTTGAGATTTTCTAAATCCATTCCTAGATTATGCTTCAGAAGTAATCTTCTAGCAATTTCCTCATCAAGTGTCTGAATCTTGGGATCCTTATAGTAGACAATAGTCTGCTTTCCCTTGAGCTTCAGAGTTTGCATGAACTTTTAAGAATCTTGATTTCCACCTTGTATCAGAACATCAGGCTTTGTCAGACTTTGCTCATCAGAACTTGATATCAGATTTTGAGTTTCAGTACTTGCTATCAGATTTTGAGTTTGAGCAGCTTCAGAACTTGTCTTCTTTTGAGAAGAAGATTTGCTTGCATCAGTAAATAGTTTCCTTGAAGAAACCTTGCTGCTTTGTTTACTCTGAACTTGACCTCTACCCTTACTAGGGTTTCCTTGGTCATCAGCTTCATCATCTTTCTTCTTCAGTATTTCATCATTTGAGCATTTGGACTTAACTATCTTCTCCCCCTTTTTGGCATCATCTGATAGTAGGAGTGAGAGAAGAAGTTTCACTGAAGATTGAATATCATTCAATTGAGCCTGTTGAGAAGTTTGATTAGCCAGGACCTCAGAGATTTGGGCATGTTGCTTCTCTTGAGCTTTCTCAATTGCTTCTACCTTTTCAGAAATAGGTCTGATAAACCTCTTTTTGTCAAGCTTGGTCTCCATTTCTAGCTTTTCATCCTTTTCTAGAAGCTTTGCAACCTTTTCTTGAGTAGCATAGTATAGACCTTGAAGATTCTTGGTAGATAGAGAAGTGATCTTGAGTTGTGTCTTAACATTAGAATTTATCACAAGCTCATCAACTTTAGCAATGTGCTCTGTCAGAACTTTAGAGCTTGGAATGAAATCAGTTTCATTCCACTTCTTGGTCCACTCTACACCTCTGTGAGTATCCTCCCAAGGAACAGGTGCAGCTTGCTCAACAAACTTCTTAACCAATGCTTCCTTTCCCATAATGAGATCTGAAGTATCAACATAAACACTGTCTTCAGAAATTGAAGAAGATTCATTATGTTCTGACAGCACTAGAGTGTGTGATGTAACTGGAGATTCAATAATGACTTCATCTAAATTCTGAGCTTCAGAATTTATCTCCAGATTTGGTGTAGATGGTGTCTCAGCATCAGCATTTAAGATATGAGAATGAGTTGGATATTGCTGAGCTTCTGTTGGTGGAGCTTCCAGATAAAGAACATTGGGTATATTCAGATTGTGAATATCTATTTCAGAATTTGTAGCTTGTTCTTCAGCATCATCTATAGCTTTAATAGGAGAGACAAGAGGTGTTGGCACAGTATCATGAGCTTGAGTAGGGGATGGCAGAGCTTCAATTACAACAGGTTCTGATGAGATCAGAGATTCTTGATCCCCTTCCTCAGCTTCAGTTGAATCTTTAGATATAGGCTTGGCATTATACCTATTTACCCTCATTTTCTTCAATCTCCTGGCCAATGAAGGAGTTGCTTTGTCATCAGAACTAGCAGTTCTTTTCCTTTTCAAAGTACCAGAACTTTGAGCTGCAATTTCTTTCTGAGAAGTAACATTCTCAGCTTCAACAGTCATAGGTTCTGATGCATGAACCTGTACTTGCACCTCTTCATTGCCAGATTCATCCCTGAGAATCATTTTCCTTCTCTTTTGTGGAGGTTAAGGAACATACTTTGTCCTCTTTGGCCTGGAAGATGAAGGTCTGATGGTATGTGCTGATGGTTCAGGTGGAGAAGTTTGAGGTGGTTTGAAATATGTCCTGATGGTAGGTTGTGGTTGTGGTTGTGGTTGAGAAGTGGTTGGTTGTGTAGTGGTTGGAGGTTCTGATGGTTGAGGTTCAGATGGTTGGACATCAGGATATAGTGTAGTGTATGTAACTGGATCATAGTTTATTAAGGCTTGTTTGACAGATATTGGAATTTGGAGGGGTCTCAACACAACCTTATTATTATTAGTAGATAATAAGTCATTAAAAGCTCTTTTAGCTAGTCTGAATGGTGGAATTGACTCACTAGCTAATTGGGGCTTATCAGAACAACAAAAACTATAAATAAGCTGACAGAATCTAGCAAAGTAAACTGTATTCCTATCTTCTGTCTCCTATCCCCAATAAAGCCTAAAATAGCACATGCATAATCAAAATCAGTTTGATTAATTAGAGCATACCCAATTTGTTGACTGAGAATTGGGATTGCATCAAAATTAGAACATTTGTTTGCAAAAGCCTTTGTGATGCAGTCGAAGAAGAAACTCCATTCCCTCCTTATGTAAGATCTCTTCAATTGACCCACCTTTGCCAATGTCTTTTCATACCCCAGACTGGACATTAGCTGTTGAAGAACTGGCTCCTCAACAGTTGTAAAGGTGCAGTTCTCACGCAACTGCAGTGCTTGGCGTACTGTGGCCACAGTCACTACATGTTCATCCTCCCCTGTTGAAAAGATGATACTTGGGGACCCATGAGCACCACCATCATCATATGCGCCACTTCTCCAAAACTCCAGCACTTGAGTTCCAGAGATTACTTCAGATTGGGTCAAGCATACCCAATATCGGAGTTAGCAAGGAAGTCCTGAATAAAGTGAAGTTTCGATGGAGCTTCATCCTTGCTAAGAATGGCCAAGTAATTGTTAGGAACAAACTTAGCTCCATTGAAAATCAAATCTTTTGGTGCCATTTCTGTAAGAAATAAGTGAGAAAATATATTGTGCACAAGGTGTTTGATAAAAGTCCTGTATGAAAAAGCTTCAGAGAATATTAGAGAG